>NW_022146732.1:4959225-5496604 GCF_002938485.1 Sitophilus oryzae | reverse complement strand
GTATAGCGAAATGTCGCGATTTGGAAAAGTAAAACAACAAGTCATTAAAGAGAAATTGAAAATATGAAACCAGATAACACCCGAAAAACAAAATCAAGTGTATATCAATCATATTTCGTTAAATAGGAAAAATAACTCAGCTTTAGTGTAACATAAAGGCGGGGCAGAACGATAGTTTTTAAGACATGGCATTTCGAAGAAATTCATATTATGTAGGTATATCTAACATATTTGCCTTTAAATAAAAATATTACCAACCTTAGTTACATCAAATGCTAAACCTCAAATGGGAAATATTTCAATATATAGACATTGTAGTTCATTCACATTATGATTGTAGATCTTATGTTTACCTTTTCAACTGTCAAAAAATTTCCATTAAAGTTTCGTGGGGCCTCGAAAAAATTTCCGGAAATTTTTTCAGTTGCCATGGTAACTAGTCAACATTAAAGCATGTTATTGGTTGAAAAGTAGAGGTGTGAAATTTTCATTCAAATATTGATGTTACTTTATAAATTATTTGAAAAAAATCGAAATAAAGATGAAACTTCTTCACCCTGTATCTCCGAAACTAAGCATTTTAAGACATACATTTATACGAACTTTTTTACTTATTTTTATCTGCAGATTATGCTGCCGAAGTTTCCGGACCACCCTGTATATGGCTTTTAATTTACCTCACTTTTATTTTATTTTTTTATTAAACAATGAGTCGGACACATATTGTGTAAGTTCATTGTCCAGCCAATATTCTTGGGCAAACATAAAGATAAAAGGAACATCATTGACATCCATTGGGATATGAAATGACGTCAAACTAGCGTGACGAGGGTTGGGTAGAGTGTGACTAGAGGGCGGGTAAATACAAACAGTGGCGTCGTTAAAATACGAAGAAAAAAATATATGTTATAAAAAAAGTTTAAAAATAAGAGGAATCTCAAAAGAGCAAGAATTAAAAAATATATCACTAAAGAGACCATCAGAAATTGCTGGCAATTATTTTCAAGTTTGTAGGACGGCCGCTAGAGGGCGTAACTGCTATGGAAAATAACAAAATAGAATTTTTAAGAAATTTTGCCTAGATATAATTAACTTATTTTTCTAACACGGTATCACTAGCCCTCTTGATTTTGACCATTCTAATAAAAAATAAGATAAAAATTATTATTTTATTCAAAAAATCGACAATGAACCAGAATACCATAATACTATACTACAGCAAAATTTTAGGGTAAATTTAAAGTTGAATATCTCTTGAACTAAAAAAGATTTTGGGATGCGGTTTGGACCAGGTTTTAGATGAATCTATTGTGATTAAGATGCTGGTGTAGTTTTCGAAAATATATTTAGCAAATTCTCGTATACAGGGTGTTTTATGGTGTGAAAAAACAATTTGATCGGTTTTTTATATTTTTTTGTTTTAAGGAAAATACGACGTTTTTTCGAAAAATATGCATTTTTAGTCATACGTATGGCCCTAAATGGTACAAAAAGCTTTGTACATTCTGCATATACCAAACAATTATTGATATAGAGTGTATCTAAAAGCAGATAACACAAGTTAAAAAAAACTTCAATCAGAATAATATTTTTATTTATAAAATAAGTAGATAAATTATAATAAAATTTAAGTGTATTTAATATTAAATATATTTTTGAACACCCTGTATAACTCGTGTCCAAATTTCTGTACATCTAGTTTAAGATACACGCTATATCAATATATTGTGGGCCTATGCAAAATGTACAATGCCTTTTGTACCATTTAGGACCCAATGTATGACTATTGTTTACAATTCCGCAATTATGCGAATCCGCGGGATTGATTGTTTTAATCCCGCGGGGTAGCGGAATTGACATTTTGGTGCGGGATTGCATTCCCTAGCCGAGAGCTATTCTTAGCGGGACACCCTGTACAGACAAAAATAATTGAACAGGAAGAAAACAACAATAACTTGAATATATTCTTCAGGTTGAAGAAAAGAAAAATACTGACTTCCGCCTATTAGGGTTACAGAAGTATTATATACAGGGTTAAGTAGATATTAATTAATTTTATTTTTTTCGTCCCTTTTGTGACGCCCCTGGTACGGAAAGGTCGTGGGTGCGGGCCTTAATTAATTGATAATTACTGTCTTTTAGGCCCGTTCAAATTTTCTCATCTGATTACCTTGTTAATTGATGACGGAATGATCCTAAAAGCCGACACCGTCTCTATTTGAAGTCGAACGAGCAGGGTAAATAATAAATCGGTCTTACTTCGTGTTAAATGTCTATTAAATTGGTAGTTTAATGGTCTGTTTTATTTTTCTGGGCCCGTAGAATTCCCTAGAATCGTAGAAATAATGTTGAAAATCTAATACTTCTGCTCATATAATTCGTTACTAAATATATAAATACCAATTAAGAAGTGAATTTAGTTAAAATTCTCCTACTTTTATTTGCGCTAGAAGTATCCAATTTATTTGATTAAACAGACAATTATCTTATTTTTGCGATTTTCCTAAAATCTTATGCATATGTTACAGTGAAAGTCGGAAATTCAGTGACTGTTAACATTCACTAGGAAATGTCACATTCACTAGGATTTGTCGACTTTTCCTAGTAATTTCTAACATTCACTATAGTGAAAGTAACATTTACTAAGGGTTGCCAGTAAAAGTTATTCTATTGTACAGGTGAGGAAGAATGTTGGTGGAAGTTAGAACAAATAAAACTTTTAAGAATATTGGATCACCTCAATATTCAAGCTGATCCACAATATCTTAAAATTACAGTATGCTTCTTTAGTATATTTATTAAAAATTATAGAAAATAACAACATAACCTTCTAAATATTAAAAGGGAAAACATAGTAAACATTTTAAAGCGTACAAAACAATTAAAAAAAAACATTCATAAACATAAGATTACTTATTGGTAATGTTTTTTTTTTAATAAAGTTCTTCATTGTGGACAAAATAAAGTATGTCCGAATTTACTTCAACGGGAGTTATTCGTTTTTTCAAACCCGCTACTTCAAGCATATCAAAACGTTTAATAAGTTCATAGTCACTAGGTTTCTTAATATTTTTTTTATCTTGCACGCTTAACTTTTGCTATAACTTCATTATATTGCAAAAATTAAAAACAAGCACTATTACATTCTTGCGAGTGCCTGGTTTACCTTAATTTTTCACAGAAAATTTCTTCCATAGGGAAAATACCGCACTGCGCTTTTTGCAACAACAAAACAATTATACATAACCACAAAAACCAAAACGAATTTACGCCAGATGTCTGTCAACGTTTAGCCCAATTGAATGTTATCCTTAAGCCGCGTCCAAGCTACTCGAACAAAACGTTCGCGAACATATATAATTCACACTATATACTCGTAGCAGCAGGTCGTAAACGACGGCACAGCCCATCGCATCGGTCCCGAAGACTGAGGTGCGGGGAAGAATGCCACAACCAGTTTGCTCTATAGATCTAGGATGCGTTTAGATAGTCGCTGTTTTTTAGAGTGCCCGGATTTCGAGTGTAAGCATTTTATTAAATAAATTAACCGGTAAACAGTTTAAGAACTTTTGTCGTTGAAGAATCAATATTTAGTAGGCGGAGGGTTACAGGGGTGTTTTGGTAGATTATTCGTTATAGTGTATTTTTAAGACCTGTATTTATTTTCAGTCGATTCTACCAGGTGTTTCTCAAATTTTTGGCCGGGGCTCTCCTTTTATACTTTTTTATCTTTCCAGATAATACAATGAAATTTGGTTTGTTAGTATATGACATAAATCGGGATTGATTGACGTATTCAATTACCTTCGGTCGCTTCCTGTTTCACCGGAAATGACTACAACTTTGTATTTTTAGATTGTATCCTAAGTACTTTTTTACTTTATTTGATAAAAAATGACATTCTGAATAGAATGACATACCATAGACAATTCCAATTAAATAAAAATAGCATTTTAAATTTCAATCTAGAGTGCCAAGACTGAGTTAAAACTATTAATTTGTAATCAAAGAACTTTGGAAACATATATTTGATCGTGTAATTTTTTTTCGTATCCATTCATAGCCGCTTAAAAGATGCCCAAATCGTATTTTTAATGATAACTCAATTTTTTCAAATGGTACGAGGCTGGCTCAGCATATTTGGAAAAAGCATTTTTTACGATTAATTTGGTACTACATACGTGGTATTTGGAGTAAAATTGTCGTTACGTTTATTTATGGCCATTTTTTAATTAAAAATGTCAAAAGTTGACATATAATATATCATTCTATTTAGAATGTCATTTTCTATCATATACGGTAAAAAAATACCGAGGGTACCATTTAAATCAAAAGTTGGTGTCATTTACGGTGAAATAGGTAGTGACCGAAAATAAATGAAAACGTCGATCAATCCTGATTTATGTCCTATACTAACATACCAAATCTCGTTTTTTATCTAAAAAATTAAAAAAGTTATAGAAGTGAACCACTTTTCAGAAACACCCGGTATATTTATTTCTAAAAATGTAATGATAAAATTTCATTCCCGGTGTCAAACTTCCTATTAAGTAGTAATTTTTAATTTCAGAATCCCATAATAATTCCGGTTTTTAATAAAAATAATCATAAAGGTCTTTATTAACAAAAATGAAATTATATGGACGAAGTCTAGCTACATAGCTATTCACACTCAACCCACAATAAAATTAAAATTATGAAATCTTTTCTTTGTGTAAACAAATTAGTTGTAAATGTTTTTCACGATCCCAGTCAATAACTGCGTCTCCCATTGTCGAATACTCGGTAAAAAATAAAAATCACAGATGGACGCCCGAAATTAAATGAGACCCTTCCAAGTGGCCGGTACAATGTCCGCCGGAATGCACGCCGTTCGCTCCTTTTGATTTACCGACACCCGTCGGAAAAAGAACGCGCGCGCTCTAGCATAGGCAGACGCACGCTCTGGCGTAGAAGCTAGCCGTTCGGCGCTCCGCGCGCCTTAATAGGCCTAGGCTAGCTGTACTTGTTGGCTTTATTATTTATAAATCTACCTATCTCACAATTTTCACTTAGTATCTGTTTAATTATATATGTTCGCGAACATTTTGTTCGAGTAGCTTGGACGCGGCTTTATATTGCCTATTATTCAACTTATCCTTATTTATCCTTATATTTTACAACATGTGGCAACCTTGCTAATTTGAACGGGAAAGCGGTAGTAATGGCCCTTTATGTCCCTTAAGTGTTGTTAAGGAGGTGAGTTTTTTTTATGTAAATAATAACTGTTTTTATATTTATAATTAATTTATTTTTGTTTCCTAAAATATTTTGATTAAAAGAAAATACGTAAAAGTGGGCAACGCTGTGCTGGTCAAGCTTAATCACGCGACTAAAAGTTTATTTGATATGAGACTTCTATGCTCACGTATTTCTTTGAGATATTTAATAGATTTTATGGTTAATTATATTGAAAAACTTAATAAACTTCTCACTTAAAAGAAAGGGCAATAAAATTAATCTAAATCTATGTTTAAATCTCGGCTGGTAAACACGGCCTAACAATCAGCAGTCGCGTGTCTACACTGTGGCAAAATAATTATATACTATTAACCAGGCTTTTCTTGGCTATTGTGTAGGTTTTTATGGCAAACGACACAAGTAGTTCGTGGTAAAAGGCAACTACGATTATTACCGAATCAATTTTTTGCCGAAAATTCTCCTAGAATACTTAAAAGATTTTTTTATTAATAATAAAACTATTCAAAACGTATAAAAATATGATCTGGGATAGTCTCAATAATTTGTTGTTTTATTTTACCTTGTCAATAAATGTTGGTAGTTATTGAAATTGTTATAAATTATAAAAATATATAATTCTAATAAAAATATACAGGGTGAGTCTTAAATAAGTGCAAATATTTTCAGGGGTGGTATATTTCGACCCCAGGAACACGTCCATAAGGTTTTTTTCGCAAAAAAAAGATGTTGAAAATCGTGCATTTTCTTTTCAATTTCTCTGTACATTTTTCGAAAACTTTTTAGAACTGCCTGTTCACCGTAAATTTTCCCACGGTATAAATTCTTATTCTCTGATATTACCATAGTTACAGCTTTACTCTATGGTTACGGCACTAAAATGTGGCTCTCAAAATTTTTCCAAAAAAAATCATTTTTTTTTAATTTTCAAACTTAAATAACTCGGTTATTTTGGAAAAATGGCAAAGAGAAAATATGTTTCTTTTATCGAGGTCTACCAGCCCTGAAAATATTTGCACTTATTTAAGACTCATCCTGTATAAGTTATAATAATTATTTATTAACACAAACATCCGATGCGCTACTGAAGCAGGTAGATAAGTCAAATTGACGTATGTCTAAATTATTTGACAAGTCGTAAATAAAAGCAAAAATGCAAGAAAAAATATATAATTAGTTAATTTTAGATGAATTTCATAAATGATCGGTTTACTACTAGTGATGTGTCGGTATTTGAGTAACGCGATTTTGGAGCGGTATTTTTTGTAACGTCGTGTCGCGCTACACAACGAATCAGGAACCTGTTACTGAAGAATGACGAACATAATGACGACAAAATTATAAATTATTTATAATTTGCAAATAAATTATTTATAATCGCACTTGAAGTTAGCTCGAACCGTAGTAACCGCATAGCGAAGTGTTTAGCTCCAGCCGTCGCGATTTCGTCGGTCGCCAACAGTAGTATCTGGTACTGGTATGTTCGTAGCGCCGCGCGATCTCGATCAGGACGTGTTCGCTCCAGCCGTCGCGCTCCTAGAGTTGTAGTTCCCTGTCGCGAACAGAAGTTACTGATGTAACTCATGTAACTGGGCATCGACGCTCGACCTCGGCGGCGACCTACTTCGCTCCAGCCGTCACTGGAGCGCTTCTAGGGTTTCGGTTTTGCCTGTCGCGATTTGGTCGGTTACTATTGGCGTTGGTGCTCCCGTCGCCACGTTACTTTCGAAATAGCGATTTTTGGTATGTACTAGGCATGGTGTAAAATACTGTTGTTTGAAAGATGAAACGCAAAAGCAAATAAAATAAAATAAAATTATTTTATTTGCTTTTATAAATTAACAAAAAACTTATATAAGTTTTATTGTTTATATCTATTTTTAAGGTTAGGTTAGACCAATAAACAATTTTTTTGACAGTGGTTTGAACTTTGTTGTTGATTTTAACATTAAATATATTATATTCCAATACACATAAATATGAGCCGTTCATTTTATTTAAACGAAAATTGATAAAGAAAAAAAAATAACAAGGAATGTCATCATTTTTCTAAAAATGAGATAGATTGGCTATACACAATTGTAAACTCGATATTTGAAAAATGAGTGGCGGATAAAAGTTACATTAATCTACAGATATAGATAAGTTAGATATATTTTTACCGAGGACCGCAACACTTTCAAAGTCGGAACCTCGGTTACAAAATCGCGGTATTTTGTCGCGGTATTTTTCTGGAACGGTCGCTATTGTAACGCGACTCACGTGGAACCGGTATTCCCATCACTATTTACTACACATATGTATATTATATAGTCGCTTACTAGCGAAAAGTTATTCCATTATTTCCCTCGATTTTTGACCAAGATCTACCGCACGCTACACAACCAACTATTTTACAGTCTTTTTCGATAAATCGCAACAGTGTCACTGTTAATTTAAGTTCTGCCACAATTTCCTTCTAGATTTACTACCTCTAAACAATTACCGGAAAGGAAAAGTTTCATACCTCGGCCATATCCTTAGAGGAGACAAATATTACATTCCTAAGCTGATTCTACAAGGAAAAGTAGAGGGACGGCGAGGCCCAGGAAGAAAACAACATTCCTGGCTAAGAAACATACGGAATTGGTGTAACATCAGCGACGCAGCCACCATATTTCGAAGAGCCGAAAACCGCAGTCTACACATTGTATGAAGAGTACAGACAATCGCCAACGTGCGGCTAAGCACAAGGCACAGGAAGAAGAAACAATTACCAGTTATGGAATAAATAATACATAACATAAAATAAGCTCAGTACAGACTGACAAATCCACAAAATTTCAAATCAAATTCAAATGTGTCAAATGAATCGTCAAACAGAACTGTCAAGGATCCCTACCCTAGGGCTCCATCTCCGTCTACCATGAATAGCATTATACTCCTTCCTTAATCTTTTTATCCAAAGATAGTCAGGGACTCTCTAAATCTGTGACTGTTCTCTTCGACGCCATATTGTTTTTCACGTATTTCTCGAATGATGAGGCTCGAATCTGAGACACCCTGTACAGGGTGGCTCGAATTCGACGCTCATCATTGGGATTTCGGAAACCGTAATAGATACAGGATCGGTTAAATGGAGGCAGAGTTGTGCAATTTGATGCTCAATAAAATGTATTGCATTTTTTTTTGCATAAAATATTCTGGTGATGGAATTTTCTGTACGAAACGTCGGCAAATATCGAAGTGACTATATATAGTGTTTTAAGAGTGATGAAAGGATTTAATTAAATTGGAAAAAAAAATCAGGTCCATATTTAACAAAATTAAGTTGATGATGGTCGCCAGAAGCCGAAATGTCAAAGTCAATATTTAATCACACAGAGTTATAGAGCAGAAAAAGTGGCCATGAAAATGCGTTTTTTATTTTAAGTTATCTTAATAAATAAAGCCAGGAAACAATAGAAAACAAAATTGAAAATTCCGTTTTTTTTTCGAATATATTCGGAAGTATTCGGAATTTTTCAAAATGCAATACGGCATTTTATTGAGCATCAAATTGCGCAACTTTGCCTCCATTTAACCGATCCTGTATCTCTTACGGTTTCCGAAATCCCAATGGTGAGCGTCGAATTCGAGCCACCCTGTACAGTGCGAAGGTAATAAAAAATAACAATAGTATTATCTAGGTTAAAAAAATGTGGATCTCGATGCAAGTAACGAAGGATCATAAAATGCAACGGTTAATGCAAGCGATAAACTAGTAAGAACAAGAAAACATACTTAAACAAATAACTTATTTATGGTCGAATGTCCTCAGAGCCTGAGACAGTTAAGGCCAATCATAAAATCGGCACAGAAGTGATCAAGCGACAACAGGCCAAATTTAGAAATCGATGTGGAATTCCGCGAAATTCTGCAAAAAAGCAAATATAAGTGGTATTTGTACCACATGTTATCGATCTTTCTTAAGAAAAAATAATATGGAATGCTTTCGAGATGACTGTGAAATTACTGAGGTTTAAAATAAATTTTTAAGACAAAATGTTTTTGTAAAAAGATTTGTTATCCTCTCAGATCTGTTACGGATTTTTACAATAATGCCATTCTCTCTCTCGCTTTGACATTAAATGCTCTCGATTACCGTGTCTATTCTATTATGGTCTATGCTTGAATAGGATGAATATGTCAGTAGTCGGACATAACCACCAGTGGTCGGACAAAACGTATTTATTATTGTTAAAATCAATAAAATTAAAAATATACGAAATAATATACATGTACTGATTTCTTTCGAAAATCGACAACTATGAAACTATGAAACCTTACCGGACACAAAAGGTACATTGTGAGACAGGAAATTGTAGAGAGAAACAAGCCCTATAACATAGGATACAACATTTTAATGAACAGTGCTTTCCATAAAATCAATAAAATGAAAAATATACGAAATAATATACATGTACCGATTTCTTTGGAAAACTGACAACTATGAAACTATGACCCCTTCCCCGACACAAACGGTACATTGTGAGACAGGAATATAAAATCAATAAAATGAAAAATATACGAAATAATATACATGTACTGATTTCTTTCGAAAATCGACAACTATGACACTATGATCCCTTCCCCGACACAAACGGTACATTGTGAAACAGAAAATTGTAGAGAGAAACAAGCCCTATAACATAGGATACAACATTTTAATGAACAGTGCTTTCCATAAAATCAATAAAATGAAAAATATACGAAATAATATACATGTACTGATTTCTTTCGAAAATCGACAACTATGAAACTATGATCCCTTCCCCGACACAAACGGTACATTGTGAGACAGGAAATTGTAGAGAAAAACAAGCTCTATAACATAGGATACAACATTTTATAAAAAATAAAGTCGATAAAATGAAAAATATACGAAATAATATACACGTACTGATTTCTTTCGAAAATCGACAACTATGAAACTATAATCCCTTCCCGGACACAAACGGTACATTGTGAGACAGGAAATTGTAGAGAGAAACAAGCCCTATAACATAGGATACAACATTTTAATGAACAATGCTTTCCGTAAAATCAATAAAATGAAAAATATACGAAATAATATACACGTACTGATTTCTTTTGAAAATCGACAACTATGAAACTATGAACCCTTCCCGGACACAAACGGTACATTGTGAAACAGGAAATTGTATTTTATTCAATTGCATCATAAACTAGCAAAAAAAAACTGATAAAAAAATAAAAATACAAATATTAGGTCCAACAGTTTTTTTTAAATTTGAGTTTTAAAAATAAATCACAAAAAATAGATATATTTTCTACTCGAAAGAGCATCAATTTTTCTGTCATCGTGTGTGTAATGGCCGGGTCATGTTCACGCATACGGCAAACAACATTTTTTAATGTAATTATTCTTTTACATGTTCGGAAAATTCAACACAACACAGCAGTTCATCAAAAAGCCATTTTTGTCATTTTGTTTTTGCTTTTAAAAAATAATCGAAAAATATAAAACCACATTTTTTAAAGTACACATTCATACACTGGTCATTAATTTTAAAAATATTTGGGAAGGTTTTTGAATATTATCTGATATATACAGAGTGAGTCTTAAATAAGCGTAAATATTTCGACACCAGAAACACGATTATGAGGTATTTTCCGCCTGTATTTAAAAAGCAATTTTATAAATTACGTTATTTACAAATTAGAAGAAAATCCTACTGCTCCATTTTTATCTGAAAACATTCTTTATACGGTAATATCCTGAAAATACCAATATCCATTAAAAAACTAATTTAACTTTTCGATTACATCCCTTGAAAAAGTTTTATTTTATTCTCGAAATTCCTGCGTATTACAGATAACGAAAATATATCGAACAAACATTGAATACTAATTACTTAAAATAAATTAATGTAAATTGCTAAATCTCCATGAATTATTATTACTTTTGTATCGAGAAAGAAAAGTATAACGTCTCCCTTTTTAGTCCAGGAAAATGAATTTTTAAGCAACTTACATATTTTTTTAATTTTTTACGATCATCTCCTAGCTTCTAGCCACTCTATCTCAGTTAATTTTGATCTGCGCAAAAAACTATAGAGATCATTTCTAACTTAGAAGTTTTTTTCACAACTACAACAACTAAGACTGTAGACCTAAGTGAAGTATATGGTTTTAATTTCAACTCGAAGATCGCAGAAAGAGCCTGTATAACAAAAAACGTTGTTCAAATGAATAAAATTATAAATTTACCCCTAACGAATCCCTGCAAACTTTAGGCCTTATCTGAAATTAAAATTTGTCTGAATTTTCTGGACGAACTCATGCATTTTAATGGCAAGGATGAATACATCTGTGATCCGCTGATGAAACTATAACTTAATGAGAAAAAATGGTCTTCTAAAGTTTCTAAATTTATCCATTAAATGATAAAAAATTCTTTTAATGAGATATAAGTATTTTTTTTATTAAAACAGAATTAATACGTAAAATTAACAACTATTATTTTCAATTTATTTCTGTAATCTGTACAGGGTGGGTCAAATTCGACGCTTTTAAATGGAAACACCCTTTTCTATAGGAGATAGACAAAAACTAATATCGGTGTCTGGAGCTCAATTTTTATCAAAAACATGATGGTGAAAACCGCATATCGATATCCGTTACCGTTTCGGAGTTACGGGGTGTCTTTCAAAAATGTGCATTTTTAACAAATCGCTGTAACTTTTTTGCTATGGAAAATTTTGTATTTTTATGAAAACATTTCCAAAGCACCTTTTTACGTAGAATTTAATGGTTTAAGTATAATTTTTTTAAATTAATAATTTAAGAATTATCAACAGAAAATTTGATTTTTTATATGGGACACCCTGTATATTTTTAATTTATTGAAAATAATTTAAAATTACCTTTCCAAAAATATAACACACTTGATATTTTGCTCGATTCCTCTTCGAGATATAGAGTATATAAAAATTCGCCCGCTTTAAATAAGTAGGCTTTGAACGGCACCGGCTGTAATGCAAAAAAATTCTAGCAGTGAGCATCAATTAAAACGAAAATAATATTTAATTTTAACAATTAAAAATATATTTAACCAACATCAACACATTTAAACTATATCTAATAACAATAAAAATAAATAGCAAACCAAGACATGAGATTTTGCTACAGATGTTCGACATATCGACCGTCTTCTGTAATGGACAGACGGGGCAGTTTTTGAACATTTCTCGCGGAATTCATCTCAGTGGGGGTGAAAGATACCTTCTCACAACTGCTAAGTATTTCTAATTCTTGTCTAGATTATACGGAAGAATAAGGAACCTTTATTCTTCCGCAAATATATCTATAGGATTAGATTCATGGGCACTAAGTCAGGCGGCCTCGACGGCCAACGGCTGGGATCTTGGTTAGCTATTCAATTATTTTTGAAATTGGCTGCAAAAATTTGCTGATAACTTCAGCGTTCAGAGGCGGTGCGTCGTCTTGCTGAAAAATATGTTTTCGAGTTCTATTAAGGGCATATCATCAATAAGGGGTCCAAAGCCTACTAGTTAAAAGTGGCAAACTTTTAAAAATTCTGTATTTCGAAGGGAATTATAACAAAATATCAAGTGTGCTATATTTTTGGAAAGGTAATTTTAAATTCTTTTCAGTTAATTAAAAATATAGAGGGTGTCCCAAATAAAAAATCATTTTTTCTGTTGATAACACTTAAATTATTAATTTAAAAATAATTATACTTAAACTATTAAATTCTACGTAAAAAGGTGCTTTGGAAATGTTTTCATAGAAATACAAAATTTTCCATAGCAAAAAAGTTACAGCGATTTGTTAAAAATGCACATTTTTGAAAGACACCCCCTATCTCCGAAACGGTAACAGATATTGATGTGGGGTTTTCACCATCATGTTTTTGATGAAAATTGAGCTCCAGACACCGATATTAGTTTTCGTCTATCTCCTATAGAAAAGGGTGTTTCCATTTAAAAGCGTCGAATTTGACCCGCCCTGTACAGTATCAAGTTTATTATAATGATTTTCTTAGCTTTAAATCAAATGTTTTATTGATGTTTGCGCGATCGAGCGATCCTTACCACTTTTCATCTCGCTAGCTCGTGTGTCACGGCCTTGAATTTTTATCCCCAGCGCGCGTAAAGAAGTTTCACTTCAAAAAATGGCTTGGAAATAAACATCAATGACATTCCCCATATAATTTAACAAATAAAATGACAGCAATCTTCATTTTACAGCTGACACAACTTTTTTTTCGATCATATTGTAGAAATATTCATGGTATTTTCGAGTCCTGCTATTCTTAAGACAATTTTAAAGATGACAGAGCATCATATATCATCGAAGGATAACTGGAATTATCTTGTCCTAAAATGGAAATTACTTTGATATAGCTTTAAAACATAGATGGGTCATTTTAACACCCGAAACGGGAACAAACTAGGTCAAGATAATTTAAAGATGTTGATCTTTATCGATCTTTTAATATCGATATACAGGGTGGTCCTAACTGTGTTCCGGAAACTTCAGCAGCATATTCTGCAGATAAAAATAAGTAACTATGTTCTAAAATCTAAAATACTTAGTTTCGGAGATACAGGGTGTAGAAGTTCCATTTTTATTTCGATTTTTTCCAAATAATTTCTTAAGTAACGTCAATATTTGGATGAAAATTGGTATTTGGGAGTTTTTTGACAAGAGAAATTTAATTCTGGTGTCAATATGGCTCCTACTTGTAGAGGGTGCCACTTACATATTTTTTTAACTGGTTTGAAGAATAATAACTTTTCGTCCGTTTCTGTATAAAACTACTGAGCAAAAAAATTTATATTTGCGACGTTTTTTACGTAAAACAAGGTCTCTTGGTAAAAATCGCTAGGAGCTAGGAGTAATGGTTCTCGAGATATTTGGAACCGAAATATATCAATACCTGTCATTATTGTCATAAATTAAACATGTTGACTAAATAGTTATTAGAGTGAAATCATAAATTCGAAATATTTTTGTCCTAAAACTTCAACAGAAACTGTTTTATCTTTATTTTTTCGAAGCAAAAATTATGATTAATTTAAAAAAAATAAAAACTTCCCAAATTTATCATTTCAGTCAAATAACTATCTACTCAACATGTTTTTTTTTTGTCAGTAATGACATGTATTGGCTAATTCTATTCAAAATATCTTGAGAACGGTTGCTCGTAGCAATTTTTACCAAGAGACATTTTTTACGTAAAAAATCACGGAAATGTATATTTACTTACTCAGTAGTTTTATACAGGTACGGATGAAAGGTTATTACTCTTCAATACAGTTAAAACACATGTAGGTGGCACCCCCTACCTACAAATAAGAAACAATGTGATGCTTCCGGAATACCGGAAAGTTGCCGAAGTTTCCGGAACACAGTTCGGACCACCCTGTAGAAGTGTTATAATAAAATTATTTATTTATAAAACTTATTATCATAAGAAAAAGTTGATCATCAAAAACTTGTAAAAATTTCTTACAACTTACGACCGAGAAATAAGAACATTCGATTTATATTATTTATGAAAATCTTCGGATTTTCACGGTGTTTTTAACAGGAGACAGTATCCTCAATGAACATCTCAATAAAATGAAGCTAAGAAACAACGGCAAATGCAGAATCTGTGAAGAAAATAGGGAAACACCAAAACACCTCCTAACTAAGCGCGTCGAGACGACAACCATTCGTGACATAAACCTTGGTACGACTGATATCGGAGATGCAGAACTAACCTATGTAAAACCGTCTCAGATACTGGTCCTGAGACTGTATGATGAGTAAGGTTGTAAACTAAAAACATCGATACAATTAACTGTAACAAAAATTATCGATACATTCTGGACATCCCTACATAATTGGGAATACAACTGCGGAAAATCTGACCTATTTCTATGGAAATTGAGTAATCTAAAGGACAATTATCTACTAATTTCCTATAATACATAAATAACGGTTCCTTCACATAAACTTACTAAGAAATATTAATTTTCTTTTGGTACAAGACAACCATAAATAATAAATTTGAAAGAGGAATTACCGAACATAAAACCTCCCAACAAATCGGGTCACTTAACAGCACTTGTAAAATTCAATTGTTGGTCAAATTGACGTATCTAAATTCTTTGACATTTAATTTTTGACAAGTAGAAAATAAAAGCAAAAATGCAAAAAATATATACAGGGTGAGTTTCCTACGATGTTCTCTATGGGTATCTCGGAAACTACTGGAGATAGAGAGTCGGTTAAATGGGGAAAGAATTGCAGTTTTGTGGGGTCATAAATATGCGCCTTTCAGATTTTTGAAAAAGTTCATGGCTTGCTAGATATTTCGAAAAAAACAAATTTCGGCTATTTTAAAAATTGTCCCTAACTCCATTATAAGCTGTTTTAGACAAAAAGTTTTCAGATAAAAGTTGTAGATAATCACATCCTTAATGAGACTGTGCCCTTCGTTTTCTTCTAAAGCCTGTCATTTTTGACATATGACACAAACATATGTTTTTTTAAATGGAAACCATAGTTGGCCATGACTTCATAAAAAGCGCCATTTTTTAAGCTTTTCAGCGATATAAGCTATAATATGTTTTCTTCGAAAAATTACAGAGTTATAGCCAAAAGTTTCTTCATTTATGTCCCCATAAAAATAAACAATTTTGCTTATCAGCAAATTCTTTCTAAAAATGATGTGTTAAAATATTTATTATTTTTCTTTTTTATTAAGTATTATCCTTGTTTATATATTCTTAAAGTTGCCCAACCGACTAGACAAAATGTGCTGCCAACTGGAGGACAAATCGTGAACCTTTCGGGGCGGAGTCAAAAATATCGATTATTTTCCTCAGAGTAATGTAATAATATAGCCCAGGGTTTCTGCGAACTTTAATAGTGATCAGCTGATTAAGAAATTTAAACGAAACTTTTATTTTATTGTAAATTGTGGATTATTTTTGGCTGTTATTTTAAGAATTCTAAACCGTATTAACATACAACCGTACAACATATCGAAATAATGATTTCTTTCATAATTTCGATATGTTGGTACATTATTTATAATTTATGATAATGCTAATTGTTGTTAATTAATATTTTAAAAAAGCTACATACCTATTTTAATTTGATTTAATGCAGGTTTTTAAAAGAATCATTTCATTCTTAGATTATTTTATTCTAAATTGAGTGCTTTACGAATTTTATGATATTTTTTTGAAAACATGAAACTTTTTACATTTTTGATGCCAACTAATTGGCATGGTATTATTGGTATGGAAATTAGCCAAGAAAGAAAAGAATTGGCTATAACTTGTAATTTTCCGAAAAAAAAACATATTATACCTATATCGCTGAAAAGCTTAAAAAATGGCGCTTTTTATGAAGTCATGGCCAACTATGGTTTCAATTTAAAAAAAAACATAATGTTTGTGTCATATGTCAAAAATTACAGGTTTTAGAAAAAAAACAGAAAACACAAACTCATTAGGTATGTGATAATCTACAACTTTTATCTGAAAACTTTTTGTCTAAAATACCGTATGATCGAATAAAAACGGCTTCAGCGATGGCTATGAAATGACGATCGATGATATTTCCCATATAATTTTACATAGGTATAAAATGACAGCGATCTTCATTTCATAGCCATCGTTGACGCCGTTTTTATTCGATCATACGGTAGATTATAATGGAATTAGAGGCAATTTTCTCCATTTAACCGACTCTCTATCTCCAGTAGTTTCCGAGATACCCATAGAGAACATCGTAGGAAACTCACCCTGTATAGTATTTAGAAACTAACTATTATTATTATTTGACTAGATTAATTTGATTAATAAAACTCGATTAATTTAATTTAAAATAAATTTCATCAGATTTTTTTTTCGTATATTCTACTACCAGAAAACCAAAATTATATGATAACGCACTTTTTAACGAAGTTGAAGGAAGAGATATAGTGTATCTATCACAATACTTAATAGAATTACTACAATTAGAAGAAAAACAAAAAGAAAAAATACCCAAATACCTTCACCTACTACTCATCTACAAAATAAACTAATATAATCTCTTATACAAACACTACACAACTACTTCTTCACTACTTCAACCCCTACTACACTGAAAAAATTATCGAACACTAATTAATCAAACAAAAAGAAAAAATAACCAAATTATCCCTTCACCTACTACTTAACTGCAAAATAATAAACTATAAAAACACTACTAAACTATTTCTGGTATTCTACACTAAACATTATAATTAAACTTAATAATATTAATCTAATTTTACACTACAACCACTACAACTACAAAGAAATAAGAACATTTTTTAAAACTAGAAGAAACAGAACCTCGATACGTGCAACCAGTATAATAGATCAAGCGGACAAAGAATATAAAATACTTTAAAAATGTGCATTCAGAAAGAAAAAATATGTCGAAAATTATCTAAACAAACATTTTTTTTTCTTATCAGTGAAAAGCATCGGCCTCGTCGGCCTTGCGGAATTTGTCGGGTATTTACAATGGTCGAATTGTATAATTACCAGTTTTTATAGCATATCTAATAGACAAAAAGTATCTGGTCGATTAGTAACCAATTGGCACAGTCCGAAAATTATCGATTTTTATTTTCTCTGTTTTTATTGGTCGTTTCAAAATTCAGAGTAACAAAAAATATTTTTCTGTAGTAAAAGACTGTGAAATACGCCCCGCCATCTGGTGCTTTACATCCATAAACGTCTTAGGTTGAGCTACTTGGGTATTATCAAAATCTATAAACATTCGTATACTTGGCGTATCAATAGCAAATGTATTTGTGGAATGCATTGTAAAATTTAAAAGTTTCGCCACTTTTGGCCGGCACTGTATGTATATTATTATGTAGTCACTTAGTGAAAAGTTACTCCATTATTTCCCTCGATTTTGAGATCTACCGCACGCTACACACACAATCAACTATTTTACAGTCTTTTTCGATAACTCGCTATAGTGTCACTGTTAAATTAAATTCTGCCACAAAAAAAAATCCTTCTAGATTTACAACCTCTAAATAAACAACTACCAGTTGTAGAATAAATAATAAATAACATAAAATATGCTCAATAAAGACTGACAAATCCACAAAATTTCAAATCAAATTCAAATGTGTCCACCCTCTACATTTGGATAGCATTTACTCCCTCCATCCAGCACAGTAAAGATGTTTCTCTATGGCTACCATGACGTCGTTTTTTATATCATATTGTATAACAATGTTAGCTATTAACAACACACTTCACAATATGAATATTCAACAAAAATAGAAAACAACTTCGATGTAATTTTATTTACAGCCGGCAAAAACTATTTCAATAACAATTGTCTCATAAAAATGCAAAACAGCCCCACAAGAATTCTCGAGATAAAACAACGTAAAAAACTTACAAGTTCCATTCTAAACGTTTCAACAATAGTGAATATTAAAACCGAATGCATTTTGTGCACCATGTACTTGAAAATATTATTAAAAAACCATTAGGGCAAACAGTAATTTTGCTGTTTATGCTATGTATGTAAAGAACAAGGAACATGTTGAAATTATGACTAAGAGGTAATTTTGAAGAAAATCTATAAATAATTCCCTTGGTGTCTGTAGTGTTTACTGCCATGACAGATTTAACAAATACAGGGTGAATCAGAAAACATGTGTCATCTCTCGTGGGGAGATTCCTCGCGTAAAATAAGATTTATTTTTCATATTAGTATACCTAGGTCCGTTTCTGCTTTGTTTCCTGAGCTACAGGGTGTTAAAAGTCTTTTTAGCCGACCATACCAACAGGTACGGTAGGCTATTAAGATCGACAAAAAAAAGTTTTTTTAATTTCACTCAAAATGAGTTTTATTTGGGTCATAAATGACCTAAATACAAAATATTTTCATGGTGTCTGTCTGTAACACAATAACTCAAAAACCGCTAAACCGATTTTAACCAAATTTGACACAAAAATACTGTGGCACCCGAGAATCTGGCCATTAGTTTTTGGTGGGGGTGGGGGGTTGGTAAGGGGGTATGGGAGGGGGGTAAAAATTTAAAAAAATCGTAGCTCCAAAATTACAGTAGCTAGCGAAACGCAGTTTTCAATTTAAGATTTGGAATAATATTTGCAACAAAATTTGTAATAACATCAAAATCAGTCAAAGTCGCAGTTTTTGAGGTAATTGAAACTAAAAGAACTGCCTACCAACTTTTTATTAACATATTTTAGTATGGGCGGCTATACGTGCCTCCCAAATTCTTTTAACAATTCGAATTAAATTTTGAGGGTAAAAGTTATAAGTAAGTGCTACAAATTTTAATGCTAAAAAAGTGTCGATAGATTCACCAGGGACGTGCATATGGGTTATCTCTGGAATATTTTGTTCAAAAATAAACATGTGCGCCACGGATTTTCTCTGTCCTGTTAGCAAAATTGTATAGACCGTTTAATGCCGATTAAAAGTTGTATCTTGACACAATAAAATTAATACATTATATATTTATCCTAATTTATTATTAAAATTTATGTCACTTTTGCTATCAACAGCAAATTAAAAAAAATAATTGTAGATATTGACAATAGAAAATTTTAAAGGTTGCTATTGGACTTGGATTAAAGCAAGTTAATAAAATTGCGTTTATCTCATCAAGGAGACCGATATCGACAAAATATCAAGAGGAAACTTTTAATCGGCATTAAACGGCCCACACAACTTTGCTAACAAAAGAGAAAAAAACTCAGTGGCGCACATATTATTTTTTTTAAATGTTCCAGTAATAACCCATATGCACGTCCCTGGTGAATCTATCGACTCTTTTTTAGTCTTATAGTAACTTTTGCCCTCAAATTTAATTCGAATCGCTAAAAGCACTTGAGAGAAAATTATAATAAATTAAAAAAACTGGAACCTCCTGTAGCTACGAAACAAAGCAGAACCGGACCTATGTTGATATGAAAAATAAATCTTATTTTTACGTGAGGAATCTCCCGACGAGAGACGACACGTGCTTTTTGAAACACCCTGTATATTGGTTGAAATTCCGCGAAATTTTGTGCTGTGGTTAATTAAGAACGAATAAAACCGCAATAACTATAATGTTAAAACGGTTTTTTGATCACTTTACTTGTCGATTACATAAAATGAAACAGGGCCATACAGAAGAATGTTTATTGCGACAAGGACATGTAATACGTACCATTTCTGTTTCTGTCCATATTTATTTCATTAACGCAAGTACCTACTATGTAACCCGTTATGATACTGGTCTCGGGCAAGAAAGTTGTGCGATGGTAAAACTGCATTCCGCACGGCCATACGGCTTTTTTTCCGAAACCGTTTCAAACAACTGGCGAAAGTTATACCGATTTTTCATCGAAATGTGCAAGCCCATTCGATACAGCGGTCTCAGCACATTAGAACCACGAAAAAACATCGATAAAAACAGCTAAATCTAACGGTGTACACTGCAATGTTTATGCGGTGTCAAACGCCAAAAATTTCATCAAAACACTCAATTGTTTTCGACGTTCCTCCATAGACTCTCGATAAATCTATAGAATATTCGTTTTTCTGTGGTTTTAATAAATAAAATACAGTATAAGAATTAAAATTAGGTTGTTTTATTGGGTGGTGATGGTGAATTCGGTATAAAAAACAGTTGGTACGTACCTCTCCGCTCTCGGCCG
The DNA here is from genome assembly GCF_002938485.1 of Sitophilus oryzae. NCBI lineage: Eukaryota > Metazoa > Arthropoda > Insecta > Coleoptera > Curculionidae > Sitophilus > Sitophilus oryzae. The sequence continues at coordinate 5,475,623 of NW_022146732.1, read as the reverse complement.
CCGGAGAATCGTCTAGGATGTTGTAGATGATGGGAGGTAATCCGGGTTTGCCCAGCAGTGAAAATCCAAAGCCCGAACTTTCATTTCTATTCAGCACTACTAACAACTCCTCGGCCATCGCCGAATACCATCGATTTTGGTTTTATTTCGCCCACTTTCTGCACAGCACTTACACACTCTACATAACCTCGACCGTAACTGAGTAGAGCGGGCGGATTGACGCTAGAGGGCAGCACCGATCGGACTTTGGATGGATCGGGGTGGAGCTAGTGGCGCTCGTGTCGCTGCAGGACCGTATTCAGGCCGTGCAATTTTGTGAGACCGCATTAATAATTAGTTTTAAAATATCATATTTAGCTAGTTAGTTTTTTATTGTCAAATTGTAGTTAGTTATCAGTTATACACTTTTTAAACTCTCTTCCAAATAAATATACAGGGTTATTCATCTCATTCGACACGGAGTAATGTAGCCAAATGATTGGATTTAAGTGTGAGTGATGGGATCGTTAGAGGACTACTGAACCTACAATTTGTTTTTTTTAATAGAACACCCTGTATATTATTACATTTTTAGTTTTTACGATTAAAATAAAGGTAAATTTGATTAAGGTTTACCGCACTTTAGTCTTACCGTTTTTAAAATACCTATTTACGATTTTGTGAAAATCCAGTAACAGTTTTAATTCTTCATTTCTCTAGGCGTCTCTAGGCTTTAAAAGCTAGTAATTATTTAACATAAATTTTCGGACACTCTGTGTAAGGTAGTATTATTTTTATTATCGCAATACAAAATTTAAGTAAATAGAAAATCTTCAGTACAATTATTTGGTTTTAAAAACATAAATACTCCTAGAAAAATAAAGCATTAAAATTTTTACTGCATTTTCACAAAATCGTAAATATTTCAAAAATGGTAAGTTTGAAGTGCTATAAACCTTAATCAAATTTACCTTTATTTTAATCATAGAAACTAAAAATGTAATAATATACAGGGTATTCAATTTAAAAAACTACAACTTTGATATTTTTTATTTATTTGGGACATTCTGTACCTTTTAAAAATAATTTTAAATTGTAGCTTTAGTAGTCCTCCAACGATCCCATCAGTCACAATTTCTAAAAATCTTTGTCTGGCTACAATACTCCCTGTCAAATGAGGTGAATAACCCTGTATAAAATTATCTATCTATCAAAATAACATTTTATTTCTAGGAAGCGCAAAAAAAAACAGAAATACACAAATACTTAATTCAACAACATCATTTAATGATTAGTTAAAAAAAAAGGAACAAAATATTTGTTTTTCCATCCTATTATAAATTGTTATGTTGTTTAATAGCCCACTAAAAGTTGTAAATAAAAGAGAAAAATACAGTTAAATCGACAATTTCACCAAGTATTCATAATCCATTCTACTATACATAATATTCTTGTGACATCACAGATCTTCACTTGTTCTTCTTCACAATGACAGGACCAATATTGTCACCGGTTTCTTTGTTATGATTGGCGTGAGATCCATCACAGTAAGGCCACTATAAATTCAAAAAACAAACAATCAACAACAAAACAAATTAAACTCAATTATCTGTATTCAGACCACCCTGTATAAAGTAAAAAAACAACAGGACAAATGATTTTTTCAAAATAAAACACTAATTCACCAAAAGTAAAGTGTTTTGGTGTATTGTAGCAAATTAGTGTTTAATTTTGATGTTGTAACATCAAAGGTTCCAACCCTCAACTGTAATAAATGATTTTTTGAGGATAATATATTAATATTCTTACATTTTTACTTTTCCAGCACCGGCAAAAAGCTGCTTTTTCAGATATATCCTCTACATCGATCGTATCCACAACTTTCGGGTTGCTCAACTGAACAATCTTGTTCGTTCTGCCTGAGCATGCTACTCTGGCCTTTGGACAGTACGCCCTGTATACGGTATATCCTACACCAGCAGCTAGAGCAGTTGGTGGAACTAAAGCTAGCCAATCTTTAACTAAAAGAGAAGAATTGTTAAATACTTATATCCATCCATGATAGATAGATAAGAAATGATTTTGAATGTGGATTGTTTATATCAGAAACTGAAATAGTTCAAGGCGTAATGAGTGCGTATGTGTTTAATGTATTTATAGCATGTTTTTAAATAAAAAATTATTAAAAAAAATGATTACTTACATCCTAACCTAAACCATCCTCCAAAAGTGTCTGGTATGGGGAGTTCTGATAAATATCCGGGCACGGAGACTTTAACTAAATGCGCTACCGACTGCATGTTTATGTAATATCCTCTCAATTAACAAAAACTATCCAAATAAACGTAAATTTTCGGGATTTTTTAAGTAGGAAGCACCAAATAATTCGAACAGCTGACCGGGGACAACGAAAAAACCACTGCACACGGGCAATCGGCCAAATCGTGCCACTTTTTGCTCTTTTTACCTTGAAACGCGATCTTCACGCTCTTACAATTCCATCGGTCCGTATCACAATCTTCTAACAGAATACGATCTGTTATCTTATTTTTATTTGCGTACTGTGATGTAATTAATTCGTTATTAAATGGATTTGTTCAATCTCGAACTGTTTTGATTAAACAGGCCGCCAAAAAATGAAAAGTCATTTTAGGTGTTTTTCTGGTTGCCTACACTCATTTCTATTTCATGTCTAATTTGAAACGCATATTATATAGGGTGATCTGATTTACTCCAGCAAATTCAATTTGTGATAAATCATAGAATGAAGACCAACCGTAATACTAACTTATAATATTGCTGGTGCTGTGAGTTCAGTTGGCTTAGAAATGACGATCGATGATATTCCTCATATAATTTTACATATAAAATGACGGGGTAATTCATTTCATAGCCAATATCGCAGACGCCGTTTTTTCGATCGTGCGGTATATGCTCTTTAATTTTGTAATAACATTTTATAAGTTTCTATTAATATTACAAATAATAGACCAAAGATCTACAGCGTTCGGTAGTTTTATATTTCATATGGCATTTTCCACAGCAAATTTTTATCAAAGCCGCCTAATGATTTTTCTCTCGTATGTTACCGTTGAAAGAGCCATATGATATAATAATGGCTGTATCTGCGAAACCATTACAAATTTTGAAATACTTTAAATACAAAATATGTTCATTTTTTAATTCCCAATCTAATAAAAAAATAATATACTGGGGGGGGGTATATAATACCTAATATAATTTTGGTTTCACGACAGTTCTTGTATTTGTATTAATTTTTTTAAGGTTGAAAAAACGTATGTCTAAAAAGAAGCCATTTAAAAAAAATCATCCCGATCCACTCACACTTTTTTGAGCCACCCTACAGAAGTGAAAATATTTTCCTGAAATTCATCCTCGTACATACTTCAGGTTTGCACCAAACCAAACCAAAACAAAATTCCCAAGTTTTTTATTCTAGGAGCTACAGATCTCCGACGCACTCTTGTCGGACCCTGTATAACAGTTTTTTTTAAATCACTTAATGCGCTACCTATTGACAGTTAAAAAAACGATTTAAACAATTAAAAATTATGCGCTCAAAACATTTATTAATATTAATGAATATCCGATGCATGATAAATATTACTTTGATTCAGTGATTCATATCTAAATACTAGAATCTAGAATCTGACTGCATGATTTGTCAAAAGTAAATGATTCAACCTAACGAGGTAGTATTTTATCCGTATTTATTTCATTGACTAGGTAATTTAATTGTCAGAATAACCAATCTAAAACAGGTTTTTCCCCAGAATATTTATAGTTCCTCGGAATACCTGGTTAGACTTGCCCATGTCCTTTCATTATATGAATAGGTCTTACTAGACATGTGGAATCTATTATGGGCTATTTGTATGCGTACTGTGTAGTCAGTGTGCAAGAGGTAGAAAAAATGAAATTTTCTACAGTAGGGTGGTTCAAAAAAATCGACTATATTTTTTTTCACTGTATACTCTGAAATAGACACTTGAAGTGAAAAAAATAGTAGATTTTTTTGACCCACCCTAATAAGTATAGATGACTAAAAACTAAAATGTAAATATTTTTTTATGAAGAAAATCAGCAGTTCTACATATATATTATATACTTAAATAGTAGGTATATTGTATAGAGGAAGAGGAAGAGGAAGAGGAAGAGGAAGAGGTAGAGGTAGAGGAAGAGGAAGAGGAAGAGGAAGAGGAAGAGGAAGAGGGAGAGGGAGAGGGAGAGGGAGAGGGAGAGGGAGAGGAGAGGGAGAGGAGAGGAGAGGGAGAGGGAGAGGGAGAGGAGAGGGAGAGGGAGAGGGAGAGGGAGAGGGAGAGGAGAGGGAGAGGGAGAGGGAGAGGAGAGGGAGGGAGAGGGAGAGGAGAGGAGAGAGGGAGGAGAGGGAGAGGAGAGGGAGAGGGAGAGGAGGAGGAGAGGGAGAGGAGAGGGAGAGGGAGAGGGGAGAGGGGAGGAGGGAGAGGGAGAGGGCAGGGAGAGGGAGAGGGAGAGGGAGAGGAGAGGGAGAGGAGAGGGAGAGGAGAGGAGAGGAGGGAGAGGAAGAGTGAAGAGGAAGAGAAGAGGAAGAGGAAGAGAAGAGGAAGAGGAAGAGGAAGAGGAAGAGGAAGAGGAAGAGGAAGAGGAAGAGGAAGAGGAAGAGGAAGAGGAAGAGGAAGAGGAAGAGGAAGAGGAAGAGGAAGAGGAAGAGGAAGAGGAAGAGGAAGAGGAAGAGGAAGAGGAAGAGGAAGAGGAAGAGGAAGAGGAAGAGGAAGAGGAAGATTAGATACTCTTTGTAGATGGGCCCATTGTTGTCTATTGTTGGCAATGCGGGCCCAAGTTATCACTGCTAATTTCCTTTTCCTAAAGACCCATTATTGTCCCATCTCAGGTTCGGTCTTCTTCTAGGTCTCTTAATTCCGCGTGAATACCATGCTGTAAATTTTTTGGTCCATCTGTTGTCCGTTCTTCTTGCCAGGCGTCCTGCCTACTTGAGGGATTTGATTCTGTTGATGACATCTATTACCTAGCTCCTTTTGTCTTATCCACTCTATTCTTTTACGGTCTTTCTTGGTTATTCCCGGCATATTTCGTTCCATTGTTTAATAAGGAACTTCCTTCGTTCCATTCTTTAATATCCGTTTTAATTGTCTAGAGGTTTCGCATACATAAGTTATTACTGGTAGTACTCATTGGTCCATTGTTTTCTTCTTTAGACAGAGTTGCATGTTAATTAGGCTTTAATATGATTGAGTTTCTTCCATAAGTACACCATACTAACTTTTTTTTCTTTAATTTTTGAATTGTTACGGTTTTTTTAACAGGACACCTCAACAAACATCTCAGTCGATTGAAACTAAGAAACAGCGGCAAATGCAGATTTTGTGTGGAGAATGGGGAAACACCAGAACACCAGTAGCTCTCTAGTTGACAATAGACACAAAACAGTCATCTGTAGCTAGATACTAGTTGGTCACGTAGGCACGAATATATCTGCACATTTTCTAATTGTTGTAACTCCCTTTTATTGTTATTTGGTAACACGGAATACTACTAACTAGTATAGTTTTATTTCAAGACCATAACATATTACAGTTATAACTCAAGAAAGGAGGATACAGTAGATTTGTAAAGTCGCGGTCATTAACACCCCTCTCAAGTCTCTTACACTCCATGCCAGCAATTAAGGGTAAAAAACGGATCTACCCATTTCTAGCAACACTAAATATAACAGAAAACCCTGTACATAAATTGCAAACGTCAATCATAAAACAAAAAAAAACAAACATGTCATACTTAAAATTTCTATGTTTATTAATCAACGGTAAGTTTTGTAAATAAAAAAGTTTAACATACGGTTCCTGACTAACATTTCTACACCTAGCCGTACGTAATGTACGAATATACGCGCTGCAAGGCAGTCTAAAAGAGAAAAACCGTACTATCGCAACACTTTCGGTCGCAAACGCGCGATCAGGTGGATCATGGCAAAATGTAAAAGTATTTCGTTACAAAGAGTTTGTTACAATACGCACGGCAGTGTCTTATCTTATACTCTTTAATCACCCAGATTAATTAAACCTACACATACACTCTTATCGTTCAGATGACAACACGAAATAAAATCCAACTTTGTTCCACGTAGAAAAGTGTTTTTTGAAAGTGCAGATCTCGAAACAGTGTCCTGGTGAAGGAGAAACATCACCATGAAGTACCTCGTCATTATATTTTGTTTATTTTTAAGCACCCAGTGTGAAGGTGAGTTTTATTATGTTTTTTTTTCTTGATAATTAATATACAGACGATAAAAAAAATGACGTTATCACACGAAATTACTGATAATAACATCAATACGTCTAATTAAAGTGTGCTTGATATAAATAGTTTTAGCATAAAAATACAAATTACCAAAAATTCATAGTAAAAACAAAGTAAAATATTTTTCTTATATGTTTAATAAATTTAGATGAATTTCAAAAAAAGCGCTCGTTGAATGGCATTTTTTTCAACTTGCGCAATTCTTTTTTATACAGGGCGCGTCATGGAACAATGACAATATCATATTTCTTATTTTAAATGCAACACCCTGTGTGTTATTCATTTTTTTGGATTCTTCAAAGTATTATTAACATATTTTATGTATACAGTGTCGTATATACCTGTTAAATATAATGTTATACAATGTCATATACCGTATGACCGAAAAAACAAGTCGCCAAAGACGGCTGGGGAATGACAAAGATGATAATTTTAGCGAGGTTAATTCATTTATTAAAATCGACATAAAACTTAACACTAAATATACACGTTAGCGTAACTAGCAATTCATCCTGGGGGGGGGGCCTAGGTCTTCTGTTTTTTGAAAAATGAAGAATAATTTATAAAACACGTTTTTTGAATAAAACGTTTACATGCATTTCTCTATCAAATAAATTTCATAGACTTGGTTATCAAACCGTGTTCCCGTAGACTACTTAAATAGCTACAAATTTTCTAAAAAAAAATAAAAATTAACAATTAACATTTTTTGAACACAACAAAATAATATTAACTAAACAAAACTAGAAACGTCGCATTTTTACTACATCACAAGCAAATAAAAATTAATACGTAGCCAAGAGTCATAATTCAAGATTTCTCTGGGGGGTGCCCAGCAGTACATAGGGGGGGGGCGCTCCCGGGCACCCTTGTAGTTACGCCAATGAATATACAGCGTTGCATTTCAAATAACGAAGTTTTTTTGTCAAGTAAATATTTAAAATGGACCAGCATTTTTTGATACCCCTGTATACATTAAATGAAGCAATCAACATTTTCAGTAAAGTTTATTTCTCTGGCTTAAAAGTCAGCACAAGAATTAATTCTGAAAAGTAATGTACTGGAGGTTGACAATCTTTTCTATTATAGCTTGCATATTTAAATGTCTTTAAATATCTCAAAAACCAAAGCTTTTAAACACATTTTTTTCAAACGTCACGAAAGTATTAATTTTTGCGACGTGATTGACAATATAAAAAAGTAATTTTAACGCCTAGGCATAAAAGTAAGGCACTTTTACGCCTAAGCCTATGGCCTAAGCATAAAAGTAAGAAAATATATTATTAAACTCACATAGTGTCAAATTCAACGAGCGTAACCATAGTTTCCCGATATATAATTACTTACAAGGTGTGACTTTAAAATTTTTTTATATTATTTGGAACGTTTGAAATTGTTTAAAAAATTATTTGTGGCGTTTGAAAAAAAATAACATGTTTTAATCGGAGTAAAAATGAGTTTTTGTGCCTCGCTAACGCTAGTTCGTTAAACGTACAGCTCTTCAAAAAATGTCATTTTTACTCCTAATAAAATAATATACTATTAACTCTTATAATAAATGTCTTATTATATGTCCAAGGATCCAAAAATGAAATAAATAGAAATATAAGAAAAAATATAACTTTGGTATGGATCTTAGTTCTGTTCTGACACACCCTGTACATTTCAAAATAATTTTAAATTATGCACATTGCCTTCCCACATATACCCATAAAATATTCTGTTTCTACATCTTTCCGATTTTGTATAATCAACCTATGCGAATGAGATGTGCGCCACCCTGTATAATGAATCGACTGATTGGCATTTTTAGGGTGACAAGCATGAATACAGGGTGTGTCATGCATCAATGATCAGAAGCAACTTTCTTCTCACACTCTTCCAAGTCTTCAAATTTAAGTATTTTATTAGGTGCGTAGGTGGCGCCTCCTACAAGTAGGAGTCACATTGATACATCAAAATCGAATTTCTCATGTCAAAAATCACCCACACACCAATTTTCATCCAAATATCGACGTTAGTTCAAAAATTATTTTAAAAAACTCGAAATAAAAAAGAAACTTCTACACCCTGTATCTCCGAAACGAAGCACTTTAGGACATAAATTTATATAAACTGTTTTACTTATCTTTAACTGCAGAATATGCTGCTGAAGCAAAGAGTAGATAAGACAAGAGACGACAGTTCGCGCGGTACCTTTCATGTTTGAGTGGTGGGGAGAGTGACCTCGTCTCGCTTGTCCCTTTAAATTTTCGTAATTTTTTTGCGGGAAATTTAAAATAGACTATTATTAAAACTTGCCTGTATAGCTTATAAATAGTTACTGTATGGGTAAAGAAATAGGTAAATAGAAACGAAAAAAAAATGAGTTTTCTAAATATTATATAAAATAAATTATAATTAGAAACATATTTGTCGGGGAATAAAGATAATAAAAGCAATATTTTGTATATCGTTTGTAAACAAGATAAAGTGACCAAGTCGATTTGTAAGAAATGTTTTATTTACGTGTATTTTTTTACATATGGACTTGAAAAGTGTAAAATCACAATGTGGAGTTTATGTACAAAAAATAGAGTTACTCAATTTTTTGTAAAAATATATTACAAGCTTCTAACCATGTCTTCGATCTTAGTTTAATAACTTCTTTAAGTCTTCTTTCTTAGTTTAATAACATAATTATATAGTATATTTATATAAAATATTTTTCAGGATCCTTTGGAAAAGAGTGAAATATTATGTTTGTCGAAGAATAAGACCTATTTTTGCAGTCTTTATAAGTACACATATTGCCACCATCTCGTCTTTTCCTGCTACTCGTGTCCTGTTCAGTATTCATATTTAACAATATTTACAAATTAGTACGCAACAAAAACGATACTAAAATTAAACATTAAAAACTCTGAAAACACACTTTAAAAAGGCAAAAATGCAAGAAAACAACTAATCAGATTTATTTATGTTTAAGCCTGATTAGCACAGCTGATTAGCGTCCTAAAATCATAGGTTAGATTTTAGATTAGATAAAATACGCCGTTGTCAGATTTTGAGATTTTATCTGTTTATCTTTGAAATCGATCAACTTATTAGTCATTCTGTTTCTTTGATATTATCAGTACATTGCGAAAAAAAAGAACCTAAACCAACCTAAACTAAAATTTACATTTCCGTATTAATATACGTTACTTATATCCTTCTTATATTATTAATTTATTTTCAGAAAATCTTGTTTATTTTTCAAAGAAATATACTTGGCAACAGACAAAATGGGACTTGATGGGACCTTTAAATTTTAATATATCTGCGTCTCTCTCGCGAAATTCGACTTCTTTGTTCACTGTCGTCTCTTGTCTTATCTACTCTTTGGCTGAAGTTTCCCTAATACAATTCGGACCACCCTGTATATCGCAAAAACGCGCTAAAATGTTGTTTAGTACTTAACATTTTTACATGCATAATTAAATTTAATAGTGTAGTACCTGTTTTGTTTATTTTTTATAAATTTAATTATATATTCGGACGATGGAAATACGAAAATAAGAAAACAGGATGTCTCAAAAAAATACTGCTACTTAATAGGTCCAATAATTATGTGGTCTGTGGTCTAAATAAAAACCTGTATAACGTTGATTTTAAATAATCATTTTTGTCCCCAATACAAATGAAATACCTTCTAATATCTAACAGGTTATTGGAGAATTAAGATATAAAAATATTAAAAAAGTTTATTATGATTTATACAGAGTGGTTATATAGCTTATTAGTTTTGATGTATAAATCATTTTAATACTTTTATTATTACATTTATTACAAGCATCACGTGTTTTAGTTCCTAAAAACGGATGCTCTTAAACCCTATACTAATAATTATATAGATGTAATTATTAGAAATATTAAGATACAGTTATTTCTTAAAATTTCTACCTAGAAAATGAACTAAACCAGTTAAAGACAACCCCATTCAAAATTTAACAATGTATGTACTTATTCGTAAGAAAAAATATTATTCTACAGAACAATAGCGATTCTTATCAAAAATAAATATTTACTATTAACACATTTTTAGAACAAAAACAAAAATTAATGAAATTTAAAATATGTAAAGTCTGTCCCCAACGAGACACCCAAAAAAATCTTTTCCTTTGACTAGACAGATTTTTTTCAACATGTTTGATGTTTTCTAGAGAATCATCACGTTGGAGGACGAAATTTAGATGAAGAATTAGATGGGACCACTACAGAAGTACCTCAAATCGTCAATTATAATAATGCAACGAATTTGACGAATGAAATAGAGGATCAGGAAGGAAATGAGACCAATGTGTCAGATGTGACAGCTGAAACAACAACAAAATTTAATGTGTCTCTGTTATTACGGGAAGATCAGTCTAATGTAGAACAACCCATAGAAGGTAAATTATGTTTTGATTTGTTGTAGTTAAAAATACATAAAAATCAAAATTTATCTACCAAGGTGTGCGATGGCTAGTTTATTTCTTGAAAATGACAACATTTAAAAAAAAATTATACAGGGTGACCTATCGAAAACGTTCCGCAAGGCATAACGGCCAGGGTATTTTTTTTTCAAAAAATCCAAAAACACGTCAATTTTGTTTGTGAGGGGGACAACTTTTGCCCCAAAAATGATTGCAAAATCTTCAACCCTCTAAGCGGGGGTGTCATCCCCCAACATTTTTCAAATTGGAAGGGGGGTCAAGTGGCGCCGCAATGAAAAGAGCTTTCTATTCTCTATATTTTCCCGCTTCGTTTTTGAAAATCGGTCGAGTCATTGAGAAAATATGAAGGATTGAAATTTGAAAAGTTTATTTAAACATTTATCAGAGTAAATGATAAGGATAAATTCCTTCGACCAATTTGAGTTTTTTTCTTATTATTTCTAGATGTTTGCGCATTTTTTCACTTGCCACAAGGTTGAACGATCAGGTGCAGTAGTTGCTAGATAGCTGTTCTGTGACTTGTGCGTTGAAGTTCTTCTCAATATCGTTAAACTGACCTACAATAGAATTTCCAAAAATACCAGCCCACATGTTCAATTTCTGAGGGTTTTGTGTGTGCACCTCGTGAAAAACCCTGGGGTTATCCTCAGCCCAGTACCGACAGTTGTGCCGGTTACCTACACCGTTTAAAAAGAAAGTATACACCCATCCGAAAAACACACATTAAATAGGAAATTATTATCATTCGCCACTCGTTTCACTCACAGTTTCACAAAATTGCAAGCGACGATCAAAATCGTCTTCGTTGAGTTCTTGTACCAACTGAATTTTGTACGGGTGGAACTTGTGTGTTTTTTTTAATATCCTTTGGACACTTGTACGATTCACGCCGGTCTCATTGGCTAATTTTCTTGTACTCAGCTTACTATCCATGGCAACTTTGCCCAATACGAATACCTCCATAGCTTCATTTACTACAGGATTTTCTTCCCTCTGTCTCTTTTTATTCATAACGGAACCAGTTTCGCGAAATTTTGCTACTAACTCGCGAACAATTTTGCCATAAAGGTGTTTGTCAGGATGGCGTTCGTTGAATATCTGCGCAACCCAATTGCCACGTTCATTATTTTTAAAATAAAGTTCGATTATTTCCACTTTTTCTGCAAGTGAGTAATTTCACCATAATAATTGTTAAAAAGTTTAGCGATATTGAGAAGAACTTCAACGCACAAGTCACAGAACAGCTATCTAGCAACTACCGCACCTGATCGTTCAACCTTGTGACAAGTGAGTTATACAGAAAGGTCCATAGACTTCGAGACATAGGAAAATCAAGTCCATTTACCGTGTGTCCAAATTTTGACAAGTTTTCAAAAATAACAGTTTTATATTTATATTTACTTTAATATCCACCTTAAATGAAGGAATTTGACTCTGTTTTCTGAATTTGAATTGTTTTTAATGATACCAATAATTTTAGTTCAATTTTTAATAAAATTTATTTAATATTAATAGAAATCCAAGAGATTTGAAACCTCTTTTAGCGATTTATAACATTCTCAAATGAATTACAGGTGCCCTTATTTTCTATGAAAACCACACAGCTTTTTTCATAGTCGCTGCAGTTGCTATAGCTATTTTGACATTAGCGTCAACTAATTTTTTAAGGTGTGAAAATTGCGACACACGCTAAATGGACTTGATTTTCCTATGTCTCGAAGTCTGTGGACCTTTCTGTATATTGGCAAGTGAGATAATTTTGGGGAGGTCAAGCCCTAGATGTCATTTACTTGGCGCGTACTCTTCTCTATTTTTTAATGGACCAGTTGACCTATATAAAGGTTGTAATTTATTTTTATAATGAGTAAAAATGATTTTTAAATTTTGTAGTTTGATATTCCAGGAATTTTTTTTTAAATAGATTTGTGCGTAAGGAAACGTTCCTTTTTTAATCTTTCTATAATTAGTGTTAAATTTTGACAAGTTTTACGTGAAACTTTAGTAAATGACGTCTATAGAGACTGACCTCGCCAAAATTATCATCGATTGTCATTCCCCAGCCGTCCTTGACACCGTTTTTTTTTCGATCACACAGTATTATCATTTTATTTCAAGTTTTAGGACAACCTGCATTAAATACTCCAAAAGGAGTTGACACAGAAGTCTCTGGCCTATTAAACGTACCTAAGGAGGGTAAGATATGTTATCTAAAATATTTCCTTATAGATTTTTCTTAAAAATGTCGAATTTAACATCAAATTGTTAAAATCTGTTAGAGTACCTTAAACGAAACCTTAAATTAACAAAGTAAGGATACTTTGGGTATATAACGGCTATTATGTACCCTAATTATACCAAATTACATATTATTTATCTTTACATACCAAATTATACTACACACTACACATATACCCAATAGGTACCCAAATTCAACATACCCTGTATTTACCCATTGGGTATATACCGGGTGCAAGATCTTGGATATTTACCAAAGACATTAAAAAATTCTTTCTATATCTGTGGTATTTACCCAAATTTCAATATACAGGGTGTTTGCTCATCATTAATCGATAGACTTAATCGATATTAAGTTACGGGCAGCCGCTAGAATTTAGTTAAAAAACAAAGCGAATATAAATGCATTTATAGTATTCACTAGTAAAGTTTGTTTCAAAATTAGTTGACTAAACTTTTACTAGCGCGTAGCGTTAGTAAATCAGTGAATGTGCGCTTTTACTAGTAAATTGTTAACATTCACTGAATTCCTGCTTTTACCATTACATATACAGGGCGTTTCAAAACAAATGCGAAAAACTTCAGGGGGTGATTCCTTGTTCAAAATAAAGGGTAGTTTGCTTCATAAACGTTGGGTCAAAAGTCAACCATTAGGGAGATATCGCGGTACAAAGATGGCGGAAAAATAATGTTCTTATTTTTTATCTTGAAAACGAAAAGAGATAGACTAATGAAATTTTATGGAAGCATTACTGTTATGAAAAACACACACTTTCTGGTAATTTTTCACTTTTTTAAAATGAGTGGAAGGGGTTGAAATAAACTACCCCTATCATTCTTGTTAACGAAATTTAAAGAAAAATCTTATCAAACACATACAAAAAAATTAATTTGGATAGCTTAATTTGTTTAGAAACTTTTTTATCTCTTGTATTTTTTTGATAAAACTCACCGATTTGAAATTAAAAAATAAAATATAAAGCATTACATGTCAGGACAAAAAACATTTTCTGATAAAGAATCTAGTGGGCTGCTGTAATTTTTATAGGAAAAAATCTAGTCGGCCGCTGTTACTTTTTAGGATGTTCCTAATATTATTTTATTTGACATTACTCTACTGCAATACGTTATTATCTAGATGATTATTATTATCGTTATTATCACTAGATTCTTAATCTAAAAATGTTTTTGTCCTGACATGTAATGCTTTACATTTTATTTTTAATTTCAAATCGGTGAGTTTTGTCAAAAAAACACAAGAGATAAAAAAGTTTCTAAACAAACTAAACTATCCAAATTAAAGCATTTGCATGTGTTTGATAAGGTTTTTCTTTAAATTTCGTTAACAAGAATGATAGAGGTAGTTTATTTCAACCCCTTCCACTCATTTTAAAAAAGTAAAAAAAATTACCTGAAAGTGTGTTTTCATAACAGTAATGCTTCCATAAAATTTCATTAGTCTATCTCTTTTTGTTTTCAAGATAAAAAAAAAAACATTATTTTTCCGCCATCTTTGTACCGCGATATCTCCCTAATGGTTGACTTTTGACCCAACGTTTATTAAGCAAACTACCCTTTATTTTGAACAAGGAATCACCCCCTGAAGTTTTTCGCATTTGTTTTGAAACACCCTGTATAACATCAGGAACTTTAAATATAATTAAAACTATAAGCAAAATCGTGGATATCGTCGTCACTATGAAAACAATACGATTATGCCACCTAACTTTTTAGGCGTTACCATGAATTTGGTAATAATTGGTAGGTATACGTGGCGAAATAAAAGTATAAAAAATTTACCTACCTTTTAAAAATGGGCAATGTTTAAAGTTTTAAAAATATTTTATTATAGACCAGCAGATTAAGTCATATTTTGTTGTACTACTTTTTTTTATCGCAATGGTACACCTAATATGAGCTCTACTGAATACAGGAATACCGTCATTTATTTTATCATTCAATAAATAAAACATAAGAAATAAGAACAGAATAATTTCCAATTTTAAACATGATATAAATTAAAGATTTGTGTCTAATTTATTATATCACTGCCTTAGAATAATAATATAAATTATTTAGTAGGTATGTATCATTTTTATTTTCTTGCCTTGTATTATAAATGATGCATTAAAATAAAACTAAACAAATAGAATTAAAAAAAAACTATTCAGTATAAGAGATATGATACTGATTGAGAAAACGCGAAAACACATTTTTAATGAAAAAATGTCAACGATGTTTCACAAAGAACCAACTACAGATTCAGTACTATACAGGGTGGTCCGAACTGTATTCCGGAAACTTCGGCAGCATATTCTGCAAATAAAAATAAGTAAAAAGGTTCATATAAATGTATGTCCTGAAATTCTTAGTTTTGGAGATACAGGGTGTAGAAGTTTCATTTTTATTTCGATTTTTCCCAAATAATTTATGAAGTAACGTCAATATTTGGATGAAAGTTGGTGTCTGGGAGTTTTTTGACATGAGAAATTCGATTTTAATGTCAATATGACTCCTACTTGTTCAGGACGCCACCTACATATTTTTTAACTGTTATTCCTCTTCAAACCAGTTAAAAAATATGTAGGTGGCGACTAAGCATTTTAGGACATACATTCATACGAGCTTTTTTACTTATTTTTATCTGCAGAATATGCTGCAAAAGTTTCCGGAATACAGTTCGGACCACCCTGTATATTTTTTTAAAGATCTATACCAATTTTAAGATATTCTACATCAACAACCTGTTGAGAACCATGATCCAGCTCAAATCCCTGACCAAGTTGATGACGAAACAGAATTGATTGAAGACGGGCAAAATACGGAAGACGAAATAAGAAGACACGAAGAATTAAAGTCAGGTAATAATACTTTTTTCGAAGAAAGAACATATTTTTCTAAAAACAAATCAATTTCAGAAGCATATGATGATGAATCTCAGCCAAGATATTTAGCTGCAGTTGTGGCTTGCACCTTGGTGGTGGTTGCTGTGTTGTGTTACGCAGCATTGTGGGGTTGGAGGAGATACTTGGAGTAAGTATTTGGCTAACTGATAAAAAGAAATACGTAGAGTAATCTCTACCACAGATTAGGTATCCTATAAGTATACAGATAAAAATCTTGTCCCTAATTCGTGGTACGAAAATTGTTTTTTTATGACGATGTGCAAACGAGTTAAATTTTCTGTGCGCAAAAATAAACTCGCGTAAAATAACAATAAACAGCGTAATAGAGAGATATCGCTAAACCGAATAGCGTGCATGGACGTTAATAAGGCCAGGTGTTATTTCCTTTACGTGAGGTGGTATTAACTCTCTTCATTTATAGTTATCGGATCGGAAAGAATTCTGATCGCGTCGCGTCCGCTATTTAAACTTAACCTAACTTTGAATTTAAAACTTTGAAATTGTTTTGTTTACTAGGTATTTTAAAACTAAAGGGCTAAAGTGCTTATTTCCAGTGCTTTATTGTTCAACGTCTGCCAGTAGGTTTAGGGCAACAAGCAACAAATTCTCCTAGAAGGGCTAAGTCGTCATCTGCTGTAAACCTAAGACTCTTTATAGGTTCTTTAGTATTGGAAGAGGTGGAATCCATATGTTGGGCCATATTTATTTAATTAAAACTAATCCCAGTTACTTAAATATCAAATTACCTAATAAAACTAAAGCAATAATTCAAAACAATTCAAACATAACGCCGGTCAGGCGCTGTGCACAGTTTTAGAGGCTAGGAGTGGGCGTGCTATGTGCGCAAACTAGTCACCTAACTATTGCCCGATTCCGAAAATTGGAACCACGAAAAACAATAAAGAAAAAACAAAGATTATAATCTGTATAATCTGTGTCTATACTAATATATAAAATCCTTAAGTGACTAACTCACTGATTAATCACGATCCTGCTCAAACCATAGACAAACTAACAAAAGCAAGACGCGTCAACGCTGTACTGCAAAACGGTAACAAGTTTGATAAGAGTTTATTACCGCGCTTGCGTCAACTGGCCTTTTAGACGAGGACGAGGACGGTTTACTTATGGATTGTGTATTTTGTAGTAGCCTTTTAGACAAGGATGTTTAATTAAAAAGCGTTTATTAAAATCAAATAAATTTATTTCCATCGGTAAAATAAACAATAATTTCTGGACATAACAGATATAAAAACAAAAGTTAAATAAACGAAAACGTATTCCTCTTATTAAAATAACAAAAAAGATGATAAAAAACAACAGTTATGGTAAACGAAATAAAAGCATTATTCTTCAAAAGGTACAAAAAAATAATTATGTATATTATAATATTAATAATAGGAACAATAAGAAACATCTTAAAAATATACAACTTTTTCAAATATAAAACAAAAACATAAACTTCACATTTTCACAAGAATTTGCAAAAATATTAACATTTCGAGTCTATTATAAAATATAAAGCACGAAAATTCAAATCATAAAAAGATTAAAAAGATAAAGATTCTTATAACTTACAGTCAATTTGTAGGACCTTCGTTTTGTCTACGTTAGCGATGTAATCACAATAATATGTATAATCACAGTAATTATTATGTTCTTCATAAATTTAAAATGTATTAAATTATTGGTTTTCGTTTTGTACGCTAATAAAATAATAGTAATAACCAAACAAAACGCAAAATCAGGAATTCAACAGTTCAACAAGGATGGTTCAAGGCAAAAACGTTTTTCGTTTTATTTAGGTTAGGTTTGACGAGTGCGACTGCGCGATGATTTCTGACTCAACTGGCCAGCGCAAAAACAATAATTCGACTTCCTCAATCCTTTGAAAAGTCTTGCTTTTGTTAGTTTGTCTATGGCTCAAACCACTCAACGTAAGAAGCTCAATTTTGGCATACAGATTGATTCTAGGGTGTAGAGGGTCGATAAGAAGGGATTTTTCGAAATTCCAGTTCCAAGGGGGCGAAACCACCCCTCAAATATTACAATATTTTTTATTTAAAAAACGGTCAAGTTTCCGAAAAAACGCTTAAACACGTATATTTTATTTTGTTTTTTACATATTTTAAGATTTTTGAAAAATATATACAGGGTGTTTCGAAAAATCTGGTCATTGATTAATCACGATCCTGCTTAAAGCGCTTGACGTAAAAAGCTGATTTTTGGAAAACGGATTGACTTTAGGGTGTAGAGGTTCGATAAGAAGGGATTTTTCGAAACTCGAATTCTAAGGGGGTGAAACCACCCCTCAAATATTAGAATATTTTTTAATTAAAAACCGGTGAGTTTTTCCGAAAAACTCTTAAACACGTATATTTTATTTTGTTGTTTTACATGTTTACGATTTTTTGAAAATTTATACAGGGTGTTTCTTAAAATATGGCCATTGAGTAATCACGATTCTGCTTAAACTGCTTGACGTTTAAAGCTAAAAGTTTATTTTTGGCAAACGGATTTTTCTATGGATGTGAAATATGGTGAAAATGATTTTTATCTTTCATTCATATAAAGTTTTTTTAAATAGATCCCAAAATCATCCTTTTTATGTTGTTTGGTATATAGAGAAGCTTAAAAATTAATTCAAAATTAAAAAGGTTTATTTTTTTAAAAGACATATAGCTACAAACATTACTGAAACATTTTGCTTACAAAATGTACCGTATGATCAAAAGAAAAACGGCGTCAAGTTGGCCTCAAAATGACGCTCCTTTACACTAACCATATAATTTTAAATATAAATAGATGGCGATCTTCATTTTCAAGTAAATTCTGAAACGATTATTTTTTTGAGTGGCATCATGGTATATGCCATAAAACAAAATATATGTTTTTTTTAATTATACCTACTTAACCTCTATTTTTTTTCAGGAAACGATATGGAAGTAGAACAATGCTAGTGAACGCTGAAGAATTTGATGACCCTTACGACGTTCATCATTTTTCGGTAAATTATATTTCAAAATATAATACCGTATGATCGGCTGGGGAATGACAATCGATGATAATCTTGGCAAGGCCAAGCCCTATAGACGTCATTTAATTTACCCGTACTCTAGATTATTTTTTTAATGGCGCTTATACTGCCAGGCTATGGCCTTAAGAAGGTTGTAACAGTTTTTGACAAGTTTAATTTTTAGTAGATGGCGTCTAGAGATTGACCTCGGCAAAATTATTATCGATTGTGATACTTTATAAGTTTCTAACAATTTTTCTTTTTTTACAGATATAAAAACAATCTGCTATTGATAGGTAAAATGATTGCAGGCCAAAGAATGTCAAAAAATATGTTTTCAACATTCCTATAAAGTTTTTATTGTTGTTAGATACCGGGTGTATTTCAAAAGTGGCTCACCTATATGGCATTTTTATTTTTTCATAAAAAAAACCGAGATGTGGTATATTAGTATATGATATGAATATGTTAGTATATAATATCTTTTAACCGACCAGGAAAAATTAGTGGTTTTAACAATCATGGCACTCTAGATTGAAATTTAGAAATACTATTTTTAAGCGGGAATGTAAAAAGTTGACATGCGACATGTCATTCTATTCAGAGTGTCATTTTCTATCAAATAAAGTAACAAAATACCGAGGGTGCCATTTAAAAATCAAGTTTTAGTCATTTCCGGTGAAACAGGAAGTGACAGAAAACAATTGAATATCTCAATCAATCCTAATTTATGTCATAAACTAACGTACCAAATCTCGTTTTTTTATCTGAAAAAATAAAAAAGTTATAGGGTGTCAGTCACTTTTGAAAACCCCGGTATAGTACGTTGTAATTTTAAATGTTTGCCATAATACAATAAGTTGTACATAGTGTATATTTCTTCATATTTAAATAAACAACTGTGATAGTTCGTAATGTGTGTAGGTTCTAGTGTAGAAAAAATAAAACACTATAAATAGAATATGCTTTTTATTATCACTAGTACAGCAAAAAAACTAAGCTTAACATCACAGTGAGGTAATCAATTAAAAAACTACATAAATTACTATCTAGCGAGACAACATAAAAATACAGGGTGTCCCAATATTCCGTAGACATCGAACTACTACGTATTTTTTCTTTGGCACCCCAAATCGGAATATGGATTCTTAAAATATCTTAAAAAATGTGTTTATTCTTATAAAGTTTGATGCCCACTAACGGACAAACGAAGCACTTTTGCATAGAGCTAAATTGTGTCCAATGAACTTATTTTGATTTAAAAAATACGTAGTTTTTCTATTCCCACGGAAGATTGGAATTCCCTGTATACAATATTCGTTAAGAGATTTCTTTAGAATTATTTTATTATAGCTGTAAAAATAGTTTTACTATTTTACTAGTTCGTTTTGTTCGCGTTTGAATACATTTAAGACACCCTGTAGATAATATCGTGCAATATAAAATATTAGTTTAGAAATTATTTTGATTATTTTTATGTCAGTTTTTAACAAGACTTTCACAAACACACATATATAAATGCATCAAAAACTAAGTATACAACAAAGTGTGTGCTTTAAAACAATAAATGAATAGTACTTTCTCAAAAAAAATACTATTTACGTAGATCCAGAACTTCTAAATGGGCACCATTATCAATACGCACATGATCCGCTTTCTAAAGAAATATCAAACTTAAGTAACCAATTATGGAGTATTATTTAGTTTTTGTGATAAGCTGCGTCCACATTGCTCGTGCTCTTGCTTCTAATTGTGCTTGCGTTGCTTGCGCTTCCTGTTTGTCGTGTTTCTCAAGATCTTTCGGCTCGCAAGCAACGGCGTCCACATTGTAATGTAGTGTTTGCGTTCGTGCTGTTCGGACATGGATGATAGCGGAGTATTTTTAAAAGCGGTTGCTAGTGCGATCATTATTGCAAAACGAAGGAGACAAAGAGAAAAAAAGGCGATGTTGGATGTCTAATAATTTGAAAAGTAGATCCCACCACAGTGAAAGTAAACTTTTACACGATTTACAAACAGACAGAATGTTTTTTTAATATTTTTTATGGCATGTCCGCTACTGATTTTGAAAGACTTATTAACTTAGTTGGCCCCCGTATAGAAAGAAAAAATACAACTTTTAGGAAGTGTATTCCGGTTAAAGAAAGAGGTAAAGAAAGACTGGCCATAACATTAAAATTCCTTGCAACTGGAGACTAAATAAAGTTCTCAAAGATCAGATTAAGATAAATAAGCAATATAAATATAGAGTTATATTTTATTAAAGGTATATTTAATATTATTAATCCAAGAACAAAACACAACTACACACACCGGAAAAGTCTAGGGATATTACAATTTTATCCAGCCATCGTCAGTAATTTTATTATTTGCATTTCTGATATAATAAAATTAAAATAAACAAATAGTTTACAGGACGTATTGGAAATAAAAATGCGAAATTTACCGAATTTTTCAAATCTACCTTGAATTTTATTGAACTCAAAAAAATACACACTTTTTTTTTATTCTAAACTGTGAATTAAAAAAAAAGATAAAACCATTTTTACTTAATAAAGAGTATGGCCTCCTCTACTGTTCATTACAGCCCTACATCGTCTCTCCATGCTCCTGATCAGGTTGTCGATCTCTTCTTGAGGTACAGCCTGCCACGCTGCATTCACGGCCCGAACCAGATCCCTACGCGTTTCGCGAGGCATACCCATTCTCAAAATTCTTCTTTGGACCGCGTCCCATACGTGCTCGATGGGGTTGAGGTCAGGAGATTGTGCCGGCCAGGGTAAGATGTTTAATTGATGAGCATTGATAAACTCACTTACCACTCTGGCTGTATGAGGCCGTGCATTGTCATGCATGAGAATGAAGTTTCTCCAAAAATCATTGGCATATGGTAACACGACAGGCTCAAGAATTAAATCACGATATGTGATTCCTGTTAGAAATATTTCAAGAAAAACGAGATCGGTTTTTCGGCCTAACTGGACTCCTCCCCAGACCATAACTGTTCCACCTTGATAAGGGAGCACTTCCTGAACACGATCCAATTAAATAAGATTTCCCGGTTCTCTCCATACCCTAAGCCTTCTCGAATCCGGATGAATTCCGAAGCGTGACTCATCCGTGAAGAGAACATTGGCACATTGTTCATTCGACCACTGAACATGATCTTGAGCCCACAAATATCGTACCTCTCGATTTCCTCTCGTTAAGGATTGAGCTCTCCAGGGGCGTCTGCTTCTTAAGTTGACCTCTCTTAATCTATTGTGAACAGTGTCAGGACTAACGGTTACATTATGTGTTTCCTGAAGAATTAAACTAAGCTCTGGTGCTGTAAGAGTCGGTCGGCATCGAGCATTTAATTGTAAAAAATGATCTTGCTGAGGGGTAGTAATGCGATGTCGCCCTGTGTGCCTTTCAGCAACATCGCCACTTTCACGGTAGCGTGCACTTAATCGCGATATTACACTTTGCGTTGTATTTAATGCTCTAGCTACGTCGATTTGGCGCATTCCAGCTTCGAGCATACCCATGGCCCTAAGCATTTCGTCTCTGTTAAGATGTCTACGCTCCATAATGTCGTTTAATACTAAACAGAGTTATCGAATGAATTCTGGCCAGTTATCATAAAAACATAGCCAGTACAGGTTACATTCGAACAATTGATGCTAGGTGATTTTTATACATTTGACAAAAAATGCACAAACACTTCTGCAAATATCCCAAATTTAGAAATAACTAGTGTGACTACTTCGTTTCAATCGAAGTAGAAAGAATCGGCCTACAAATATGTGGTTGTTTATTCAAAACATTTATTTTTAACTTTAATAAAATGATATCCCTATATTTTTCCGGTGTGTGTATTTTTAATTCTGAACAAAAAAAAATATAAGAAAAATCATGGTAGCATCATCATACTGCAGTAAATACCGAATCCTATGAATGAAACCAAACTAAAAAAGACAGAGCCGAATAGTCGAAACAGGGGTGCAACTTTGTTCATGTTTCAAAGCGATAGCAAAGTAATTTGTAGCTTGATGCACTATGTTCAGTAGCAACATCGATTTGTAGCGATATTCTGATTTCTAGCTTTGTGGCGAGGCGACAGTCTAGACACGTGTGCAAGAGTGTGATAGTGATACCATATTTCGCAGCATTTGAGCGACACTAGTTTTGCAATGAACATAGTATCGATCTGGTTTCGACATCGCTTCTAAACGATCGGTTGCTAACTTGAACAAAGTCGCACCCCAGGCATTTTATGCGATCACAAGCGTCGCGAGCGCCGCGAACATCTCGCTCCAACTGTTTGCCATGTTTTTCGTGTTTCACGTGATCGTTCGGCCAGGTCGCGAGCAATGTGGACGCACCTTAACAATATAACAAAAAAAAACAGAATATTTACCTTAAACAAAGGTGGATCTGACGGATGTGGATGGAACCCCGCGTTTCTACAGTTTGCTATGTACTGTAGTCCATAGTTTGGTGTCAGAATAAAAAATCCAGTCCTAAAAAATTAATATTAAATATAATAATAAAGGTTTTACTCAAAGCACCCCGTAATCGAGAAAAAAAAACAGTGCCACTGTCGCCTTTGAAATACCAGTATGCAGTATATCATAATAAAAGTTAAAAAGAATAAAAAAAGAGAGACGTGTAACTGGTTTCAACTATACTAAAGTTGAAAAACTAAAAATTATGCGTTTCCGCAGGAAAATTTTTTCTAATTATTCACCCAAAAATAACATATTTCTTTAAAAGCACTAAATTGTATTTTTCTCGGCTCCAATTAAAATGGACAAAGCCGGTTTTTCCCGTGTAGTCTTCAAATGATGCGGTTTAGGAATTTATGGATTTATACGAAAATGAGCCCTTCATATGGATGGCCAAACATAAAGAACATAGAAGTCGTATTGAAGTGTACAGTAAAAGAACTTAAAAAGAGAAAAGGGGGGTTTGGGACGGAAATTAACTTACTCTTTGTATTTTGGTGAACACACAATGGCAATAGCTTCGGGCATCAATAATTGGTAAGGACAATGCGTGTGAAGATCCACACTCGATAAAAACGCAGTTTGTGTAGGATGAGTCTGTAAAATAAACAATAAACAGCAAAAATAATTACTGGATCGGTAATAAATAAAAAAATATTACATGGATCCATCCGATTGTTATTAAGTTATGTTGATCCTGGTAATCAAAAAGCTCTTCTTCGTTTTTTGTTGTACAAGAATCTGAGGTACCAGTCTGCTTAGGAATTATCATATGGGTAATAATTAATTGATTCTTTTCCTTAAAAAAATTGTTTGGTTTGGTTGATATTCTGCAAAATTATCAAAAAATAGCGTCGCAGTGACCTCCTAAACTGACAATGATATTTTTCTGATCTGATTAACTAAACTAAATAGAATGACTTTTTAGGATCATTTAAACTTATCATTCAGCCGTTGTCTCTTAAAGTCAGGAACATTTAAAGAAAACATGAAAAACAAGACAAGTAATCGTGAATGTTTTATAAGCTATAAAAATGTAAAAAATATTGATTAGATTTGTTTATTTCTTATTGATCTGTTTTAATATTGGACCTGCAAATCGTCACTTGAGCTGTCTAACGAGTTTAACAGTTTATTAATAAAGTACTTTTCAATATTAAACTCCATTGAAAAGAAGAAGCAAACGTAAAAGCAGAGAATAGGTACATTAAAAATGCATAAAAAATATATTTTATAATAGAGGTATTGAAATTTAGAAAACGTCAACATTTGACGTATCCAGTATTTTACCAAACCGTTCCGTATCAAACCGATGTTTTTCAAGAACCGCTCTTTACCGTAGTTTACCGGTCTGGTTCGCCTGATTTTGCAACAGGATACAACCTCTGAGAGAAATTATCATCATTGCTTGTCATTTCAGAGACCACCAAGACGCCGTTTTTTTTTCGAACAAACGGTACAGAAACAAAAATCTTACTAGTTTTCCTGCAAGTATACCGCAAGTTTCTATATTTTTGTTTGTGTTACTTTGGGCCATATTTTCGAAAGAAGACATAACTCTACCAGGCACTACAACTGTTTTTAGAGCTCCGCTATCGTATTTATCGCTGGCAATAATATGATCTGACGGTTTTTTACTTCGATCAAAAGCTGGCGTTGTTGGAAAACAAAAGTCACTAGTAATAAACAAAAAATTCAGTTAAAAAAATCATTGTCATAGAACAAAAAGACTAAGGGAGGAATCAAATACTCAAAATCAAAAAAGTTTTCTAATAGAGAAACGAGACAACGTTTTCGAGAAAGAAAGACGTCTGGCTCTTTGATATATCTTATACTATGCTGTCTGGAACAGCATGCGGCCCGTCTGGCTGCCGATACCCGTTGCGTTCACTACTGCGCATCGGAAGAAGATCCTATATTTTTTATTAATTTAGTCCTATAAATTCTAGTATTGAATATAAATCGAACGTGCCTCCATAGCGCAGTGCGTAGAGTTTCCGACCACGAACCGATGATTCAGAGTTCGAATCCGGGTCAGGTCAAACACTTTTTTATTTTATTTTCGTTTATATTCTGATAGTAAAGTATTAAATAATTCTGGTAATTAAATAAAAACAAATATTTAATACTTTACTATCAGAATATAAACGAAAATAAAATAAAAAAAGTCTTTGCCCCGACCCGGATTCGAACTCTGAATCATCGGTTCGTGGTCGGAAACTCTACGCACTGCGCTATGGAGACATGTTCGATTTATATTTAATACTAGAATTTAAAGGACTAATAAAAATATAGGATCTTCTTTCAATGCGCAGTAGGGAACGCAACGTTTACCGGCAGCCAGACGGGCCGCATGCTGTTCTAGAGAGCATTGTAAAAGATATATCAAAGAGCCAGACGTCTTAAAATACTTGTTTTTCCGACGTTGCTAGCTCTCGTACTATAATCTTTATAAAAATCGAAAAATTAAGAAGAAAAACAATAAAAAATAATTAAATCAAGCGACTATTTTACCGATAACGACTGCACTGTTCTCCAAGCTCGGTCTACTTGGTTCAGAGCAGCAAACTCACAGAAAATTTAAGTCTCCGTTTGATTTAAATCATTTTAATGACTTAAGTCATTTAGTTTTAAGTCATTTTTCGAAAAGACTTAAAATTTTTAAGAAGACGATTTCGATTTAAATATTGTTTTGAATTAAAATAAAAAAAATCTGATTTTATTGATTCATGATTTTTTCCAACCCTGGTTTGTAATTGTTCTGAAAATTAACCGATTTATTTTATGTGGTTTTATTCTCATCTGTATCTCCAATAAATTAATAATAATATGATACTAATCGAACGTAATGAGCGATCTATAAAATATATTGCCGTTTATTTAAATGTGTTTTGTAGTAAACTGACTATACTCAATATTTTCTGCATACTGATAAATTCTTTCATAGACACAAGTCCAGTAGACGTACTTTATATTTAATGAAGTTCCTTCCTTAGTGTTTTTATTCTTTGAAAAACTTATAAATATTTACGATTCATATGGAGGTGGAAGTTCAGGCGCTGAAGGTTTAGGCGTTGGAACATTTGGATCGGGATAATTGACACTGTCAATGGACCCTGGAATATTGGCTGTCAGAAAGTCAGACGGTAAGACAGCCGGTTTTTTCGATTTCTGCTGATCTTTTTTAGCTAAATTCTCACGTCTTCTCCGCTCATTCTCGTCGTCTTGCAGCTTTAGCTAACAATAAAGTTAACAATAACCAACGTATCACTATTATACAGTGCATTCATTTTATTTATCCAACTTTTAACTGACTATATTTTTTTTTGTTACTATGAGATAGAGCGTTCACTAGCAAAATAAATTGTGGCGTTTTTAGTCAACTTTTATGGCTACTTATTTTTTAAGTTGGACATCCTATATATTAGAAATGTACTAGAGAGAATTTTTTTTAGTTTTATCAAAATTCAACAAAATATGTATACAGTTTGTCCAATGACAAGATCCCTGACAATGGCAGTTGTGTTTGTCATTTTAATTCACTGGTAAATTGTCTTTAATGTCATTTTTTGAATGTCGTCTGTTGAAATATTCCCGGATTTATTGGACATTCACTATCTCCAAAAGTAAAAAAGGTTACTGTCAGATAAAAGTGGGACAAAATAAACTACAAACTCTGTACAGGGTGGGTCAAATTCGACGCTTTTAAATGGAAACACCCTTTTCTATAGGAGATAAACGAAAACTAATATCGGTGTCTGCAATTATTAAGTCTGTGATTATTAATTTTAAAAAAATTATACTTAAACCATTAAATTCTACGTAAAAAGGTGCTTTGGAAATGTTTTCATAAAAATACAAAATTTTCCATAGCAAAAAAGTTACAGCGATTTGTTAAAAATGCATATTTTTCAAAAACACCCCGTAACTCCGAAACGGTGACAGATATAGATATGCGGTTTTCACTATCATGTTTTTGACAAAAATTGAGCGCCAGACACCGATCTTAGTTTTTGTCTATCTCCTATAGAAAAGGGTGTTCCCATTTAAAAGTGTCAAATTTGACCGACCCTGTACAAATACAAATTTCATTAGCATAAATAATACTTACCAAATGCGCACAGTATTTCTCATAATCTTGCCTATAAACTTCTAACAACTTTTCCTTCAATTTTTCCGCTCTAGGCAACACTTCCCTTAACTTAGCCTGGATAGCAGACCTCATATTCGCGGGCACAGTGTTAAAATCGGGATGTTTCCTGATTTTCTCCAGAAACAAAGTCATAAACTTTAAATACAAACAATAGGCGTTC
The DNA here is from genome assembly GCF_002938485.1 of Sitophilus oryzae. Classification (NCBI taxonomy): domain Eukaryota; kingdom Metazoa; phylum Arthropoda; class Insecta; order Coleoptera; family Curculionidae; genus Sitophilus; species Sitophilus oryzae. The sequence goes on along the minus strand of NW_022146732.1, from coordinate 5,447,909 downwards.
TCGAAATTTTCCTCTTTGTAGTAAACATTGGCCATCCGAACCATTTCTAAACCTGACCGGTAATACCTGAAAAAATTACACTGAAGAATGGTTATTATATGTAATATAGCGTATTTACCTTATTGGGGGAATATGAGGCTCAACCTGAATCAAATTACTGAAATCAATCAACCGTTTTAAACGTTCTTGGGGCTCGATGCTGTCCAAAATGCTAGAAATCGCACTTTCGGCCATGCTGACGCACAAATCTATAACTCTATTTTGATTTATAGCTTACGAGTCTTTAGGCCGATAATCATTATATGGCTTTATAACATAATTACAGCCGTATGACTCAGAAAAAAGTTTTATTAAAGGTAATTATTCAGATTGTTTTGATTCGACCAGAATCTTAGGTTAGGTAAGCTGTCAAACTGACGTTTAAAAAATAATACTCGTACGTTCACCCCGGTTTTAAAACTGGCGTGCTATAGAAAAGGACAGAGAGATATGAGGTATGACAATACTTAATTCCTGAGAATATATTTACATACCCCTTATCATGGACTTTTAATTTTGTAAAAATATATTAAAATAGTTCATAAAAGTTACTATCAATATTACATTTGTGCTTTTATCTATTAAGCAGCGTACAGTATTTTTTCAACTAAAATTGGTCTTTCATTATGTAACGAAATAATCGCAAATAATTACAGAGTGTCTCAATATTATTTAATTAAAATTATTTACGGTACATTTTGAGGGTGTGTATAATATATTTTATTAATTCTACCGTGTGTTCTATAAAATAACATAAAAATATGTTGTGTGAACAATATAATGGTTTTAAAAAATCTAAAACAAGATGTTGAATAAATTAGTAATTAACACACCGTATATAAAACGCAAAATAAATAGTATTTAGTATGCAATTCATCATCCGAACATTAAAATTTACATTTTGTCGAGTAACGTAAGTGTATTTGACGACAAACACCTCAGAAATGTTGTTTCGGTAATACAGACGAAAAAAAATGTGTTAACAGGAAAGCAGATTGTTTTTTATCGCAAAATGATAAGATAGGTAGATATTGTTTAATGATTTTCAAGAAAACAATTAGCAAATTATCGTTTTGATATCTACTTACTTCTTTTAAGATTATTATTTAGTAATAATGATTTTTAAAAATTAAATTTTCATTATCATCGCTAGTCAATGTATAAATATTATAGTGACTAGTATTTAATTTTTAACTGCTGGATACTCACTTCATTTACTTATTAATAAAAAAAAATGAAGGTCCTATATGTATTATTTGCATTGGTAAGTACCTACATAGTTTTTTTATACACTTTTATTAGTTATTTACACATAATATATTATATATTTGATTATAATTAGTTATTTCCTAAGATAGTTAAAAAAATTGAAAAATATTCAGATTGCGCAATTTTGTTTTGTGTTACTGAACCGATAAGTATTTTCGAAAGATATTTTTACCAGAAAAATAAAAACTAGTCATAAATTTAAAATAAAATATATAATATTTTTGTGAAATTCAAAAATATATATAGTTAAACAAAATAATAAAAACTATTTCTGTGTCATTGTTTATATATACATTAGAATTTTAATGTAATTCGTATGTCATATAATTTATTGGTGTTTCAATTTTAGGATATTTTGAATATTTCTATACCCATTCCTATTTTTGGGGTATTCATAAGATCTCTTGGTGGTACACCGTCTACATTGGGTATAATAAATTCATGTTGTGCCCTAGTCGGATTACTTCTGAATCCAATCGTTGTAAGTATAAAATATAGTTTATAATAGATTATAATTTTTGTATAAAAGTTTTAACAAAAATCGAAATATTATGGCATGCAACCAGTAATACACCTGAAGCCTATTTTGTGTTTGAATTTGGTTTGAGTCAAATATACAGGGTGTTGACGAATAAAATGTATATATACGGTGACCCATTATTCTGAAAAAAAAAACCCTTTATTAGATTTCCAATTTGTAATTTTCAAACCAAACATTTTTTTACACTTTAAAACAAAATAGACCATTTAATTTCTGAATTAGATGATGTATTTTCTTCATTACTAATTTTTCTTATATTCCCAGTCTAAAAATACCGTTCAGTCATAATCTATAACAAGTAATTATTGAAATGTGTTGATTTTAGAGATAATTTAATAATAATAATAGAAAACTACAAAGACTGATGTGATATAAAACCCACACCTTTACACATTTTTTATTAATTAATTAGGAGTAACTTCAATTAACAAACTGCATCTTTAGTGTAAACTAAATTTTAATCACTCTGTATATCTAATAAAATCTTTTTCAAATATGTGTTACTAGTTACTATTCCCCGAATGATTTATAAAAAAAATAAGTATCTAATAGAAAATCTAACATATGGAGCGTTTTCAGAATATTTTTTGTTACCCTGTGTATTTTAATATAAAATTAAGCCTGATGTATACAGGGTGAGTCTTAAATAAGTGCAAATATTTTAAGGGTAGTATATTTCAACCTCAGAAACACGTCTACGAGATTTTTTTTCGCAAAAAATTGAAAATTTTGATTTTTATTTAATTTTTAGTTAAAAAACATAATATCTTCATAATATATGGCAACATAGGCAGTAGATTAAATTTACAAAATTATTCTCAATTGCCTTGTTCTCAAAATTAATCAAAAAATTGTTAATAAAGTTATTTTAAACTTATGTATTTGAAAAACGGCAAAGAGAAAATATTAATTAATATAAATTCCCTGAAAATATTTGCACATATTTATTAAGACTCATCCTGTACAAGGAGGTAATATAGATAAGGATAAGGAGGTAAAATTAATTCTGATTTCAAACATAAACATTTTCATAAAAAAATATGAGTGTTTTAGCATCTTCATATATTTTTTTTGTTTAAAAATTCTTAATTTACAATAGGGTAATTAAATCAACACATATAAAATAATAATTGTTTTATTCTTCCTCTATTACAAATATTTATATAAGTATTCCTTGTCTATATTTGTCTGGTTGAATGCCCAATAAATTCAAGTTCTGTCTGAACGTATATAATAATTCAAATATATTAATCCATAATAATACTAGCTTAAGCGTTTTAACAACATTATAACATTTTTATTAGATAATTAAAATATACAGGGTGTTTCCTATGTATATAGTATCTTAAGTATAGTATAGGTTGTTTCTTAAGTAGTATAGTAGTTAGTAGTAATACCTAACACTAAATTGTTTAGACTTAGGAAAGTACTTAGGAAACACACCATAGGCTTATAAAATATATTATTTTCAGTCTATGGGAAACACCCTGTATAGAGACTAATTAATATTTTTTAAGGGCAGTTTAAGTGACCAGATAGGCAGACGTGGACTCTTCATCAAGTGTTTGACAGCAAATCTCGTGGGGAATGTATTATTAACGTTTTTCTCCAATTCTTTGCCTCTGGTTTTTGTTAGTAGACTAATTGCAGGTAAAAAATACTAATTATAGGTACTATAATCCTTTAATGTTGGGACTCTTTAATTCTTTCTCTTTAATGTTGGGACTCTTATTAATTTAAGCTTTCGGAAGTCCTTGCAATATCCTCCTAAGGACAATTGTCACCGACATCTACAAGACTACCGAAGAAAAAAAAGCGTTTTTTGATAAAGCGGCGCCAGTCCTATCCATATCCTTTTTGGGTGGGACTCTCCTTAGCGGATTTTTAAGCGAACTCAACAATGGTTTTCTCAAAGTATTCATGCTACTTGTTGTCGCCAACTCCCTCTCTGTTTGTAAGTATTACAGCATCGTCACAGTATATTGATCTAAAGAGTGAAATCAGAACACTGGGCCACCCTGTATAATGATAGAATGGTGGTTGATATACAGAGTATTTTAAAAAGCATGTTCCATCTCTCATGGGGAGATTCCTCGCGTAAAAATAAGATTAATTGTTGTTGTACATCAACATATAGGTCCGATTTTCTTGGTTTTGTAGCTGTAGGGTTGATACAAAAAATAAATCTTATTTCTACGTGAGAGGAATCTCTCTACGGGAGACGGCCATGTTCTTTGACACACCTTTAAATTGTGCTCTTATTTCATTGAGTTAAAAACAATTTCTCAGCTTAATTTGTAACGTAAAAAATACTTTTTATTATAGATATAGCAAGTACAATACTCCCCATAGATGACAAGCCTCAAAAACCAACTGAAAATACTTCTATCACAACCAAAGCCTTAAAAGAGCTTAAATCAGCAGCTGTAAACATAAAAACCATCTCCTGGCCAAGATACTGGGACATATTCTTGATAAAAGGATGCTATGATTTCAGTATGACGATAATTCTCTCAAATCTAGGCCTTATACTGTTGAATGAGTTCGGAATTCAGGGTAGAAAAATGGGATATGTCTTTCTATTCACCGGAGTGTCTGGTGTGGCGTCAAACATTCTGAAAATGAAGCTTAAGAAAGTCTTTGACAAGATCCCAGACTACAACAAAGTGATATATGCTGGAACTGTATTATTCATCACATATATTGGCCTAAGTTCAGCTGGCTCTATATACACGTTTATGTTTTTCCTTGTGGCGCTTTGCATGACTAGGTCCTTTATTGAGACGACTTTAACAGAAATAATCACGACAAAAACACAAGAAACAGATAAAGGCAAAGTGATTGCGGCTTTCGAAAATTTGTCCCCTCTAGCGTTCTTTGTAGTTCCAGCGACATCAGGCTTTGTAGCTGAGATATTTGGTCAAAGGATTCTAGTTGCCTCTGCTGCAATACCGATAAGTGTAGCAATACTCTTAGCGAATAGCAGGAAAAATAAGACTGATTAAAAATGTATATGTAGATTGAAATAAATGTAAATAATTTATAAGCCTAGTCTAAAAATAAAGTATTCTTTGTCTAACGTATATAGATAGTTCATTTTACCCCTCCTACTACTATAGGAGTGAAATGAACCATATCTTTATTAAATAGATACTAAAATATAACAAATATACATATCCACACAAACTGAATAGAACTATTGAGATAATCTCTCTTTCTCAGCATATTTTTCTCTTGAAATGCGGAAGGACTCCTCGAAGGCTGCTCTCATTTTTGGATCTTCCGGAGGATAAGTGTCTCTTTTTGTTTTAACAACCCATTCTTCGAAAAAAGCTGGTTGATTAAAGTAATGAAACATAGCGACGGGGAAAGTCACGTACATAGCCATTTTGGCAATTTCCAATTGCCACGTACCCATTTCTAGAAAATAGCACAGTTATACTCGAGTTTTGCTACAATTATATAAACTATACTCACTAAATAATCTCAAAAATACGATATAATTTAATATTTTCTGGACGTCAAAATAATATCCTAGCAACTCAAAAGTTTGGTTAAGTTCACAGGTTAAGTTCTACAAATTTTCTTTTTAAAATCGTGCCCAAATACACAAGTCATATATAAATGGTACAGATTATAATTTTCTCGAGTTTTTGAACGCACCCAAAGTATGTCTTTTGTCAAAATCAGCTGTGAAGGTTGTCACTTTAACATTTAAAAAATTCATGTAATTTAAATAATTGAATTGCTACAGTGAGATGAAACAGAAACAATGAATTATTAGTTATTAATGCATATTTTAAAACCTCAATAATTCCAATATCAATACGATCGAAACGATGAGAGAACGTGATATGTCGTAATAAATTCCAGCTCTATTTGAGGAAAATAATCAGTAGACTAATAACTTTTTGTTGGTAATTGTTTAGAAAGTCGCGAGAGTTTGTAACAGTTTCAGTTTGGTTTAGGATTTGGACTCGTTTTTATGAGGCTTGGTATGTATAGTCCCTTGTGCGCTAACAATAAATGGGTATTGAAGAAATATTTATTTGGTAAGTATTCTAATTGAACCTTAGTATGAATATTTTATTACCATTTAGTTATTTATTAATTATAATTGCTCTTGAAGACCTCCCAAGTTGTTTATTTTTGCATTTACTGTATTGTAAATATTTTTAAAATATTTTATTTATAGTTTATAGTACCTATGACATTGGAATACACACATATGTTTCCTTTTTCTGCTGGTTGGTTATTGTTTAAGTAAAATTTAATAAATAGATATGTGTGTAAACCTAAGTAACAGTGTCTAAAAATACAACAAAAGATTTTTAGTACTCTTATATTGCAACATAATTATATTCTGCTGTTTGCTTATATTCAGCTAAGTAAATATCTGATCTAAATAAGTAAATAAACAACAGTAAATTACCCTGATAAATTATATATTTAGGAGTAATTATAAATATCTGTCTTCTAGAGTCAGTAAAATAAAACACTAATTCACCACAATACACCAAAACACTTTTGCACTTGACGCGCGCTTCGCATCATCAGCAGATGATTAAATGCTGATGATGCTAACATCGTTAGCGAACCGCGCGTCTAGTGCAAAAGTAAAATGTTTTGCTGTATTGTGATGAATTGTAGTGCTTTATTTTGCTGTTGTAACACCAAAGGTTCCAACCCTCAACTATAATCCTAGAGTCATCATCAGTCAGATAGAAAATTTTAATAAATAAAAATAATAGTACTGTAAAAGTAAATACAACTTGTACAATACGATTGAAAAAAAAGCGGCGTCAGCGATGGCTATGAAATGAAGATCGATGTCATTTTATATGTAAAATTATATGGGTAATGTCATTGATTGTTTCCAAGCCAACTGGAAGTAAGGACTTGCTCTAGAAAGTTGCTTTTTTATTAAAAAATAGCTAATTGGCTCTTCTAAAAACTGTCGTCGCTTGATTTTTTGTTTTTCATTCAATTAAAAAAAAAATAAAAAGTATTTTTTTCCTGATGTCGTAGCGGATGCGCCAGGCTTCAACTAGTATAAATATAAATTAATGTAAAGTTGATTTGGCAATAATTGGAAATGAATAATGTATCCCCATCTTTTACCTAAATAAATATCTCACTTATAAGTTAAAACAGTTTCTCTAAAGCAAATAATTTTCTATACTCTATTGTTCCCATATTGTTCCATATTTTATTAACATTGAGAGTAATTTTTATGTAAAATTACCATATTAGCACAGTTTTATACCAAATTCAAATCCCAGATATCTAAATATTTAAATTTATTCAAGGTTGTCTTTTTTAAGTATTTTTTTCCTACAAAGTGTAGAATAAATATTGATATTATCATTACAAAGTTCACCTAGTCTTGATTGAAGCGAATAAAAATGGAATTTTTTGACTGAATCATGAATGACCAATAAATATTTTTCTGAAAAAAATCAGTAAAGAAATAAATTTGAAAAAATTAGTCATTTTGATAATTTATTTTTAGATATGTTATTTTTTCTGCCAAACCCCTGTCTACACGTAATGTTTTACAGGCGGACTGTGCAGGCCAGTTTGCGTAGTTTAACTGTGCAGTTTTACGCTAAATTATTGCTTTTTAAGACACTGTCTATTTTTTTTAAGAACTTTCTAAGTTATTAATCTTTTTAACGACTGCTTCCCTATTTGCTTTTGATTTTTTATTCCATGGCAAAGTTTTATACTACTTCGTGTTTCACCGGAAATGACTACTGTGATATATCATATGTCAACTTGTGACATTTTCGCTAATGGTTTATTATGTATGACAATTTCACTCGAAATACCAAGTGTGTGGTATCAAATTATTCGCAAAAAAATGCTTTTTCCAAATATGCTCACGAGCCACCCTCCTTCCATTTGAAAAAATTGAGATATGATTAAAAATATGATTTGGGCATCTTTTAACCAGCTATGACAAGACACGAAAAACATTATACTATCAGATCTATTTTTTCAATGCTCCTTGATTAAAAATTAGTATTTTTAACACACCTATGGCACTTTAGATTAAAATTTAAAATACGATTTTATAAGCGAAAATATCATGAGTTGGCATATGATATCTCATTCTATTCAGAGTATCATTTTCTACTGAATAAACCGGGAATGTCGTTTAAAAATCAAAAGTTGTAATCATTTCCGGTGAAACAGGAAGTGACCGAAAACAATTGAATACGTTAATCAATCCTAATTTATCATTATCATACTAAATCTCGTTTTTTTATCTGAAAAAATTAAAAAAAATATATAGGGATGCGCCATTTTAGAGAAACACCCGGTATATTTATTGATCAGTCAAAGATTTTAGATTATTGCTATGTTACTTTGACCACTTATTTTAAAGGTATCAACGGAAAATTGGAACTTATGATAAACAGTTATGGGAAACAAAGATAGAACAGAGAGAACAGAGGCACTATGGCCTGACCCATGTGCAAATGAGAAGCGCCAAACCCAACACTGACTTAATTGATTTGGATTTAGTGAGAGGTAATAACTCCACAGACTTGGTATGACCCACAAATGCAAATATTTTATCCGCAGGCCAAATCTTCTGGTTTATGGGGGCTAATAATAATTTCTAGACAAAAAAAAACAGTAAACCAAATTAAACTAAAAAATAAAGAATCATTTAAAAAAAATTAATAAATTTTGGCTAACGTTGTTTGCAGGATCGTCTTTTACCAAGGCCAAACCCCAACATGGCTTTTTTAAAGTTACCAGAATGGCAACGTTGCGCTGCCTACTTATGCCGTTTTACGCCAAATGGTGGATTCGTCAGACGTCCTCCGGTTTCTTCGCCTTCACCCTATTTCTATACTTAGTTCAGTTAGAGAATATAGCCGCGTACTATATATATACTTCGAGATACTGCGACAGCTCTACAGAGGTCAGTATGATCCAAAGATATAGAGAGAGGTAGGGAAAAAGAGCACCGCGACATCGAATTTGACAATGACAAAATCGTATTTTTGCTGGTATTTTAATTGTATAGACTGTTTAGGCATCGTTCACCGTTACGTCGTCATTATTTGACAAATATGAATTTTAGGGTGTGTCTGAGATCAGTTCATATTGTGCGCGTTCAGGGAACACCGCGGCTGACCGTTCGCTGAGTATTTTGCTCAGCGGCTGACTGTTTTTGTGTGTGAAAACCATGTAAAAACAGACCGTTTAGGGAAGTCGCTTACTCAGCCACTCAGCCTCTGATCATCCCTGAACGTGCACAAAGAAAAATAATTTATAAGCTTAGCAATGAGCTCTTGTTCATTTTGATTTTGAATTGAAAAAATTGATTTTATTTCACAGCAACAATAAAATTTTAATTTTGACATTGATCGATGTCCCTCAATAAAATTATAACCCCAAATCAAATGACAATGACAATTACTAAAAAAGAATATGCAGTAATTTACGAAATGCTGTATTGACGTCACCAATCTCTTTCATCTGAGTGATTGAGAGAGATAGACAATATATGACGTGACGTGACGTTGAACGATGGCTGAACATTCTATACATTAGAACATAGCGTATTCTTTTCGTTTTAATTATTTTTATCTGTCAGATACTTACAAGCGAAAAATTTTATTAAAAGTAGCGTCCTCTGTCTCTAATTTAGCTAGTTTCTGATCATAAAAATAAAAAAAAAACGCTCTTGAACTTATATTTTACTCTTTTACTAGCTTCGGAACTTCTTCTTCCATTATTTAGTAGTATCCGTTTATCAAATCCAATAAAATAATACTATATGTTACTCACTCACATTTTCCCTACTTCTATTTCTCTAGTATGACCTTTGAGAGAACTTTGAACATTTTTGATTAAGTGAATATAGTTTTATTTATTTTTCACAACGAATTAGATTGTTTCCTGTATGGAAATTGTCATACCTATACTAATGGGATGGTTGCTGAGTCTGATACACTCTCAGATAGTGTCCACTATACCCGATAAGAAAGATAATCCAAGGAGACCAAGGAAGAAGCTACAGTTTGCCGATGATATCGAAAATCTTAAACCAGAGAGCAGATCAAAAAAGTTAGTTGCAAGTATATTAATTGATATTTTTACTTGGGGAATTGTATGCTAACAATAATACGCTTAATTAAAATATTTAGGGCCGTTATTTTGAATGCCGGTTACCACATTTTAACCGCTGTTTAGTGAACCCCAAATCTAAGTCTCTTCTTGAAAAAAAAAATAGTTTTAGTATATATTATACTTGTTTTTTTTAATTTTACTTATTCCAAAAACATTTTACTTTTTTTCCTGCGTTTTACGTGTTTTTTTTTGTTTTACACGTGGAATTGGTACGTTAAACAATTACTACACTGCGAAAAAAACCGAAGTAAGTCAAGGATGCATAGTAAAGAGGGTTATTCCGTGTTTCCTCCTCTAACTTTGTCTCGGCGTATTTTTATTTCCTAAACTCATAAAGGGGAGTTTATTTGGGAGAGTTTCGGTTGGCTCCTGTTGTCTCGTTCAATTTCTTGTTGTCTCGAACTACTTCTACGTCGTTCTAAGCCCGAGTCAAAGGACTTTTTTTCTTAAATCTGAACGAAATAAGCAAACGTAGACATTTCTAAAATATCTGTTGTTACAACGATATTTCTTTAATCACATCTGGTTATGTTGATATCATTTTCAATGTCAAAGGAAGCTAGATAAAATCAAGAAAAATATACGTTTTGAAACTAAATTTTAAATAACTTAAAAACGATTTATTTTAGGTATAGGAACATGTATACTCAAAAAGTACTAACTTTGAACTTAACACTAACTTAAAGTAACTTTTCACTAGTGAAATGAAAAAAGTGGGTTTCCATTTGAAAAAAATGATTTATGATAATTTTTTAATCGTTCAATACCATGACAGTTACAGCCATTATTATATGACATTTAAATAACTTAATTTTTGAAATAGATAGCCACATGGCTCCTCGTTATGGCACAGTGGCTGTGGTAATCACTAAATTTGGTTTTCAGGCTATACAAATTTCTTCTTATTTCAAATGCTTCGCGAAATATTTTACGAAATATTTCCAGAAATATTTCGTAAAACATTTCGAGTTTTTTGAAATAAGTAAAATTACTAAAAGAATCATAAAATTTAAACCTTTTTTTCTCAAGATGAAGCTTTAACTTTGGTTTGATTTATTAAAATGAAACCAAAATTATGTACGTTCAAATCTAGTAATTTAACACACCGTGCTTTAAATTTTGCAACTTATGTCATTATCACAGCCTTACTCAACATTAACGTTTGTTTAACATCGGACCATTCACAATACGCTTTTTAGCCAAAAAAAACTCCATTTTTGATGCATGTTTCACCCACGTTGCTTCAGCTAACTTAGCCAGAAAACTTTTTTTAGGTTTTCAAGAATAAAGAGCAGTAGTCCATTTAACATCAAATTTAATTCATATCTCATTAGACGCAAATACAGGTAAGATTTTTCTTGTTGCATCATGGGGTTTGTATTTTGTTTTGTTTTGTTCGATTTTTTTTACGTCGAACAACATCGCAACTGTTGATTTTTTATTGATTTTTTTTGGTAGCAAATAGAAATTTGTTATTGTAAAAGATGAAAATATAGAGATGCTTGCAGAAGAATTTTAAAAATTCTAAAATTTACGTTCAGTCTATCGGTCGTCCAGGTTGACAGTTGTTGCCATTTATTTTCTATATTTTTGTTTGCATTTTCCTTTGAACAAAAATATTAAGGAAGGAGTATAATGCTGTCTATGTATTCATGCATGTTAAAAGGAGGTGGGGACCTAGGGTGGGGATCCTTGACAGTTCTGTTTGACGATTTATTTGACACACTTGAATTTGATTTGAAATTTTGTGGATTTGTTTGTCTTTACTGAGGTTATTTTATGTTATTTATTATTTATGCTACAAGTGGTAGTTGTTTAGAGGTAGTAAATCTAGAAGAACATTTTTTGTGGCAGAACTTAAATTAACAATGACACTATTGCGATTTATCGAAAAAAACTGTAAAATAGTTGGTCGTGTAGCGTGCGCTAGATCTCGGTCAAAAATCGGGGGAAATAATGGAATAACTAATCGCTAATATGTGACTACATAATATACATACGTGTAGTAAACCGATCATTTATGAAATTCACTTAAAATTAACTAATTATATATTTTTTCTTGCATTTTTGCTTTTATTTACTACTTGTCAAAGATTAGATGTCAAAGAATTTAGATACGTCATTTTGACTTATCTGCTTCAGTAGCGTATCGGATGTTTGTTTTAATAAATAATTATTATAAGTTATCTATTTTTATTAGAACTATATATTTTTATAACAATTTTAATAACTACCAACATTTATTGACAACGTAAAATAAAACAACAAATTATTGAGTCTACCCTACATCATATTTTTACACGTTTTGAATAAAATTAGAACGGCACTGATAAACCGGAATTTAAGTCGGCCATTTTTGGTCCCCATCGTGCGCGACCTAAATTTTTGATATGGTCTTATTTAACCTTTTTATTTCAAGGTTTTGCAACTACATGTCTCAAATAAATGCCTACAGAGTTGACAAAGATATGAAAGAAAGTTTTATATAAACATTGCTTGGTCTTGGTATCCTAAATTTTTTTATTGTATACAGGGTGTTCCAAAAAAAAATAATGATAAAGTTGTAGAATACCATTTTTTGATTTATTTTGTAAATATTCCACCAGTTTATTATTTCTTAACCTGCGTTTGCGGAAAATTTATAAAACTATTTTATAAATAATAAAGGTGTTCAATTGCTTATGTGACTTAATCAAGTACTTAGCTGTGCGAGACTTCGTGATAATGTCTGATAAAAACTCAGTTAATGTACATTCGTGGAAAAATTGTCGATAATAAATAATGTTATTTCAAAATTGCGAACAATAGATTTTGTTGTTAAATATCTTTTATATCAGCAGATTGCTATCGTTGCTTTACTCAGAAAATGTAATTTTTAATTGACAATTTGATAAAAACTACAACCTAAAAAAAATAATAGATCATTCTAAAATTCATTCTTATCTGTAAATAACAAACTGTTCTGTATAGAATGTAAATATAGCATCTCTATGTTCTCTCACGTATACAATGCAATCTTTTTAATAGGAACAGCTAAATTGTGACGACCTATTTTGACATATTGTATTATATTGCTCAAAACCTACGTTTATATAATATAGTCCAGTAAATAAGGGCACGAAAAAACCTAAGTCTCACCCAAGTCTCGGTGTAATTCGTCGACGTTGACTTTTTAGGCGGATTGTGTATCTTTTGGGGAGTACTTATAGGGAAAAAATTGTAACACGTTCTCTCAGTTTTTTGCAATTATCTGCCAAAATATGCAATTTACAGAATTTTTCTTGAAATAAAAAAATGAAGGTTAGGTGATTACCTACAAAAATGGTCCTTATAATTTTTTACGTAGAATTAATAGTTTTCGAGATATTCTGCCTTGAAGTCTTAACGCTCCGGAGATAGATTTCATAAGTGTATCATCGATTGATAGGACAAATTGTTTAATAACTCGCCTAAAATTTAATATTTTTTGATGATTCAAAGTTCATTTAAAAGGTAGAATCAACAGCTATCACATTTTGGAACTTGTTTGAATTTTGTCATATTTTATGATAATAAAAATCCGGGCAAACATCAATTGGCTGAAAAAGTTATTCATATTTTCACTAATAATAGCTTATTTGTTTTAAGATTTTTTTAACAGTTGTTCTTACAGTCTCTATGTTCCGATTAGAGAGGTTGTATTGCACTCTGACGATTTATCTTCAAACAACTTAAAAAAACTTTATAATTGATAACTGCTAAGATACGACCGCTGTTTTAGATTAACCATCAGACCTTGGTTTAAAAGCCAAAACGTCGACGATGACGGTTTCGAAAGTTTTACCGGAAATGGATCTAGAACCAGCGAAGAAGACCTTGCTGATGATTCTACCAACGAAAAAATAGGTAAAAAAACAACCTCACTCGTCAAAGTTTACAGATATCATATTCTGTAAGAATCAAGCAATGAAAACATCTTACAGATATTAATTTCTGTAAACGTTGAAAATAGGTAAAAAACCAACCTCACTCGTCAAAGTTTACAGATATCATATTCTGTAAGAATCAAGCAATGAAAACATCTTACAGATATTAATTTCTGTAAACGTTGAAAATTGGTAAAAAAAACCAACCTCACTCGTCAAAGTTTGCAGATATCATATTCTGTAAGAATCAAGCAATGAAATCATCTTACAGATATTGATATCTGTAAACTTTGCTTTACAGGTTATTTTTGTTATTTCGCTGTATATTTTCTGTTACAGTTGAAAAAGCGAATCTTTCTGAAAATGAGGATAAAATTGAAGCTGTAGATTCCCAAATTTTGCCGCTAAAACACGAAAATCCTGTAGAATCAGATAGCAGTTGTAGACATTGTAAAAGAGGTAGGGATAGAGTTTATCAAAAGTGTTATTATTATTTGTAAACTTTACGTGAAATTAAGGTAGTCAAGATCAAGATTTGAACAGTGAAGAAAACTCTGAAAATTGCCATTCTTGCAACAAATGCGAAAACTGGGTACAACAATTGAAAGACACTGTCTCTGAACCGGTTTGTTCAACGGATTCAGAGAGCGAAGGTGAAGCTTTGTTCGGCAAGTTTAAAAAACAGCCTTTGGTAAGTTTATGTCAGTCAAATATAAGTGTCAACATTCATCAGCATTGATAAAAGTGTTTTGGTTGTTTTTTGTTGCCTCTAAATCATTCACTAAAGAATACAAGGACGCGTATTCTCCTTTAAATAGAAAGATTAAGAAAGGAGTATAATGCTATCCATGACGTCAAAAAATTTTACAATTTGTAGAGAAAGGTAAAGTAAACAAAATAGTAAACAAACAAAAGAGAATACAAAACATTATACAAATAGCATTGCCAGTCTTATTGTTTAAAATAAATATTTATAAATGTTTACAATGTCAAAGAACAAAAAAATAAAAATAAGATTCAAAAATATTTTTTGGTATTATATATCTTTATACTAAATATCAATGACCTCGAGATACATTTACCTCGATGTCATTGGTAAATATAGTAATAGCAAACATTAAACCAGTTGGTTAGGTTAGGTTAGGTCAAGATCAAATTCGATTATCAAAATATAAGTCATTTACGGCGTAGAAAGCCTTGTCTAGTAAATAAGATTTCAATGCTTTGCGAAATGAAGAAAATGCTGTTATGGATTTGATTTTAAATAGCAGGTGATTGTGCATTTTTTTTTGAGTTGTATAATATTGAACTTTTAACTAACTCTGAGCGTGGGGTAGGTAGATAAAAATCTTGCTCCGCGTTCCTGAGTGGATAAGTGTGAGATGGTCTTTCTTGAGAAGCTGATACATGCTTACAAATGATACAAATATAAATAAGGAAGGAAGAGTTAATATTTCTAATTTTTAAAAAAACTCCTGGCAATGAGTTCTGCTGTTTAGTCCCAGTGAATATCGAACAGCTCTCTTCTGGAGCTTGAAAATGAGGTTAAGTGGAGTCGCACAACACGTACCCCAGAATGGAAGGGCATATCTGAGGTGCGACTCAAAAAGTGCATAATAAATAGTTCTAGCCACTGACAAGTTAAGCTCCTTAGAAACAGATCTTAATGCAAAACAGGCAGAGCTTAATTTTTTCGATAAAGCGTCGATAATATGCATGTCCTATTTCAGAGAATTGCCAGATTAGATGTCAAAGAATTTAGATAGTAAATTTGACTTACCTGTTTCAGTAGCGTATCGGATGTTTGTCTTAATAAATAATTATTATAACTTATCTATTTTTATTAGAATTTTATGTTTTTATAACAATTTTAATAACTACCAACATTAATTGACAACGTGAAATAAAAACAACAAATTATTGAGTCTACCCTACATGATATTTTTACACGTTTTGAATAAAATTAGAACGGCACTGATAAATCGGTATTTAATTTCTTAATCTTTTTTTTCAAAGTGTGGTACACTATATTATCTAGGGACTTTAGTTAGGTAATTCTCTGGAAAAAATACTAAAATTGACAATTATTTGTAGTCCAAACGTCGAAATTCAGTGCTGCCAACGATAAACGTTACTTCGGCCCTGGACAGCACTTGTGACACTGAGAACGAAGCGCTTTCGTCACCAAGAGACTGGACAGCAGGTCCGTACTTGATTTTTTTTATTAGGGAATCTAAGAAAAAAATCTATGAAAAAAATCTTCATGACTTTTTTAGGTGTTACAACTAACAGTGAAGACTGTAGCAGTGATTTGGACGATGTTTCTGATGCTGCACCACCCGATAGGTGTTCTGATTGTTTTGTTTTGGACGGGGATGCCAATGCTCTTCTTACACCACCTACTGTTAAAGGTACTTATTTCTTTTAAGTTTTGCAATAAGTACAAATTTATTATTAAATAGTACTGTGAGTCTGTGGTTGGTTCTTTGTTGCAATTTTATTATTATTAAAATAACTGAACGTTTGTTATTTTTATAGCTAGTTGTACAATATACAAACAGGATGAAATAAAGAAAGCCGACCTGTCAATGCTTGACATAAGCTCAATCATAATCTCCAGGGTGGAGGCAATGCCATCTACACACGACTATTTCTATGCCGGTGTTGTCCTTGCTGCTGTGCTGTCTTTGACACCTTTAATGTGTCGTTTGACTGAAGGTACGATCATTTAGTCTATTGGTATGTTTTTGGAAAATTCAAATATATAAAGAAATAGTAATAAGATATAGGGTGTGTCATTTATATAAATTTATTTTGTATACCCTTGTAGTATGTATCCAAAATATTTTCGCAAAACAATTTCCGATGCACGTGATCAACTTTGAGTGACAAGCCATGGCGACATGGTGACCTAAATACAAAATATTTTCATGGTGTCTGTCTGTCCGTCTGTCCGTCCGTCTGTAACACGATAACTCAAAAACCGGTGAACCGATTTTAACCAAATTTGGCACAAAAATACCGTGGCACCCGGGAGTCTGGCCATTAGTTTTTGGTGGGGGTGGGGGGTTGGTAAGGGGGTATGGGAGGGGGTTAAACATTTTAAAAAATCATAACTCCAAAATTACAGTAGCTAGCGAAACGCGGTTTTCAAATTAAGATTAGGAATAATATTTCCAACAAAATTTGTAATAACATCAAAATCAGTCAAAGTCGCAGTTTTCGAGATATTAACATATTTTAGTATGGGCGGCTATACGTGCCTCCCGGCGCCAATTTATTTTAATTTAATAACTAATATTTTAGTAATTAATTGATCTATTTGTTTTATAGCTTATTTTACTTATTACATATTGGCAAAAACTAGTCCATTATGAAGATTATTCTAAGCATTATTATGGGTTATTTATTTATTTATTGATGCACATCTTACAACGCGATAAGTGGTAATACCAAGTAAGAGGGTGCTATTAATGGCGTTTTATTTTTTGTAACCTAGATCATAATATTATCCCAATTCTGATGTCAGTTCATAAAAATACAATCTTTGATTATGCGTCTTTGATTCTTTGTTGTTCCTCCTAAATTTAGCGAAGAAGAAGAAGAAGTCTTTTAAAGAAGCATATCAACCTCTTAATACAAAGATTAACTAAAAAATGTCTAAACGGTAATCGCAAAACAATTTCAGATGCATGCGATCACTTTTGAGTGACAAGCGATGGCGACAGCGCTGCCAGATTGTGATGGATTTATGGAATGAATCTTAATGTAAAATTGGGAAACAATATATTTATTATATCATTTTTTTATATTATATATAAGATTTTTAGGTTTTATTTTTAATTTATTAATTAATATTTTAGTAATTAATTGATTTATTTGTTTTATAGCTTATTTTACTTATTACATATTGGCAAAAACTAGTCCATTATGAAGATTATTCTAAGCGTTATTATGGACTATTTATTTATTTATTGATGTACAACTTAAACATCAGAAGTGGTAATAACAAGTAAGAGGGTGCCATTAATGCACAAACTAATAATCACAGAATTTAATAAAAACTAACGTAGAAATAACTTTTAAATGAACTATTTGTGCTTTTAAAGTATAATTTTTAAAAAAGACTATTAAAATAGGCAAAAAAAACGAGCATTACTCACAAAGATTCAAGAACAACACGATATTATACAAAATAATGACTGATATTAGGATCATTGTCAAATAATAAATGACAACCTTGCTGAAAACGGCGCAATGCGACCAACATAGCGATAATAAAATTCGGTTTCAACTAATTTTTGCAGCTTTAATCTAAATAAAATGTCTTTTACAATCATTTGCTCTATAAAGTCAAATGACGAGCTGCTTGGTATCTTAAATTATACAACAAATTTAAACATTTTTGCCAAAATTTCATTTAGTCAGGTTTATAGATCAATGTCGATATGATTGATGACGTGCTTCGGAAAATGTTTTGTGGATTACAATATATCTTTTTTACATATAATTTTTGATATTTTTCTTCAATTATAAGTCATTTTTATAGGCAACAATGATGTTAAAAACATATGGGAAGCCTGCAAAAACGAAACCCACCATCTTATAGTAACAGGTTCTCCATTGGCAGCGGTGCATGTGGTTGTGGATGAATTCCCGAAAAAACTCCTAGAACTTACCGATCTCACTCTAGGCACATCACCATGGTAAGTCGCACCGTTTGATTTACCACCATCATTGCACCACTTGTGGCGTTTTATTTTTTGTAACCTAGATCATAATATTATCCCAATTCTGATGTCAGTTCATAAAAATACAATCTTTGATTATGCGTCTTTGATTCTTTGTTGTTCCTCCTAAATTTAGCGAAGAAGAAGAAGAAGTCTTTTAAAGAATCATATCAACCTCTTAATACAAAGATTAAGTAAAAAATGTCTAAACGGTAATCGCAAAACAATTTCAGATGCATGCGATCACTTTTGAGTGACAAGCGATGGCGACAGCGCTGCCAGATTGTGATGGATTTATGGAATGAATCTTAATGTAAAATTGGGAAACAATATATTTATTATATAATTTTTTTATATTATATATAAGATTTTTAGGTTTTATTTTTAATTTATTAATTAATATTTTAGTAATTAATTGATTTATTTGTTTTATAGCTTATTTTACTTATTACATATTGGCAAAAACTAGTTCATTGTGAAGATTATTCTAAGCGTTATTATGGACTATTTATTTATTTATTGATGTACAACTTAAACATCAGAAGTGGTAATAACAAGTAAGAGGGTGCCATTAATTCACAAACTAATCATAACAGAATTTACTAAAAACTAACGTAGAAATAACTTTGAAAATTGTATAATGTGCTTACCAATCAAACTTACTTCTCTGACTGCAATTAAGGTTAATAAAGCACTTTTATTGCTACGTTCTTGTTCAAAATAGTTTTTCAGGGAAGCTACAAGCTCTTTGCGTTGACTGCTTAAATGCTTGGCCATATTTTCAACACACAAGTTTAAGAAATAATACAATACAGAAACTCAAAAATTAAGTTCTTAAAAGAACTGTTTCTGCTTAAAAGAACAATTTTTAAAAAAATATTATGAAAATAGGCAAAAAACGATAATTACTCACAAAGGTTCAACAACAACACGATATTATACAAAATAACGACTGACATTATGATAATTTTCAAATAATAAACGACAACGTTGCTGAACACGGCGCAATGTGACCAACATAACGATAATAAAATTCGGTTTAAATTAATTTTTGCAGCTTTAATCTAAATAAAATATCTGTTACAATCATAGACTTAAAATAAAATATAGACTACACTATTTACATCTCAACGCGGACAAACATTCTTTTTTGTACACATGTTTACTTCTGGGTACAGTTGACCGAGCCTTCCTCATCCAGCCTATGTTGTCACGTCTTTAATATTATCAATATTTTTTTCTTGTTATACACATATATTGAGATATTAATACTACAGATTAATAAAGTAGGTTTTAATATTCTATAGATGTATTAAATAGTCCTTATACTACTAAATTATAAGTCGGATACTGTTTAAAAAGGATAAGTTCTTTACAATATGACAACACCGATTAGAGGCGAGGGAGCCTATTCATTCATTTATTACCTTGTAGTACGTGTCGGACATGTGCGGTAAAGCTTTGTTGCCGCTATCTCCCCGGCTGTATTAACGCATTTTCTTAGCTTGTAGTCCTTAAGTGTTTATTTTATTGACTTTTTCTGTTCAAGAACTATAAAATATGGTTCGCCAGTGCCAAATTTGCAAGAAATTTGGCTTAAATAATCCATTTAAGTCTTGAAACGACTTTTGACCGGCAGGCAACTCTCAATTTACCCATTAGGAGTCAGTGGCGTTGTTGTAGAAAGGCGCTTATTTAGATAATATTTTAGTAAAATGTAAAATCTGAATTTTTTCTCTTACATTACATTATTTACTTACTTACATTGTAACAAAATCATAATTATAACCCTGTTAATAATTAATAATGTTTTTATTAAAAATATATTCCGGTTTATTCTAAAATTATCTTCAAAATCTAAAATAACATACAAGAATTTTAAAATGATATTACATTATGAAACAATATTTTTTAATATACCGGGTCGTCTCAAAAGTGGCTCACCCCTATAACTTTTTTATTTTTTCAGATAAAAAAAACAGATTTGTATGTTAGTAGGTATATGACATAAATTAGGATTTATTGGACGTATTCAATTGTTTTTGGTCTCTTCCTGTTTTACCGAAATGACTACAACTTTTGATTTTTAAAGGCACCCTCGGTATATTGTTACTTTATTCGATAAAAAATGACACTCTGAATAGAATGACATATCATATGTCAACTTTTGACATTGACCTAGACAAGACACGAAACCCATTAGACGATCAAAACTATTTTTCCAAGGCTGATTAAAATTAGTGTTTTTAACAACACCATGGCACCCTGGATTGAAATTTAAAATAGGATTTGTTTTTAAGCGACAATGTCAAAAGTTGACATATGATATGTCATTCTATTCAGAGTGTCATTTTCTATCGAATAAAGTAGAAATATACCGAGGGTGCCGTTTAAAAATTAAAAGTTATAGTCATTTCCAAACAGGAAGTGACCAAAAACAATTGAATGCGTCAATCAATCCTAATTTATGTCATATACTAACATACTAAATCTTGTTTTTTATTTGAAAATATAAAAAATTATGGGGATGAGCCACTTTTTGGGACGCACCCGGTATAATAAAGACAGTACCGAGTTAAATAAATGTAGTTTTCATTTTTATCCACTTCCTATCACCTTCCTTGCTTTAATGGAACAGATTTATGTTTTCTCTAATTTACATAAGACATCACTTAACCAGAAAAAAATTTACAACAATCATATTTTTTTTCTCTCCCTGTCGCCGATTCTATTATATCTGTGGAATAGATCCTGTTTTGATTAATATTAGGGGTTATAAATGTTTGACTAAAATTAATAATTTATTATTAATTTCAAAAATTACGTAATTTCGATTATAAAATTTCTTCTCTAACGTGTATTTTATTATTTTTATCTTTTTTGGACTCTAAGACGTTTTTTCTAAACTTTTATTTAAAAAACCTGTCCTAAATCTTAATAAAATATAATAAAAAAGTTTAAATATGATGTATTTTTAATTTAATTATAGCTTCATTAAAATAAAAAAAAATACCCGGCTATGATACGGAGAGTTCAGGTGTACTTGAGAAACGAAAGACAGTGTTGTGTTTCTCGGCAGAGTCGTCAGGGAACGACCGTTACGACAGAGACAACCTATCTATCGCTCGTGTCGCACTCGTTATAACCTAAAACAATAACACAACAATAACAAGACATTGTCTGACCGCATGTTCCAGCTATTTATGAATGAGATGCTCAGTCTATATTTTATTTTAAGTCTATGGTTAATAATAAATAATTTGCTCTATAAAGTAAAATCAGGTAAAGTCAGGTTTATAGGCTTCAGTGCCAATTTTGATATGATTGATGACGTGCATCGGAAAATGTTTTGCGTTTACTGTACCTCTGTCGCGGATTCGTCTCTTCGAAGAACACCACTTGCACTTGTTCTTAAAAAATAAAATGTAGTTAGTTGTTAAAAAAGAGAATTTTAATATACCGTAGTATAATTTTAATATACTAGTATCTACGAAATATTTATGATCTAGGTCTCTGAATAATATCAAAACTTATCCAAAAATTCGTGCGGCAAAAAAATGAGATGATTCCTGGAGTGTTGTAGTACGTATATTTGTATGTTCCAGGGAAAGATCTATAATCGTTGTTTCAATGCTACAACGTTTCGTTTTAGCCTCCATAGTGTTCTTCTTGTTGGCCGTGGCTGAACGCACTTTTAAACAGAGGGTGTTGTACGCAAAATTATTCTCGCACTTGACGTCATCTAGGAGAGCCAGGAAGTCCGACATACCGCATTTTAGGCTTAATAAGGTTGGTATAATCTGTGGTGTAGACCAAAGACGTCTAACTAAAGGGGAATAGGTACAGGGTGGTCCAAACTGTATTCCGGAAACTTCGGCAGCATAAACTACCCCCATACTTAATCTTTTTATTCAAATAAGGTTAGTATTTATACTATTTCTGTTCATAGGTTAGGAATATCAAGACGTGGTTGTCTGTCAGATCATATCTGAAGAAACGAGGACCTCAAAGATCAGTAGACGTAATTGTATCCAGCGCATTTGTAGTCACTTTGTTGCTTTTGGCATTTTTATGTGCCGAATTACTAAAGGTACACCTCTTTGTTACCAATAATGTCACAAAATAATATATTTCTGTGTTTATTTTTAAAAAAAACGCTGGTTTTAGGATACAGTGTCGTTTTCTCAATATTATTTGGAGGCCATGATTTGGTGCCTGGGTCTGGGCATTATGCTACTCCGATTCATGACTTTGGGAACGAAAATTAATAAAAAATATCGAAATCTGTCGGTTTTGATTACAGAGCAGATAAATTTGCATCTGCAGATCGAGCAGAAGCCGCACAAGAAAGACGAACTCAACGTGGCAAACAACGTGTTAAAATTAGCAATCGATCTGCTGAAGGTAATATTTTTCATTTTTTATAAAGGGTTATTTACATCGACGTAAAGTTATAAACACCCTCTACACTATGCCCGAAATGTTTCACGAAATATTTTTGAAAATATTTTGTGAAACGTTTCGCAAAGCATTTCTCGAAATACTTTCAGAAGTAAAGTCAATGCTTTTCTTATGTTGCTGCTTGTCTCGGCCGCAAACTGCGACACAGATCGAAATCGATCGAGACAAGCCGTGATTGGTTGTTTGTTTTATATTGTTATTGGAACTATCTCGGGAAATGTTTCGAGAAACGTTTCGATTAGTCAACAAACGGAAATAAGAACGGAATAATTGGGAGTTTATACCGGGTGAGTCTCAAAAGTGGCTCACCTCTATAACTTTTTTATTTTTTCAGATAAAAAAACGAGATTCGGTATGTTAGTATATGGACACAAATTAGGATTGGTTGACGTATTCAGTTGTTTTTGGCCACTTCCTGTTTCACCGGAAATGACTACAACTTCTGATTTTTAAATGGCACCCTCGGTATTTTTTTACTTTATTCGATAGAAGATGACATTCTGAATGGAATGACATATCATATGTTAACTTTTGACATTCTCGCTTAATAAAAAATCGTATTTTAAAATTCAATCTAGAGTGCCATGACTATGTTAAAAACACTAATTCTTAATCAAGGAGCCTTGGAAAAATAGATTTGATCGTCTAATGTTTTTAGTGTCTTGTCCTGGTCAGTTAGAAAATGCTCTAATCGTATTTTTAATTATATTTCAATTTTTTCAAATTTAAAGAGGGTGGCTCATTAGCATATTTAGAAAAAGCATTTTTTTACGAATAATTTGATACCACACACTTGGTATTTCGAGTCAAATTTTCGTTACGAACCGCAAGTTATAATTTCAAATAAACCATATGCGAAAATGTCAAAAGTTGACATATGATATGTCATTCTATTCAGAGTGATATTTTCTATCGAATAAAGTAAAAAAATACCGGGGGTGTAATTTAAAAATCAAAAGTTGTAGTCATTTCCGGTGAAACAGGAAGTGACCAAAAACAATTGAATACGTCAATCTAACATACCAAATCTCGTTTTTTTAACTGTAAAAATCAAAAAGTTATAGGGGTGAGCCACTTTTGAGACGCACCCGGTATAGTCTTTGAAGGACTATTGAGCTGTAATTTTACTTCAATTTTCTTGCTTTTCAGGAATTGGAGAACCCATTTAAAATATCGGGGCTTTCTGCTAATCCCATCCTGTATAACATCACCAAACTAGTGATTTTATCAGCATTGTCGGGCGTTTTATCTGAAATGCTTGGGTTTAAACTGAAATTACACAAAATCAAATTGAAATAATCTTTTTAGTCATTGTCAGTATTTTCTAATAATTTCAATTTATATGAAAAAAAGCACAACGAATTTTTTAAAATATATTTTTGAATGTTATTATTAATAATATCATAATGATCATAAACAAGTTTAAATCAGGTTTTTGACATTCTGATTGAGAAAAAATTCTATACTGTCTATAAAATATTTTGTTTCCAAATTATTGTATGAATTTTATCTATATTTTCTGAAGGTATTTCAGTAATACTTGGTTATTTCAAACACCTTGTATATTGCAAAATAAGTCTCGGTGTAGCAACTCGTTTTACGCGATAAACAATCATACTAAATGTTCTAGTCGATGTTTAATGTTACTATTATTATACTGGGTATCTATTTTCCTTGAAATTTAAGAAATAATCGGAAACAATGTACAGACTGCCAAAAAGTTCACAGCAAATGGGAAAAAGTGAGTTTTTAAAAAATAGTTTGCTGAAATTTTTATAATTTTTATAATAAATATAATTTTGACCTCATGTGACAACTGTCATGGTGGCAAATTACCAAAATCGTCTTTTAATGTGCAAGAAATATTTAAAAAAGTTATAGGTTTTTAAAAAATCATCAGTATATCTATTAATCTATATTAAGAATGTTTTCCATTTCTTGCGAACTTTTTGGCAAGCCCTGTATATTGCAACACTCCTGCTCCGTTGAAACACGGCTTTAAATTTTCGCAAAGGTTAGACTGATTTTTCAAAATGTTCTTTACTCCGAAGAAAGGTTTTTAAAGCCTCCAATTTTGTTCAAATAAGACAAGGATATTGATACATCCAGTATATACATCACATTTTCAATAGTTAATAGGGTATCATGATTGAAATATGTTTATAAATATTTAAAAATATAGGTTCATTTGAACTAATCTAGAGAGCCTTGATGTTATACAGGGATAAAAGGAATCTTAGTTTATGAGCATTATTAATAGTTGTATTTATGTATAACTAATGATCTTGTTTTCTTTAAACTTAAATAAATGGTCAAGCAACGTACATACATCACAATTTCAATAGTCAGTAGCGTATCAAAGCTAAAATATGCCCATATACGTTTTAAAAGAAATATGTTCATTTGAACTATTGCTGAAAGTCAAGTTAATGTTGCACAGGGATATAAAGGACTGTCGTGAAAAAGATAAATACATTTTTATGAACGTTTATACAGTTCTATTTATACGTGTACAGAGTGTGCCAAAAAGTTCGCACAAATGAAAAAATTATTTGTTTATTGTAAAAACACACAATTTTGGGGATACAATTCTGCATACTGAATAACAAAAAAAAATGTAAATAGAAATGTGGTATAGAAAAATAATACTAAGCTAAATAACAAAAATTACCTGTAAAGAAAAGTTTACAGATATTAATATCTGTAAGAATGTTTTCATTGCTTCATTCTTAAGGATAAGGTATCTGTAAACTTTGACGACTGAAGTTGCAGTTATAACAAGCTAAATAACAAAAATCACCTGTAAAGAAGAGTTTACAGATATTAATATCTGTAAGAATGTTTTCATTGCTTCATTCTTACAGAATAAGATATCTGTAAACTTTGACGACTGAAGTTGATTTTTAACCTATTTTTTCGTTGGTAGAATCATTAGACAGATCTTTTTCGCCGGTTCTAGGTCCGTTTCTGGTAAAATTTTTAAACCCGCCATTATCAATTTTATCAAAAATTAATTACAGCGTTTTATATACCGGGTGTTTTTCAAAAGTGGCTCACATGACATTATTTATGTCAAACTTATGTATTTTCGTTATTAGGCATGCGGAATTGCTAAATAAATTACATGGGTTTGAGAATTTTTTCGCTCGCACTGTATATTTTACCAATTACACATCCAATACCTTATACGTAGTATGTTATCTTAGAACACATAGCTACATTTTGAAATAGTCGTATTGTCTAGAATTAAAAAAAAAACTCTATGTTGGATATACAGAGGGCAGAAAAATATGTGATTGAAAATAGTTTTAGAAAATTAAATCACGTTATTATTTTTTAAGATACAGATATACAGGGTGGTCCGAATTGCATCCAGGTAACTTCGGCAGCATATTCTACCAATAAAAATGTTCGTATAAATGTATGTCCTAAAGTGATTCGTTTTGCAGATACAGGGTGTAGAATTTTCATTTTTATTTCAATTTTTTCCAAATTAAAAATGAAACTTCTACACCCTGTATCTAAAAAAATAATTTTAGGACATACATTTATATGAACTTCTTTACCTATTTTTATCTGTAGAATATGCTGCTGAAGTTTTCCGAATACAATTCGGACCACCCTGTATATATTATTTTTTTGGGGAATATTTTAAGTTTTTTAAATTCTGTTTAGTTTAATGAATACTTTCTTTATATTATCGTAGTTTTTTTGATATTTTTCTGTGAAAAAGGGTAGAAAAAATGTGCAAATATTTAGAAGTGATAATCGATGTGATTGAAATATATTTTTTCGTTGTTTTAAACGGTTTCCTACTAGTTTTTCATGTTAATATTAATGAAAATAATAAAACTATTTAGAATAGTATCCAAATGTGTTTTATTTCAACTGCTACTTACCTTTGATTACCTATGTTACGCCACTGATGATCACTATTAAGCATAGGCGTGCTTTGCTTTTTTTAACTTAGAATAAATGAGAGAGGGAAACGATACCAGGAGGAAGTAGATACATATTTAGTCTAATTTGTCTTATTATGAGCTTCCTAAAACTATTTTTAGGAAGCTCATAATAAGGCAATATTAAATAAAAAAAACATATACAGGGTATCCCATAAAAAAAACATAAATACAACAGATAAGTCTATATAGATCATACCAAATAATGGTACATACCAGTATGGACAAAAAGAAGGTAAAAATACGCATCTAAACTATTTATTTTTACATAGGGTACAAAAATAATTTTTTTTCTAACATTTCATTTTTCTCTATACACGAATTGACTTAAACAAGAGAGTTGTAGAATTAATAATAATTTTCCACATCTTTATTTACATTATAACCTATTTACAAACACAGAAAAAACTTATGACAAGGTTCTAGTTCAAACTTGACTCGTATCAGTAGGTTGACTACTGACATGCGTCATGTACTTCAACGATATAGACTCTGGGCTACGCTTGCACGGATCGTTTTGGTTCTGTCCTTTTCTGACACGCGGCGGGCAGCACAGCTGCTTGAAGACGCACGTGTAGCACACGAGTAGTCCGCCCACTATGCAACCGCCTACGCAAAGGGTGATGGCGATCTCCATGTATTCCCCGATCAACATGGCAGGTCAACGCATCATGATTGGATGTGGTCCGCGCGCGGCAGTCATTCTGAAACAAAAAGAAAAACTATATAGAAATCAATAAAAGTTACCTAATAAATAAAAATAAACTGTTAAAATTGCCTTATATCTATCAAAAATAGTAGATAAAATAGTACTTTAACCGCAAGGGTAGATTAAATGGTACTTTAACAGCGAGGATAGGTTAAAAACTTTATTTCTTCTCGCACGTTTTTTAATTGCTTCCATTTTTGAAAAATGTTGTATTCCTTTTCATAAGTTCGAATATCTGTTGGTAATTTACTTATTTCGTTTTGAGCCATTTCTGGCTCCAATTCAGTCAGCAATCGACACGAAAGAGGATTAAAAAATATTGACTCAAAACCATTGCCTGGAAACTTATATGGTGAAATTTTGATAAAATAATTTAGTACTCACTAAAAACACGGTATGTCGTTAGTGGTAGGAAAAATAATTTTTAGAGGTTAATAGTTTATTTGGTTGCCTGTGATATGCATATACAGGGTGTTTCCTAATTAATCTAAAAAATAAAAAATCGTTAGAAAACGGCTTAAGGCGGACTCTTAATAAGTATATTTATTTTTTTCTCGGCAACTGTAGATCAGAAAGGAAGTACTTTAGACCCAATGGTTATATAAAAATTGTTTTAAGAACACATGAGGAATCACACCACAATTTTTTTAGACTAATTAGAAAACACCCTGTATATTGTCAACTTGACAATGATTGTTCATAAATCAAAAAATACCTTTTCTGTGAAAAAAGCCCGATTTTCGCAGGAAAAATTTTGGTTTTTATTGAATTTGGGCCTGCGTCTGCAAATACCGGTATGTTTTTTAATAATCTATCTATCTAAATTTTAAATATCATAGTCAGAAATAGTTTTATTACTTATTAACTGTAAAAATGGTATACTTATAAGTTTTATCAAATACTGTGATTTACTTTCTACCTTGTAGTCAAAATTTATATTTAATAAACTGTAAAATATATATATATTCTTATGTTTTATTAAAGTTACTCTGATATACTAATATACAGGGTGAGTTTCCTACGATGTTCTCTATGGGTATCTCGGAAACTACTGGAGATAGAGAGTCGGTTAAATGGGGAAAGAATTGCAGTTTTGTGGGGTCATAAATATGTGCCTTTCAGATTTTTGAAAAAGTTCATGGCTTACTAGATATTTCGAAAAAAACAAATTTCGGCTATTTTAAAAATTGTCCCTAATTCCATTATAAGCTATTTTAGACAAAAAGTTTTCAGATAAAAGTTGTAGATAATCACATCCTTAATGAGACCGTGTTCTCCGTTTTTTTCTAAAGGCTGTCATTTTTGACATATGACACAAACATAGTTTTTTTTTAAATGGAAACCATAGTTGGCCATGACTTCATAAAAAGCGCCATTTTATAAGCTTTTTAGTGATGTAGCTATAAAATGTTTTCTTCGAAAAATTACTGAGTTATAGCCAATTCTTATCATTTTTAAACAATTTCACTTAGTTAGCCATGGAAACAAGTTTAATCGTCTTTGCTCTCATAAATGTGAAGCTGTCACATCCGAATTTTGTAAATTAAAATAAACAAAAATTGTAAATGTGAATTTTTCAAATGAAGAAAAGCGTGTAGGATTATTGGTTCAACTTTTCTTGACCATACATTTTCGAGGATACGTTGACCGGTGAATGTTACGTTTTTTTAGAAAACGGTTTTGAAGACATGTTAGAAAAGTTAAATTTAGTTATAGCCAATTTTTATCTTTCTTGAATAATTTCACTTAGATTGCATGGTATTCTTATTCTGTTATGATTTATAACTTATAAAAAGTCAGAATATATTACTAAACGGTTCTTTATAATTTACATTACACAAACTAATACTTAAAAAAATAATATCACTACATACACTTTAAGTTATTTTAGAAAATGTTCAAAAAATCCGCCATTGTTTTGAGTTGCATCTTTTTAAAACTGAATTATTACCTATTAGACCTATTAGATTATAGAAGGACCGGTCGACTTAATTAAACTTTTCTCGTACCGCCATTTCGAGTGCCTCTCTTAATTCATAAGTTCTTTCGTAAACCTTATTGTTAACTATACAGCATAAAAAATTCTAAAATGGATAGGTCAGGTGATCGGGGAGGCCCATGCAATTAGTCCACCTCTTCCTATCCCTGCGTTTGTATACTTATAATATAAATAAGTTTTAACATTTCTTTCATTATGGGGGGTGGTGTGTCATAATCATGTCATAATGAAAGGTCATGTTGGAAACATTTTATTGATGCGCGAGTATCTAGTGTATCTACACGCTTTTCTTCATTTGAAAAATTCATATTTACAATTTTTGTTTATTTTAATTTATAAAGTTTGGATGTGACAGCTTCACATTTCTGAGAGCAACGGCGATTGAACTTATTTCCATGGCTAACTAAGTGAAATTGTTTAAAAATGATAAGAATTGGCTATAACGCAGTAATTTTTCGAAGAAAACATACTTTAGCTTACATCACTAAAAAGCTTATAAAATGACGCTTTTTATGAAGTCATGGCCAACTATAGTTTCCATTTAAAAAAAAACTATGTTTGTGTCATATGTCAAAAATGACAGCTTTTAGAAAAAAACGGAGAACACGGTCTCATTAAGGATGTGATTATCTACAACTTTTATCTGAAAACTTTTTGTCTAAAATAGCTTATAATGGAATTAGGGACAATTTTTAAAATAGCCGAAATTTGTTTTTTTCGAAATATCTAGTAAGCCGTGAACTTTTTCAAAAATCTGAAAGGCACATATTTATGACCCCACAAAACTGCAATTCTTTCCCCATTTAAGCGACTCTCTATCTCCAGTAGTTTCCAAGATACCCATAGAGAACATCGTAGGAAACTCACCCTGTATATCAATGTAACTTTAAAAGTAAATCTTTGAAATCAAATATAAACATAAAAAATATTTACAGCAGAAAAGGCGAAGGCGCTGGGTTAAACCTAGTCTCTACTAAGAACACGGAGGGGCGCTTTGACCCAAAATTTTACTATTAAGTTTCATAGCTATCTTAATAGAAGATTATTTTCTTTTATCTATGCTCAAAACTGACAACTAAAGAGACAGCTTTATTTTTATTTGTCATATTACATAGAAACCATCGGCAACCCAGCACAATATTTTTTCGACTCGTAATAAATTCCTTGAAATAATAATTTCTGAATATTTTTTAAAACGTAACTGGCTATGGAAAAAATATTATTTTATACATGACGGTAAAATACCATTTTATTGAAAAGATATCGCGATTTCATCGCTCTGGAATTAATCTTTTCGGAAACATAGTTAGAACAAACATAGTTGGCTATGAACTTAAAAAAATTCTGGCGTTTAACCCTTTCCAACGATATAAAGTTATGGGTATCTATTTCTAAGAATGAGAGAAATATTAGGTTTTTTATCTTTATATCGAAGCGGGTCTTGATTTTGTGTTGACCTATTTGCCTAATTATTTTTTATCACAATTTAATATTCTATATTATTATTATTTATCTGCATAATTTAAAACTTTTGAAAAGGTAAATGAACATTCTATGTTAGTAATTACAATTGAAATCGATACAATAAACAAAGAACAAAATAAAAAAACGTACTTTTGAGTGACGAATATTGTTTTCTAAAAAAAAATCGTCAAGGATGTTCAAACTGAGCACCTCCTTGTTGAATACAAAATAAACATCTTAATGCAAACAGCCTTCTGCAATTCTTCTCTCGTCCCAATGGTTCTTCCCTGATATATAAGGTCTTTTAATTTCCCCCATAAAAAAGTCGAAACGAGCTAAATCACAGGACCTAGCAGGTCCTGTGATATAATATTTCTCTCATTTTTAGAAATAAATACACATAACTTTATATCGTTGGAAAGGGTTAAACGCCAGCATTTTTTTAAGTTCATAGCCAACTATGATTTCCATTTAAAAAATTATATTTTTATTATTATATAATTGTTATATAGAAAAAAACTGACTACGCCACTGGATTGTGCTTAAAAAAGTGTCTTAAGGACGTTTTTACGGAATTTTATTATTCCGCGAAATACAAAAGTTATGGGCAATTTTCAAAATGGTAATTAATTTAAAAAGACCCTGTAGCTGGCAGTGAAAATATCAACAGGCAGTTTACGCCATTAAACGTGTCTCAGAAAATCTATGTCGATTTTACCCTATCTAGTAAGGAAATAGGTTTTCTCTGTTAAAACAGACAAATTTCGACCACCCTGTACAACGAACTAGTAGACAGAAAAGACATTTTAATAAATAAAACCAAACTGAAAATAGTAGAAGAATACATATATTTGGGACAACTAATACAACGGCGGTCTCATAGGTCAATAGTTGGGATCTCTATTACCAGAAATCAACCGAAAAATTAAGTTAAGTTAGCAGCAATCATATTTAAATCTAGAATAAAAATAAGAACTATCGAAAACAGGAAATTGCTATCTTATCCGATAGTCAAGCAGCACTAAACGCGATCAACTCAGTAACCATCAATTCGAACTTGGTCAAAGACATAGCTATAGAGAAACTGAACAAATTAGGTCTTCTCTTTAGAAGCGCCTACTCTACATTGATGGCGCGTTCGGTTTTAAGGTACACAAACGAACATGTCGCATATATCGATAACGGTTTGTCTATTTCCGTTATTAATTAGATAAGGTGTATAATTAAATATAATTTTCGATTTGTTTGATTCAGACCATTAGCTCTGAATGGCAAAGTATCAGATATAATTAATCATAAAGATCGCGTGTCACCGATATATAATTCCCCTAATTTATTGTTAGTAATCGCAGTTTTTTTCGCTGTTTAGTGCAGTGTCACACAAAAATTACAATTTGTATATGATAATAAATTGGAGTTGTTATCTAGGTAGCCATGTGGTAGGCCTTATTGACTTTTTGAGTAAAATTGAGCCGTCAAATTGCTAAACCCACCTTATCTAATTTTAAAAAAATGGCCTAATGATATATTATATCAATAGTGGACCCTGAAATCTACATAAACATAGTCCCAAAACTACAGAAAAACTAGCCTATTTGTATATAAAATTCACTACAAATTACGTTACTGCAGCAAAGTCCGTCTTATCCACTTATATTTGCTTTTTATTATCATTATTGTTGCAAATCCCGCATTTTTTTTCATAGGCACAAGTATAATATTACTACTGACGTCTTATTCATTCCAAATCCTTACCTTATTTTAATAAAATAGCATCATATCTAATAAATCAAGTTAGGATGCAAATATCTTGCTGTAGCAAAACGCGCAATATGCATCATACTGCAACAAAACCCGCCTTATCCGAATTATTTTTGTGTTTTTACTCTTTAAAAATTAAATATTAATTTTTATTTCTAGAAAAACGAGATACAAAACAATGATTCCACTCAGTGGACACGTTCCGAAGGAAATATATATTATATTTCAGAAATCTGTCTATTTCAGAAATCTGTCGTGTTAAGCCACACCCAAAATTCCAAACACACGTGCTTTGATTAAGGCTTGATTAAAGTTTGCAGAGCTTCACCCATTTGAAATAAAATAGCGAGCAATTTGTTACAAAACTATATAAATTATATATCACTGTAATCACCAAACTTCAATCTATTTCCCTATTGTAACGGAATTTTAAATTATATCTTTACTTTCGAGAAAATTTAGTCCAAACATAAGGAATATTTTGTTGATGTCTGACCATCAAAATCTTAAAAATAAAGAAGTTGTCTAAATATGTGCTACAATACGGATATAGTATAATCCTTTATCTTTAATTTTCTTCTTCATTTGTGTAAAAATACCTAGCCAATTTTACATAAAACGTTAAATGTCGAACGCTTATTTTCCTACTTTTTTGGACTAGTGAAATGGACTCTAAGTATTCGTATTATTGAAGAATGAAGACTAACTAATTTTAATTTTTATTGCAACTTATAGTGTCGGGTCGTCTGGTTATTAGAATTTTTAGAGACTCTCCTATTTTAGATTCAGATAATTCAAGCTAATTTTTACACGTACACAAAACTTTAAAGAATACAAGAATGACGATGTTCTATCAAACTATACAAACCTAATACGATTGTATTTACTTCTGCCTAATAAACCAGCCAATTTTACGGGCTGCGTCACATATTTCAAAAGTTCCCCGGCTGTAAACAACCGTCTCCCGCCTTATTCAAATATTGTGCTAAGGCGGAGTATTGGAGTTTAGTTCCTTCGCTCCATATTTTCCCCATTTTCTCCATCTCATGTGTGTGCTTAGCGCGGAATATGTCAGAAAACAAGGTCGAATAAAAATCATACACCCTTCTTGTCTGTTTATTTTATCAAACGTTACGTTCCTTTTTTACATAATAATAATAATACCATAGGTTCGAAAAAAAAGGCGTCACAGACGGCTGGGGAATGACAATCGATGATAATTTTGGCAAGGCCAAGTCTATTTACTTGGTATACTCTGCTTAAATTTTTAATGGCGCTTACTGCCAGTTGGCTTTAAGAAGTTTGTAATAATATTTTCATATTGAGAAAAAAAATATTTTTAAATGATGGACTTTTTTTTGACTTTTTTGGACCTTTTTTTGGAAATAGATTTGTGTGTCTGGAAAGTAAAATTCTATCTTTTTTTAATCTCTCTCACACTTAAATTCACTTTGCCGTTTCATTTTTCTCAAAAACGGTTTATATTAGGTATAGAGTGTTTAATATCAAAATTCATAAAATTTTACAGAGAATTTAAGTATGAAATAAAAAATGGGGGCACCTATTTAAAATCAGAAAGTTGCTGTCAACTTCCAGTATTTTCGGAAGTGCCGCCATATTGGAAATATTTTTAATCGTTAGATATCGTTGTAAAACAACGATGTGCAAAAAATCTCCGACCTAGATATTGTGGTTCTCTAGAAATTTCTAATGCACCCTCAGCCTGGGACACCCTGTATATACATGGCATTTTTTTACATCTTTTCTTTTGGATGTTATCTATTAATTCACAGTTAGAATTTAATCCATCCTTATCAAGTATATCTCTCCAGTTTAATATGAAACCTGTTATTTCCATATTTTATTTTTCTTTTCAATTTTCTCCTTTAAAAAATACAACCTTCTCAAAAAGTTTCGTGCATATCCTTCCTGAATATTTTATGAACGCATATATCTACGTTTCACTTTCCACCAAGAAATAAAAAAGTAACACGTGATCTTCGCATCCGAATTTAAATGATTTGCAAGAAGGAATCGGAGATAGGAAAATAACTTATTTTATCCAGGTTAAACTGATAGGATAAGGTCTTTCTGGATAGTCTATTTCTACGCGCCATCGCCACTGCAAAATATTATATATGATTTCTTGCTCCAGATAACTAACACTAAAATAGATAAGATTGGAGATGGGAAGGTAATAACTCATAATTTACGTAAAATATTTGATGCGCTAAAGAAATTTGAATGTTTGGATGTATATAGATAGAAATTTGTGAAAAAGAAAGAGATAGTGAGGGAAATTTATAAAAAAGAAGAAGAAAGATTAAACGGCTCAGCCCTCAACAACTCGTAACCGTATACACCAGTGTACACCAGTGCAGACACGCACACTCACACACTCATACAACCACACCTACACTAGTGTACATAAACAGCCCATCCATTTACTTTTAGTGCCTAGCCATTTTCAGCAATCGTGTAACTTTTTTATTTATAAAGATTTTCACATACTGTTTGCGAAGAAAATATAGCGGAAATGTTAAGAAAGTCTTTGAAAAAACTACAATCAATCATGTCTAATGGATTTCGAGATGTCGATTTTTGAATTCAGAGTTCTAATAGCGCGACCACCGTCGAACGCCAACTCAATTCCACTTATTTTTACCAAAAATTCAAGTGTTTCTAACTTGCATTTAAAAATTTTTAAGCTATAGGGAAAATTACAACGACTCGTTAATAAATAAACAAATAAAGTATCACGAGACGTAATTAAATCGTGAAGCTGAACGCATGATGTACACCTTCCCCTAGAATTTTAAGTCCTAACAGATACTGATTGGGTCGATCGGTCGACTGCGACAAATCTGGAATATCCCCTTCCACGTCTCTTAGCAATGTGCACAGTTTCTCGGTTTATATCATAAGTTTGGCAACGTATTTAGGTACTGTTCTCTCTTTGTTCAGTACATTATAAACGCATTGTACTCTTCTTACATACGGAAATCTCGACCCAAGACTAACCTTTGACGGCCCTTAGTATAGATAGATTCTTAGTTAACAGGAGTTAACAGATCATCCAAAAAGAAAATCTACAAAATAATGAAAATCTACAAAAAAATGATAGGATTTTTTTGCGAGAGAAGAATCCGCCACATAGGTATTGTAAGAGTCTTGTTTTCCGTTGTTGTTTTTAAAAAATGGTTTATATTAAATTGTGTTATTTTAAGAAATAATATGTTATTTGAATCTCTAATTGACTTTTCTTGGCCGCATTACAATGGAAATTATAAATTGTCGTTTCCTAGACGATGCGGTTTGCATTGTTGATTAATTTGACTGATGTCGACATTTATCAAAAAATATTAAATTCAGATTATAATTGTGTGGAAAATATTTGTGGGACTGAATAGAAGGAATGAAGTATTATACAGGTGAGTGTATTTTTTTCACTCACGGGCATTACTGGGATTTGTGTAGGAGTAGTTTAATATTATTTAGTTAACAGTTATCACTGAGCTTTAGTAGTAGATAGAGAAGGGTATTTTAGTATTACTTGTGTGTGTGTGTGTGTTTTATAGTAGACAAGTATTTATCAAAAGGCATTTTAATATTGTTTAGTTAAAAGATAGATGTTTATCAAAGAGTGCTTTAGTGTTATTTATTATAGATACGCAATGGACAGCTATTTATCAAAGAGTATTTTAGTAATATTTATTGCGTGTGATTTATAATACCTGACAAATTATCAAATGGTGTTTAGTATTATTATTTTGGAGTATTTTATATTTTTACGTATGACCCAAATTGTTTAACAACAACATTAAGCTATGTCGCTTTGTGGCCATCCCTTTTGTGCGTGGGAAAGACGCCTTGTCGCTTAGCTGCGGAACAACAATATTATGCTATGTCGCTTTGTGGCCATCCCTTTTGTGCGTGGGAAAGACGCCTTGACGCTTAGCTGCGGAACAACAATATTATGCTATGTCACTTTGTGGCCATCCCTTTTGTGCGTGGGAAAGACGCCTTGTCGCTTAGCTGCGGAACAACAATATTATGCTATGTCGCTTTGTGGCCATCCCTTTTGTGCGTTGGAAAGACGCTTTGTCGCTTAGCTGCGGAACAACAATATTATGCTATGTCGCTTTGTGGCCATCCCTTTTGTGCGTGGGAAAGACGCCTTGTCGCTTAGCTGCGGAACAAGAATATTATGATATGTCGCTTTGTGGCCATCTCTTTTGTGCGTGGGAAAGACGCCTTGTCGCTTAGCTGCGGAACAAGAATATTATGCTATGTCGCTTTGTGGCCATCCCTTTTGTGCGTGGGACAGACGCCTTGTCGCTTAGCTGCGGAACAACAATATTATGCTATGTCGCTTTGCGGCCATCCCTTTTGTGCGTGGGAAAGACGCCTTGTCGCTTAGCTGCGGAACAACAATATTATGCTATGTCGCTTTGTGGCCATCCCTTTTGTGCGTGGGAAAGACGCCTTGTCGCTTAGCTGCGGAACAACAATATTATGCTATGTCGCTTTGTGGCCATCCCTTTTGTGCGTGGGAAAGACGCCTTGTCGCTTAGCTGCGGAACAACAATATTATGCTATGTCGCTTTGTCCCTTTTGTGCGTGGGAGAGACGCCTTGTCGCTTAGCTACGAAACAATATTAAAAATATTTAACTATTTTATATACTCGATTATGGTGATGTGATCATGTGCGTTTTCCAGTGATGCTCAAGTATATTTTATTTTTATAGATTGCAAATTGCGTGATCATAGAGTGAGAGCATTACACAAGTGTTCCGGCATCTACGGTGAGTTTAGCTTCTTTTGTTAATGTTGTTTGAATATTAAATTGATATTAACACCATTCATATATTATGCTATATAAACAAAAAAAAATATTTTATTTTTCTTACTCGCTCTTACAGTATAGACATTTTTTTAACAGATTACACTGGCCTGTAAAAAAATTATCGAGTCCTGGTACCATTTTTGATGATTCATATGTAAAATGACGTCCTGAATTCAAATATAGCCCACATTTTCTTCTATGTGTCTTTTGTTACTGCGTCTTCTTCTGGTGCGTGTCAAATACTCGTCAGCGAATAATAGCAGTAAGTTAATATCACAGACAATTAGTTTGTGGTAATATCTATTCTATTAGGTACAAAAAATCTAAAAATATAAAATTCGCATAACTTTTGGGCGATGAAAAATCATGAAAATGAGTACTAGATTATTTTAAAGCGGTATGTAAAATTCATTTACTGATTAAATTCAACAGGAACTAAATTATCCGCGTCAATTATCTGAGCGACTTAAAACAGACGCCATTGGACATTATACAATTATATTTCTCCTATAAATATTTAAAATACGCCTTTTAACAACTATTTTAAAGTAAACTGAAGCCACTGAATCCATGTCACGCAAAATAAACATTACGCTGTACGAGATCACTTTATATCAATTTCCAGACAAGCGTTTATACATTACTTTATAGAGAAAAAAATTGTGTATACACACATTTTGGTTTTCTCTGTTTTCTCCGTTTTTCTATGTTATTGTTAACTTTGTAGGAACCGTTTTAACTACCTAGCTATCTATGTGGCAACTTGACATTCTTTAAAGCAGAGCTACCACATAAATCCCCAGCGGAAAATTTAAATTCCAGTTAGTTCCCCGGCGCCGAATATGCGCATGATTGGCAACAACAAATTTAAAAATCGCGCCCTCGATTACGTAACTAAAAGTTTGATCGGCATCGTATATATTTTCACTATTCCCAGTATAAAACTTTAAAATAAATTGGCATTCTTTACCCAGCATAAAAATACACATAAAATAAGTGTCTAAACTTTTTACAATGCCAGACGGCACACATAAGACGGAGTTACTGACATTTTCTTTATTTGCTTGTTTGTAGAACTAGAACAGGCCAAAGTACTCAAAACATCATTCGTTACTTTCATAAAAGTTCTTAAAAACTCGGAAAACGAAATAAAAATAATATAAAATCCTGGACAGAAGAGATTGTTAAAGTTTTACAGTGGTATTATGGCTCAATAATTATTATCTGCTTTCTCGAAAATTAGCGAAAATTTACGGGGTGTCCCAATATCCTGTGGACATTGAACTACTACGTATATTTGGAATGAAAAATCTAGATGTAGATTGTATGAGAGAGATGTGTCTCTAGCATGGTACAAAGAATACAAGGTATGATCGATAGCGGCTCCAATTTCGTTCAGTTCGCGCATACCACCTGTGACGTCACTAGGAAAATAATGAATAAATAAAAAATAAAGAAAGTTGACAGGAGATCTGCATTTTTGAGGTTATGGTTAAGAATTGTTTATTTTTAAGACTTTTTAGTTCGTTTAATTTAATAATTACTAAAACCAGCAGTTCCAAAATATATTTAAAAATAATAATTATCTATTAACATGGATTTGGACGATAATAGGTAAAAATACTAAATTTATTTCTATATCGGTATAAAATTGTTTATTAGGTTTTTAGTTTGCGATGTTTATGGTAAATAATTTTCATTTTCATTGCCTCTGAATTCACATGAGGACAGAGTTGAGGATATCTATGGAAAAGTAACCACAAGAGGAATTGTTACATCATTTAAAAAATGTTGGGAAGTTTATTGTTTCCCATCGAAAAGTAGAAAATGCCAATGCAGATGAACGTATTGTAATTGTGATAGAAGTAATTCTAAGGGTGAAGTTTATTATAATTAGTGGAAGTAATACCAAGGGTGAAGTTTATTATAATTAGTGACCTGTGCTTCTTTTTATATGTAGATGTTTCTGGTTTTGAGAATAAATCGGTTGAACGACACCCAAAATTTAAAGGAAGTATTTGCATACCCAGAATATGCCCATCAAGGATTATATAGCTCAAATTTCCTTTAATGGTAGGCAATTATTCAATGCAAATTAACTTTTTAAGTGACTGAAATATTAAATAGATTACAATATGGTATATCACTAAAAATATATTACTTTTAGGTACAATTAGGGCCCGATACATTTCAAAAAGTAGAATATTATTTTATATTAAATGAGGTATTGTACTAACAATCAATTTATATTAAAAACGGAGATTAAAAAATAACAGAATAAATAGTTCTTTTTTTATACTACAAAAATAAACTATAGAATACAAAATAAATAAAAAGTGATGTTCCGGCCGAGATTCGAACTCCGGTCTCTCGCTTCCTAGCCCGACTCCTTATGCACTGCTCCACAGTAACTTGCTTAGCGATAATTCAATGACGGTATATAAACAAAAAAAAACAGGTTTATAACAATACCTTGACGATTTGAACTGGCGCGCGGAGCGTGCTGACCAATAGCGCCTGTTATCCCCTGTGACGTAGCGACCAACCTGCGCAATATCATACCTTGTATTCTTTGTACCATGTGTCTCTAGTATCTATAGTGTCATGGTACAAAGAAAACAAGGTATGATCGATAGCGGCTCCAATTTCGTTAAGTTTGCGCAT
Organism: Sitophilus oryzae; assembly: GCF_002938485.1. Classification (NCBI taxonomy): domain Eukaryota; kingdom Metazoa; phylum Arthropoda; class Insecta; order Coleoptera; family Curculionidae; genus Sitophilus; species Sitophilus oryzae. The sequence continues at coordinate 5,407,410 of NW_022146732.1, read as the reverse complement.
ACCACCTGTGACGTCATACGCCATACAAAAAAATATCCATATTGTACAGTTGCCACTAATAAAAAGAGACCTAAAATAGGGAAGAATTAGGATATAACCCCAAAAGTTATGTCAAATCATCGAGCTTGACATTTGAAAAATTATTTTCACATTTTGACACAATCAAATTTCACAGATGACACAATCTGTTTGTGCGCGCCAATTTGAAATTGGCGCGCAGAGCTTGTCGACCAATGGTGCCGTTTATCACCTGTGACGTAGTGACCAACCTGCGCAATATCATACCTTGTATTCTTTGTATCATGCTATAGTGTCTATAGTGTCTCCTTCTTAAGTTATAACCGTCATACAGTATCAGCGCTATGACAAAAATCAGTCTCTGACACGGTTTTACAGAGGTTTGAGTTCTCGATCTCCGGTGTCAGTATATCCGAACAGAACAGCGTAATAGACTCTTAATCGCCCACACTTCACAACTGTATGCATTTCTTTTCTTAAAGGATAATAATAAAAGTTAAAGAAATAGGGATGGAATAACACAATCAAATATTGATTTCTTTAAGTTCTAAAATCTTCGATGTAAATCCAATCCAGGACATTTTCTGTCGGCAGCATTATTTGTTAAATTTCCATAATTCGTGAGTCAGCGTCACTGCCAGATCCGGATTGTTAACGATATAATTATATCAAAACTGGTATAAAGGGCGGAGATTTTCCTCGATTTTCCCCATTTTCGTCGATCTGTCGAGTATTATTATTCAAATGGGACCTCTGTATAGTTGAAATTGTCGATAAATCCTTTGATGTAGCGTTATTTTTTAAATAAAAACTACAAATTAATATTCGTTAAATTTGCATGCCTGAATAACTTGTTGGATTTCAATTTATCGATAAATTTCAAATTCATATTTTGCCTCGTTTTGGATCATATATTTTTTATATAACATAAAACAAAGCGAATTTTATAAAAATAACGCCTATTGTGGTATTTTATTCTTTGATATCGTGCAATTCATTAGAAAAAGTAAAAAAAATTGTGCGCACATGATGTATCACTTCAAATGTGCTGTAGCTAGCGTACGCTCGCTATTTTTTTACTTCATTTAATAGAAAATGGTATAATAAATATAAATATATAAAATGGTATAACATGGTCCAGTAGTGGAGTGTTCGCTCCTTTTCTAGCTAGATCATTTGCTTTTTCATTGCCTTCCATCCCTTGGTGAGCAGGCACCCAGAGTAGGAGGACTTTATTTTCTTTGCCTAATTTGTTGAGCTTCTCTAGGCATTCTTTGACCAACTTTGAATTGATGGTTACTGAGTTGATCGCGTTAAGTGCTGCTTGACTATCGGATAGGATGGCAATTTCCTGTTTTCGATAGTTCCTATCTAAGATAAATTGTACGCATCTTCGATAGCGCAAATTTCTGCCTGAAGGATACTGGGGTAGGTGCCCATTGGTTCGGAGTATTCAGTTTTCGGCCCAAATACTCCTATCCCTGTCCCTGCTTTGGTTTTGGAAGCATCAGTATACCACGTGATGGTATGGTCTTTTATATGCTGAGTAAGCGTTTCTTTCTTCCAATCCTTTTTATTACTCAATACTACAGTGAGGTGTTTCTCAAAGTTGTAAATTCTTGGTATGTCATCCACTGGGAGTTGGAGAAGTGGAATTTTCTTTTTGAGGGTGTTCCAAGCCCCTGACCTGAAAATTCTCCCAGTACTGTTTCCGTCAATGACCATTCTAATCATTGTCGCATTGGCATAACTACCGACGACAATATGCAGTGGTGTTAGGTCTAGAATGACCTCCATTGCTGCTGTTGGACATGTTCTCATGGCACCTGTGATGCAGATACATGCCAGTCTCTGTACTTTGCACAGGGTTTGCCTTGCTGTACGTTGCTCTAGTTTTGTATACCAAGCAACTGCTCCATAAGTAATCATGGGTCTTACTATCATGGTATACATCCAGCGCAAAATGTTAGGGGCGCAGCCCCACCTATTTCCCGCCAGTCTTCTGCATATCATGAGAGCCTTTGTGGCTTTGCTGGTAATGTTCTTAATATGCCTGTTCCAGAGAAGTTTACTATCCAGGGTTATTCCCAGATATTTCACTTCCTGTGATGGCAGTATTTCCTTTCCATCTAGATGGATTCTTTTCAAGTTTTTCAAACTTCGCTTTCTGGTGAATGGCACTACTGCGGTTTTATCTGAGTTAATACTCAGCCCGACAGTCCTGCACCATCTCTCAGCGATGCGGAGTCCTCTTTGGATAATATCACACAGGGTGCCTTCATGTTTCCCCCGTGCAATGATGACTATGTCATCTGCGTACCCTATGCACTGTATTCCCGCTAGAGTTAATTCTTCCAGTAGTTCATCCACTACCAAGCTCCACAGTAGGTGGGAAGTCACTCCACATTGTGGAGTTCCTTGCTTTGTTTTAACAACTACAGTTTTGGTACCTATCTCAGCCTCTGCTGTTGAGAGCATTTCCCAAAACCAGCGAATTATTGTACTGTTCACCCCTCTTGTTTCAAGAGATCGCTTGACCACCTTGTGAGGTATATTGTCAAACGCCCCTGCAATGTCCAAGAAGGCACAAAGTGCTGTTTCTTTGCTATCCAGGCTTGCCTGTATTAGCTCAGTTAACTGGTACAGAACAGTTTCTGTGGATCTGCCCGCTCTATATGCATGCTGACTATCGATCTGCAACGGTTACAGAAGGATATATCGAAAAGTCCATCAACAATAAAATAGAGATTGTGAAAAAGTTTAAAGGTGCTGTAAGTGTTCCAGAACGAGCCGTTGTAATGACAGAGCCTATTTCAAGCAGTGGAGGGACAGCATCTGGTGTCTAGAGGCATACAAGGTCTTACAATTTCTGAATCTACAAAAAAAAATTCATTTAATGTTAAGGTTAATTTAAATAAATAATTGAATTAGTAATTTATGAAGGAAGCTTAATAATTTCTATAAAATGGTGTGGCTTTGAAATTATAACACACTAGTGTGCACACTAGTCTGCACCCTTGTTCCATTTGAAAAAAATGATTAAAATACGATTTGGGTTTCTTCTAACCAGCCAGAAACGCCACAAAAAACATTAGACTATAACACGTAGTGGTTTTAACAAACCTATGGCACTGTAGATTAAAATTTAAAATATTATTTGTTTAAAGCGAAAATATCTATGGTACCATTTAGAAATCAAAAGTTGTAGCCGTTTCCGATTAAATTACGCCAATCAATCCTGATTTATGTCATATACTAATATACCAAATCTCGTATTTTTATCTTCTTCTTCTTCTTCTTCTTCTTTTAGAAGGCGTATGGCCTGTTAAGTTCCGGTTTCCTCCTCGTCTAAGCAACTCTTGCGAGGTTGACTGCCAACTGTCTTGCCAACGTTTAGGTGGTCGTCCAGTAGGTCTTCTGCCATGGGGTACGTTGTTGCGAATTATTATGGCCATTCTGTCGGGGCCCATTCTATTGACATGCTGGTTCCATTCTCTTCTTCTCTGCCTTATCCATCTGACAACGTCGTTTGTTTGACACTTTTCTCTTATGTCTACATTTCTCTGTCTGTCCCTCAATGTGTATCCAGTTATCATTCTTAAGGTCTTCATTTCAGTAGTTCGTAGGATTCTCTTTGTTACTGATGTTTCAGCTCTGGTTTCCGCACCATATATCATCACTGGTCGTATGCAGGTTTTGTATATTCGTGACTTATATTCTGTACTCAAATGTTTGTTTTTCCATATGGGATATTTAAGATGTCCTGATATTGCGGCAGCTTTATTGGCTTGTTTCCTTACTTCTTCTTCCAGGAATCCTGAGCTTGTAATTTTGCATCCGAGGTATTCGAATGACATTATCTGATCAATACAATATTTTTATCTGAACAAATAAACAAGTTATAGGGGTGAGCAACTTTTTAAAAACACCCGATATATTCTATTCTAGCAAAGTATTCAACTGCTCCCTTAAATCTTTTATGTTTTGCTAGCCCTTTTCAGCGAATAGTATTTGTAGTATCATGAGCTGAAAGCCGTAATTGCCGCCAGACATACTGAAAACACTGTAAATTATACACGAACTTTTAGCTTTGCCTTATTACTTCTAACTCTTATTCCCGATCCTATATAAAGTTTGATTTAAAGCCCAATGAAATTTCTGTGCGGCTGTGTTTATTAGAAAACAATCCCAACAATCTGGGACGAAAATTAATCAAACTTTTCTAAAAAAAAAGGATAACTGTGGCACGACTGAAACTTTAGCCAACAGAAAGTATTTAATACTTTTACCGGGACTTTGTGATTTGCTTCTGATTTATTTCTTAAAAAAATGAATAACATGCCAGTCATCATCATCCTAATTTTCAGCTTATTCAACCATTTTGTAGTTCAACTCTCAAAAATCATGAAATGTTGATTTTCCAATTAATTATTTAATAACTACTTGGATACTTTTGAACCGCCATAACTTTCATAAGTTTATGTTGATTAACAATTTAGCAACCCATCAGAGCAAACTCTTTGTTTTCAATTTTCTCGAAAACCATCGCTCTGGGCGATGTGCAACAAGAGTATCTTTTTTATAGGAAAAAGTATGTAGTTCTCAAAAAATGAAATGAAAATGATTTAGAAACTTTTTTATCTCTTGTGTTTTTTTGATAAAGCTCACCGATTTGAAATTAAAAAATAAAATGTAAAGCATTACATGTCAGGACAAAAAACATTTTTAAATAAAGAATCTAGTGGGCAGCTGTAATTTTTTTAGGAAAAAATCGTCGGCCGCTGTCACTTTTTAGGATGTTTCTAATATTGTGTTATTTGACATTACCCTACTAGATTATTATTATTATCATTATTATCACTAGATTCTTAATCTAAAAATATTTTTAATCCTGACATGTAATGCTTTACATTTTATTTTTTAATTTCAAATCGGTGAGTTTTATAAAAAAAATACAAGAGATAAAAAAGTTTCTAAACAAACTAAACTATCCAAATTATTTTTTTTACATGTGTTTGATAAGATTTTTCTTTAAATTTCGTTAACAAGAATGATAGGGGTAGTTTATTTCAACCCCTTCCACTAATTTTAAAAAAGTGAGAAAATTACCAGAAAGTGTGTTTTCATAACAGTAATGCTTCCATAAAATTTCATTAGTCTGTCTCTTTTCGTCTTCAAGATAAAAAATAAGAACTTTATTTTTCCGCCATCTTTGTACCGCGATATCTCCCTAATGGTTGACTTTTGACCCAACGTTTATGAAGCAAACTACCCTTTATTTTGAACAAGGAATCACCCCCTGAAGTTTTTCGCATTTGTTTTGAAACACCCTGTATATTGAATAGAATGACATATCAAATGTCAACTTTGACATTTTCGCATATGGTTTATTTGATTGAGGTTTGTAACGAAAATTTGACTCGAAATACCAAATGTGTGGTATCAAATTATTCCTAAAAAATGCTTTTTCCAAATATGCTAATGAGCATCCCTTGTTCCATTTGAAAAAATGAGATATGATTAAAAATACGATTTGTGCATTTTCTAACTGGCCAGAACAAGACACTAAAAACATTAGATGATCAAATCTATTTTTCCAAGGCTCCTTGATTAAGAATTGGTGTTTTTAACATAGCCATGGCACTCTAGATAGAGTTTTTATTAAGCTAGAATGTCAAAAGTTGACATATGATATGTCATTCTATTCAGAATGTCATGTTCTATCGAATAAAGTAAAAAATACCGAGGTTGCCATTTAAAAATCAACAATTGAATACGTTAATCAATAAGAATTTATGTCATACACTAATATACCAAATCTCGTTTTTTTATTTGAAAAAATAAAAAAGTTATAGGGATGAGCCACTTTTGAGACGCACCCAGTATATGTATTTTTATACTATTTCTAGTGTTATTTATTAGAATGTCTTTTCTGTCTAATAGTTCGTTGTACATTATTGGTATTATACCTGTATTATTAAAAAGTTAAATGGCGAATAATAAACAAAAAAAAACAAATAAATTTCAAAGGAAAAGTGAAAATTAATACCAAAATCTTAGAACAAAAATTTCAAAGATGCCGTATTATTTTTCCAGCAGCCGATGTCCCTTGATATTGTGTCACCCTATATATGGAGGCTTTGGCAAAAATTTTCAAAAAATATACTATTTTTATTGTCTCCAAAAACAATACCTTTTATTCCAGATAAAATATCCTTTTTATTTTTATCCGTTTTACAAAAAAATATCCAAAAAATTCTTCAAATACTTATACGTTTGGATATCAAAGATCTCGTATTATTTTTCAAAGGGATTGTCTCTAAGAACAATATATGCTCTTTCGACCAAAAAAAACTGTGTATTTCTATACGCTTTAGAGAGATCCAATGGCATTATCTGCTTTTTAGATCCTACAAAGCGGGTCAATACGGTCTGAACCGTTTCATCCATTATTGACCTGAGAGTTCCAGCTTGATGCACTTGGGTGCCTTTCAAAGGTTTTATTTAATCAATTTGTTCGGTATTTTAGGAAGTTTTCCTGGAAACTACGTTATTTGGAACCCTTTAAGCATTATTTATCAATCGATTGATCACTAAACATGCCTGTGAAAATTAAATATATTATTAAAGCGTTATAAAACTTCCAAAAAAGTAGCAAAATAAGCGTTGGGCATTTATCGTTTTATGTAAAACTGGCTAGGTATTTTTCCGACAAATGAAGAAGGAAATTAAAGATAAAGGATTATACTATATCCGTATTGTAGCACATTTTTAGACAATTTCTTTATTTTTAAGATTTTGATGGTCAAACCAACAAAATATTCCTTATGTTTGGACTAAATTTTCTCGAAAATAAGGACATAATTTAAAATTCCGTTACAATGCGGAAATAGGTTGAAGTTTTGTGATTACAGTGATATACAATTTATATGGTTTTGTGACAAATTGCTCGCTATTTTATGGCAAATGCTGAAGCTCTGCAAACCTTAATCAAGCCTTAATCAAAGCACGTGTGTTTGGAATTTTGGATACTTCCCCAATAAATTAACGCACCACAAAAAAATAACCAAAAGTTTAAGTTAAGTTTTTGTCAAAACCACTTATCCGATTTGGACGATTTTTTTTTGAATGATAGGTTATTCTTTCCACAACGTTGCTATACTAACTGTATTTTGATAGGAACCCTTTTTATACTAATACCGGGTGTAGCAATTATAACGTGTTTTTTTAATAAAATTTGTGACACCCTGTAGAGTTGATCAGTTACAGTATCAAGTTAAAATTGAAATCACATTTTAGCCTTATCTTTTTCTTTACATTTTGTTTTTTTATTTTCTTCTTTATCTTCCTTATTACACGAGAAACAATATTTTATAGGATGGCATTGGTTTTAATTAACATTTTTCCATTTTACTCACTGAAGTAAGTAGCAGGCTATGGAAAAACACGGATTACCAGTAAATGTCAAATAGAGATGCTTGTTGTCAGTGTCAGTCGTTTTCGTCCTTTTATTATATCAAAAATATGCAACGTGCACGTGAAACAAGAAATCTTACTGGCGAAGAATGTGCTCAAGCATTAATATTGTCTGAGGAAGGTTGGAGCTACCGAAGAATTGGTGAACGATTTAATGTAACTCACTCAACCATTTCACGAGTATAGATATACTGGGAGTAATTGTCGCAGGCCGGGACAAGGCAGGAATCGAAGAACCAATCCGATTCAGGAACGTTTTTTAAAACTCTCAACATTAAGACAACGTTTCGTAACAGCTCGGACCCTTAAAACTCAGCTCAGAGATACTAATGGTCTACAAGTTTGCACAGAAACTAGCATCTCTATTTGACATTTACTGGTAATCCGTGTTTTTCCATAGCCTGCTACTTACTTTAATGAGTAAAATGGAAAAATGTTAATTAAAACCAATATTAAATCATGTTATCCTATAAAATGTTGTTTCTCGTGTAATAAGGAAGATAATGGAGTAAATAAAAAAACAAAATGTAATAAAAGATAAGGCTAAAATGTGATTTCAATTTTAACTTGATACTGTAACTGATCAACTCTACAGGGTTCACAAATTTTATTAAAAAAACACGTTATAATTGCTACACCCGGTATTAGTATAAAAAGAGTTCCTATCAAAATACAGTTAGTATAGCAACATTGTGGAAAGAATAACCTATCATTCAAAAAAAAATCGTCCAAATTGGGTAAGTGTGCTTTTGACAAAAACTTAACCTAAACTTTTGGTTATTTTTTTGTGGTGCGTTAATTTATTGGGGAAGTGTATTTCCTTCGGCCACATACCCGCTCTACTATCGACCATTAAGAACTCATAGACTCTTAAGCCCCATACTCACACTTCGCTACTTCACTTCGTTCCTTCCTCGCGTCTCTTCGTCCAAAAATCATATATTTACTATGGGAAATTGTCGATTTATGTGACTGTGTGTTCCTTCGTTCCTTCGTCAAAACGCTCCTTCGTCCGTTTACTTCCTCGAAACGCTCCTTCCCCGTACTATCTGTCGGTTTTTGGACGAAGTAGCAAAGGAATTATCACGAACACAAAAAATATTAAAATATATAAATCGATCTTGGATTTCATTCTTAGTTGATTTCTTGATTTGGCAGTACGTCTGTACAGGGTGTCCCATTTTCGTGTGTTTTGCAGGGTTTCTCGTTTATGAGTCGAGCTACAAAGATGCGGTTTTCACATTACGATGTTACTTTTTTATGAAACTAAAGATGCTACATATTATACAGATATGTCCTAGTTCTCTTACTTTCTAATATACAGGGCGAACCTGAAATTATTGCATTTTTCGATTCCCTTTGTATCTCGATTATCTTATAACTTATGGATAAGGTGAAAACGGTGTCCCGTACAGTTTTTCACGTAGAATGCAGTTACGTAACTAGTTCTTCGTTAGAATCTGTTGATATTTTGCGATATTTTGCATATTATTTTATTTTCCATGTTACGGGCTTTCTAAAATACTTACATATTTTCATAAACGGGGTAAAAATGCATTATTTAACTTTATTACATAGTCGGCCGGTTTAAATTAGGTAATCAAAACAACAACTAATTTATTCGACGTAAAATGTGGGTTATTGGCTATTCCACGCTAATTTTTATGTATAGTTATAATATAACTCTAAAATAAGAGCCGTTTAGCAGTTTAGCAGTACCTAAATAAATATGTATACCTAGAGTATACATATTATAATTTTAGAAAGCTCATAACAAGGCAAATAAATTAAAAAATAATATATAGAGTGTCCTGTTTAAAAAAAGAACATAAGTTTGAGTCATTTTTCGAAATAGACAGCTCCCAACGAAGAACTAGTTTCGTCACTGCATTCTACCTGAAAAACGAGACACGGGCGGTGGGTAAGTACTCAATAGGTAGAAAAAAACAAAATTAGGGTATCCGGTATATACCTGTACATTTAGATGAACAGTCTAATTTTATAAAAGGTATTACAGATGGGGGTGGGAACCTTTGGTGTTACACAGCAAAATAAAACACTAAATCACCATAATACACCAAAACGCTTTTACTTCTACACTGGACGCGCGTTTCGCTAACCACGTTACTCCGTTTAGTTTATAGTTAGTTTAGTTTAGTTTATAATCATCTGCTGATGATGCTAACATGGTTAGCGAAACGCGCGTCCAGTGTAAAAGTAAAAGCGTTTTGGTGTATTGTGGTGATTTAGTGTTTTATTTTGTTGATAAAATGTATTTCCAATGACCGCATAGTAAATATCCGGTATAATACCAGAAATATAAAGTAATATCAGGAATATATCTACAATATTCCTAATATATATTGGTATATTCCTGTTCCCGGTATTATACCGGGTATTTACTATGCGGTTGTCGGAAATACCTTTTATAAAATTAGGATGTTCATCTAAATGTACAGGTATATACATATATACTCAGATTTTATTTATCTACAAATTGGGTACTTACCCACCGCCCATCACTGACCCTTTTCACCTTTTTGATAAGTTATAAAATTATCGAGATACAAAGGTTATCGAACAATGCAAAAATTTCTACTAATTAAAAAATAAAAAGTATAAAAGAAAGAAATAAGAAATAAATTTGAACTAACGAGGCTAGGATAAATCTGTGTGTAGCATATTTAGTTTCATAATAAGTAGAACAATGATGTGAACATGGCATCTTTATATCTCTGCTCATAAACCAGAAACCCCATAAAACACACAAAAATGGGACACCCTGTACATCTAGCAATCGCCAGTCGATATAAAAATACATATCACACACAATAGTCTTAAAAATGGAAGAAAAAGACAATATTGTCTTCATATTTGTGAAGAAATACATGTCTAAATATGGACATGGATGTAATCGTAGCGACAAAAATAAAAAAATAGAAATAGTGTGTATGAAGCCTTTACAAAAATATCTGAAGAAATGGGGATTGACATCAACGTTTAATTAGTTTGTCATATTTCATAGTTTCGATATAAATAACAATAAACTTTATTCTATTGTTGACTGGCCTATTCATACTGATATACCTTGTACATGATACTGAAATATTCGGATTTATTAAAAAAATTATATTATTAAAATTCAATTTTTATTTTTGACACGACAAAGAATTGCCGTTTTATAATAAAAATTTTAGAGGTTACTAGATATTTCGTAATAAAGATGTAGCTCTGCTATATCAAAAATATTTTGTGGTGTGTTGTTGCATAATCGACTAATTTCCAAGCATCGAATGGACGAAGGAAGGAAGCGAAGGGACGAAGTAACGCGAGGAAGGGACGAAGGAGCGAAGTGTGAGTATGGGGCTTTAAGTATTAACAATTTAACTTGTAATTAAAATTTAAAAATTTTGTACGCATTTTTACATACATTCAATAAAAATTCTATTTTGCTAGAAAATATAGAAAAAAAACTTATGTCAATCGAAAAAAAATGCTTGTATCAACGATAAAAACGCTTATCTAAGGGTTTTATTTCATAAAATCACGCGATTTAGTGGTTAAACCCTTAAATGTTCTAACAGAGGCGAACGACCCCTAAACAAATAAAAAAATCCGATCAACCCCGGAAAAACACACACAACAAATCCATCGTGCGTAAATAAAAACAGGAAAAGGATAAAATTTCAGGAAAATAGGAAATATCTTTTTTTACTCGGGGGTAAATAGAAAAAGAAATCGTATATATCTGTGGAAGTTCCTAGAGATAGCTATTTATTTATTTGCCAGCTTCAGATGAGGTCTGGATCAAATTATGTTTACTCTTGAACACCTACGAGTATAAAGTAGAGTAAATAAGAATTGTAAGTCTATATACTTTAGTAGAATTTGAGGTTTCTTTGGTTCTATTTTTGGAATGGACTGAATTAAATGTCTATGTCTAATGAAATATACAGGGTGTTTCAAAACAAATGCGAAAAACTTCAGGGGGTGATTCCTTGTTAAAAATAAAGGATAGTTTCCTTTATAAACGTTGGGTCAAAAGTCGATCATTAGGGAGATATCGCAGTACAAAGATGGCGGAAAAACAATGTTTTTATTTTTTATCTTGAAAACGAAAAGAGATAGACTAATGAAATTGTATGGAAGCATTACTGTTATGAAAACACACTTTCTGGTAATTTTTTCACTTTTTTAAAATGAGTGAAAGGGGTTGAAATAAACTACCCCTATCATTCTTGTTCACGAAATTTAAAGAAAAATCGTATCAAAAATCGTATTTGTAATTTTAGACATACGTGTCTTTTAATTAAGTGAGTAATTACTAAAACTTCTGTAGTTCACTCACGTTACCTATAAATCGAAAAAAAAACTAACTCCACTAGAAATATCGGATTAATCTGCCATCCAATATCCGATCTCCGCGTCAAAAATTGCTATTCCCGCTGGGACACGAGGAACGCCCTAATGGAAATCTGAGTAGCAATTAAAATGGATGCTTCCATTTGACGTCGCTGTTGGAACTCACCGAATTGTGGGGTTAGAACTAAGCAAGAAGGATTTTTGTTGACGCGTCGGGTAATACAGGTTAAACGCGCGTGATTAATAATTCGCATGATATTTAATCAGCGTCTTATACGGTATAGAACTTCTGCTTTAAAACAATATAGTAGGTTGTAGAGCGTAGATTTGCCAAAATTCGATTTTATTCTCAAAGAAATTGTCTTTAGAGTTGTAGTTGTCTGTATTAGTAGTATATCATATTTTTGTCAATTTTACACATATTTTATTTTTTATCTCGAAAACTATAAGAGATATGTATAGGTTAGTATAATAGAAAAATTATAAGATACTAGCGTGTACCCGCGACTTCGTTCGAGTCGAATTAATCATTTGTAATGGCGATGATGAAGAAAAGCAAGAATTTCCATTGACATACAAACTGGATAAAATTTTCTCACATTTATGTCAGCATGAGAAAAAACAATATGACGATATTATTATATAACTTGGTAATATTTGAGGGGTAGTTTCATCTCGTTGGAATTTGACTTTCGAAAAGTCCGTATGCCAAAAATAAGCTTTTTACGTCAAGCAGTTTAAGCAGAATCGTGGTTAATCATTTAACCTACTTTTTGGAACACCCTGTATGTCCAAGCGTTTTCCCGAAAGACTAACCGTTTTTTAAATAACAAATATTGTAATATTTGAGGGGCGTTTTCACCCTCTTGGAATTTGAGATTCGAGAAACCCCTCCTTATCGAATCTCTACACCCCACAGTCAATCCGTTTGCCAAAAATCAGCTTTTTACATCAAGCGCTTTTAGCAAGATCGTGATTAATCAATGACCAGATTTTTCGAAACACCCTGTATACATTTTTAAAAAATTTTAAAATATGTAAAAAAACAAAATAAAATATACGTGTTTAAGGGTTTTTTCGGAAACTTGACCGTTTTTTAAATAAAAAATATTGTAATATTTGAGGGGTGGTTTCACCCCTTGGAACTGGAATTTCGAAAAATCCCTTCTTATCGAACCTCTACACCCTAGAGTCAACCTGTATGCCAAAATTGAGCTTCTTACGTTGAGTGGTTTGAGCAGGATCGTGATTAATCAGTGAGTCAGTCACTTAAAGATTTTATATATTAGTATAGATAAATTAAAAAAAAAAATAAGGAATAAAAAGTTTTTTATTTCCTGCTAACGCCATTATTTCATATAGTTGGTTCTTTCGACGTTTACTTCTACGTAATTTTACTATAGTTTATGGAGAAGATAGAAACACGTAAAAAAGAAAGCGGACAGAAAAAAAGGAATAAAAGTAACTGGACTTTTTCCCTAGGGAACCACTTATATTCAGCTATCCCGGAAAATGCTGCTCGAGCATAATCGTTCCGGACAAAAATATATTCTAAATATTTCCGGGCCAGTGCTGAATTTGATGGCACTGGAGAAAAATGAAATGGATATAACAATGGAGAGTGTTTACCATTATCATCAAAGGCTTTCTTTTGTACCGTGAACATTAACTAATAGTATTAAAACAAAAATGTTTGAGATTTAAACGGTATTTATATGAATTTGATAAATCGTAGTTATTATCTCTCATTGATAAAATTTTAATTAACGTCATATTTTTTGTTATTTTAAAATGTTAAAGAAGCACAAAATTTATTAAGTTAATAACCAGTGATGGGCAAGTACACGGTATATTAAAATTTAGGTAAATACCCAATATTTTGAACTCTGTATATACCCAAAGGATCAATAAATGGTATATTGAATTTGGATAAATACCATCCCATACAGCACATCAAATCACATTTACGATGTGTATACATTATTAGATGCAGATACAGGGTGACACAATCTCCCCAATGTAAATATGCTACGTTTACACATTGTAGTTCAACACGTATGCACAAAGGTTAAACGTCCGCCTCACAATGTAGCCACAGTATAGCATTTACGTATACACAAAGTAAGGGATACACAGTGTGCCGTAGGATACACAGTGCATGTGTATTACGTTTAAACTCTGTTTACACATTGCAGTTGTGACTACCGCGTGTATACTTATGTATTTTGCTTCGTATATACATCTTGTGCTAGATAAAACTACTTCTTATGAACGAATTTAGGAAATAATACAAGTTTTGATGCCTAACTTTTCGTTCTTTTTAAGAATTATTTATTCAATGATCCCAATTATATCTTTTTAGAACGAAAATTAGGAAGGCAAAACTTTGTATTTTCGAAAAGAAAACACTGTAAAAGCACAGAATTTGTATCAAAATGTATTAAAAATATAAGTACCTTACTAGGTACTTATATCACAATGTTGTTATACTTAACAACATACTAAAATGGTAAACACTGGTATATCGCCACGATTTGGTGGACCTCGTTTAGTAATTTTTTCTCCTCTTTTCCTTCCAAGCAGTTGGTTTGTTAGCATACTCATTCATCGAGCACTCTGTTGGACTTTGTTGTATTTTATTTCCAGATTAACAATCTTACCTTTAAATTTTATATGAAACTGATTATTGAATATTAAACATATATCTGTATATTGATCCATCAATAACTTACTGAATATCAGTGTAAGAAGTTCTTTGAAGTGTTTAAATCTTTCTTTCTCTGGTCCATTTAGATTTTTATTATTTCCAAATTAAAAAAAAATATATTGCAGAGCTAACCTCTTTATCATTATACGAGAATATTTGGAGTTTTCATTCATTGGAGTCAAAATTTGGTAAATTGGGTATCGAGTACGGGAAGAGTCGCTACTATAATACTAATAATACACTTAGAAAAGTGTAACACAACTACATAAAAACAGAACATTTGTATAGAGCTTCCGAATGATAAAACAATAATGGCTGCTAACACATACCACTGCTAGAAAGGAGAAAGGAGAGAGGACACATAAGATACACTTGGTCGGTGTATCTACGCTGAGGCTATCCGCGCGTGCGCACACCTTCATTTCATGCTAGAATGTAGACACAACAGTACACTATTACAAAGTGTCTATATAGATATTTATATTATGTGTATACGTCACATTTTTACAAGGTGTGTACTATACGCACAACTATGATACGAAGTATCACACATACATATGACTTATACATTGTATGTCTCATATACCGACGTCAGATTTCATCATTTTAATAATTATTTGTTACGTTACAAAAAACTCTTTAGAATCCTGTGTGCACATGGTATACAACTAGTAAACACTGTATCACACAATTTTATCAAAATAAACCTGCGTGTATCTCATATGTATATGTTAGAACTAGATGAACACTTAGTTTCACTTTAACATATTTTGTTTTTCATGTGTCTCCCTTGTAGAAACGTAATTTCATATGGACGTACTGTATCGGATTATATCCGGTATACAGGGTGTTGCATCATCGAGCGGGACATAGGAAATCCCATGTAAATTTTAGTGGAGTCAATTATTGGCTTCCCTAATTATTTTAGAGAATAATTCTATTTAAGTTTATTGAACAACACTAAAACCCACATTCAAAAGAATAACTTTAGATATTTTTGATTAGCCCGTTTACGAGTTATCGCCGATTTCTTTTTAAATATTTCTCCTTTTTTATGGCTCTGTATTTACTTATGAGCACCAGTCAAGGTAAAAGATAACTGTCAAATGAAGTTGACATTTCAGAAATTACCTATTTAAATTATCTATTTAGTGCTTTATTATTATTATTAAAAACTCATACCTACATTGAAAATATTAGCCATGAATTACACTACCGAAGAAAAAGCATCGATGATTAAATAATGGTATTATCAAGGAAATAGTTATCAAAAGGTGTCGGACATGTTTGCTGCTCTGTATCCGAATAGACCAATACCTGGAAAATCTACAATCGCAAGAAATCTCCAGAGATTTGAGACCAAAGGCACCCTAATAAATAACTGCAGATGTGAAGCAAGGCAGGAACAAAGAGAAGATGCAAGAAATGATACCGACTTGGAAGTTTTATTGTGCGTGGAAGAGAACGATGGAAAGATCAGCACAAGGAAACTTGAGGATGAAATAGGAATAGATCACACTACAGAGTTTCAAATTTTGAAACGACATAAATACTATTCCTTCAAATATGAACAGCACCAAGAGCTACGAGATGGGGACAAAATACGGAGGCAGGCGTTTTGTTTTGATATGATGGAAAGAGCAAACACGGATAGGGAATTTTTAAAAAACATATGTTTCACTGACGAATGCACGTTTACCTTAAATAATGAACCCAATGTTCAAAATTATCGATATTGGAACAAAGAAAACCAACACAGGTTTGTCGAAACAAGGACGCAATATCCACAGAAAGTAAATGTTTGGGCAGGGATATTCGGACACAATATTATCGGGCCATTATTTCTTACGCGAAATTTAAATGCAGAATATTATTTGGAACTATTCGAAAATCATATTTTACCTGCTATACGTGATGCCGCTAGGGAAAATCAGGAAGTTTGGTACCTAATGGATGGCTGCCCGGCACATAGTACCCTGGCTGTTCGGGAATATTTAGACAATAGTTGGCCAGCAAGGTCTCCTGATATTTCGCCAAATGATTTCTTTCTCTGGGGCCATTTAAAAAACAAGATATACAAGGATAAAAAATACCTAAATCTAGACGAGTTAAAAAATGCTATTTCTGCCGAATGCAATAGAATTTCAGTTTACCAACTAGCGAATGTAAGAAGAGAATTTTATGATCGCCTGGGTTATTGTTTAGCAGTCGATGGAGGAGTATTTGAACATCTTCTTAAATCCTAAAGTTCTAACAATTTAATAGTACCCAAATTAATAAGTTATTGAATATTGTAATAATACTATAATTAACCTTGTAATTGATTACTTTATTTTACTTTAATTCATATTAATTTGTATTTATAAATACATCTTTAAGATTTCCGATGTAGGAATGAGTTTTCAATAATAATAAAGCACTAAATAGGTAAATTTCTGAAATGACAACTTCATTTGACAGTTATCTTTTACCTTGACTGGTGCTCATAAGTAAATACAGGGCCATAAGAAGAGAGGAGAAATATTTAAAAAGAAATCGACGAAAACTCGTAAACGAGCTAATCAAAAATATCTAAAGTTATTCTTTTGAATGTGGGTTTTAGTGCTCTTCAATAAACCTAAATAGAATTATTCTTTAAAATAATTAGGAAAGCCAATAATTGACCCCATTAAAATTTACATGGGATTTCCTATGTCCCGTCCGACGATGCAACACCCGGTATACCCATTCATACTCACGTTTTTAATTTAAAGTATTCTAACAATTTTTTGTTCATTATGGCATTTTTGTTTTCAACCATCTCAAGAACAAGACCTCAAAACATAAAAAACTAAGGATGATCGGTTAAAAAACTACCAGTTAAGTCAAATAGTTCACAATAGCCAATGAATTTTATCAAAAAAAAAACGGCAGCACAGCGCCGACAGGATAATTTTAGGTAAATACCCTAACTTTATAAAGACATTTCCCGGGACGACCGCATGGTAAATACCAGAAATATACCCAGTACAACACTAGATATGTATCTATAATATGTCTCAATGGGTATATACCCAACACCGTCACGATATATATTAAATTTTATTTACGTGCCCGTTGGGTATTTACCCACCATCCATCATTGATAATAACCACCTATCAAAGAATGAAATCGAAATTATATTTCCATAGAATCGCGGTTTGATTTTGGACTTTGAAAAAGGTCTTTAAAAAAATGTAACCATATTTACATATTTTTTTATCAAAGGATAGGACTTGAGAATGTAATCTAGAGATCAGAGGAGTACCACAATAGATCTGGAAAAGTTAATATGGAACAGTCTAACCTAACCATAGCAAACTTTGTAAAACTCTAAAAAACTGTATTTCTTACTTTAAATTTCCCGAGTAGAAAGACCGAAAGTGCTTTTTTAATTTTCCTTTAATTAATAAAATTAAATATTTAAGAATTAGGAAGTTTTCCGAAAATATGAACCGTTCATAATAAATTCGGGAGAATTGGACTCTATTGATTTTGGCGGAAAAGTTTGGAAATTATTTTCTAAAAAAAAAGGTTACAGGCATCCGTATTATAAACTTTTCTTACTTCTTGTTCAGTAAAATATTTAATTGGTAGGTACAAAAGATCTCGACATCTCACTAGTGAAGGAGAGGGGTCAAAAAATCACTAATAAGATCACATTTAATTTATGAACGTCCCCTTAACACCAAACAAATATTTTATCCTCGAAAAAAGGGGATAATAGGTCTGTAGAAAACTCCTAAAAAAGTTTCTTAAGTTTGTTCCGAAGCTACGTGATACGAATTGAAGTTTCGTTCCCGTGTTCGCTCTTTTGTGAAAAAATATTCCCCAATATTTTACCGTTTTTTTCTGTAACATCAGTAACGGACCGACTTTTTTTCCGAAAGGGTTTAGCAATTATTTAAATTCTGCCTTATTCAGCCTCTTTTTATTCTTTCAATATTCTTATTCTAGTTTTGGAAGAGTATCCTCCTCTCAGAAAAAAATATATTATATTCAACTCTATATTTTGATAAATCATTTTTATGCCTAAAAAAATAAAAGTATTTTGATTTGGATATCATCACCACAAAAACATAATAAATAGGAGAAATTAGAGTTCCCCCTCTCCCAAACGTTCTCCCAAGAGGTATTTTTTACTAGACTATAGCGTGACAATTTCTTTTTTTTTAACTACGAGCCGCCCCTGCATATAGCTTTAACAAAGTTAGTTGAGAGTTAACGCGAGTGTCCCCAAATGGGGGGAAAAGCAGATCGAAAATGATAGGGAAGATGGAGAGTTAGAAACGGGAAACCAGGAAGTTCTCCCCAATTTACTTCTGATTTTTCCTCTCGTTTATTAAGGCATAAAATGCCAGAGTAAAAAAGTCTTCCTTGAAATCAATCTGTTTTTTGATGTTCTTTTATGCCCATAAAAAGTTTTTTATTCAATATTCAGAGAAAGATTTTTAAAGGAATTTAATTTACCTTATTTTTATTTAAATTATTTATCAATGGATTTTATTTAATTATTTTGATGATAATAAAAAAAATTGTAATATACAAAATACCATGTGAGTGGTACATAAATGTATTGCTCAGGCATCTGTAGATTCTTCTTTCATTTTAATAAACATAACATAAATAAAATACAAACTAAAAATAATCACATTTATGAAGAAAGTTTAAAGCTTTTTTGTTTTACCTCATTGAGTAATTATTAATATCAGTTAGTTTGAATCTATATAATGTAATTTTAACAGAACATCAACGGATTTTACAGACGTATCTGTTAAAAAAAATAGTGTTGTTGAATAGCTGTATTTAGATATTTTAAATAGTTTTTTTATATTTTTTGTTTGTGTTTTTTTTTGCTTCCGACGACGGGAAGAGATATACTTCCCAAAACGTTTTTTTTTTGCAAAATGACACTGTGAAATTGGTCTCCGACGGATCAACGCAGTGTTGTCTACGAAAAATAACAATTTCATTTTGTAGATTTTCCTCTAGCGGCAATAAACAAGTAATTAAATTTAGTTAATCCTAATTAATTTTGCGCCACATCGATTCCGTGCGAAAACCAATAACATTGTTAAATTCGTCATTATTAAATATATTAAATGCCGTATAGTGTATTATTCAATATTAATTTATTTTAATTAAATCGAACGCAACAATGTGTTTAGCAAATTCCAATTTGATTAAATGCACTAACTCGTTATGTGATACTATTTTTTTTAATAAAAGGTAAGAAAATATACAGGGCGAGTCTTAAATAAGTGCAAATATTTTTAGGAGTAATATATTTCAACTCCAGAAACAAGTCTATAAGGTTTTTCCGCGAAAAAAAATTAAAAATTAGATTTTTTTTTAAATTTTAAGTTAAAAAATATCTTTGTAATATTGTACCATAAATAAATAATTATATATTATTAATATTGTCAAAATATTTTACAATTTGTAGACAAAGGTAAAGTAAACAAACGAAGTAAACAAACAAAAGAGGATACAAAACATTATACAAATAACATTGTCAGTCTTATTGTTTAAAATAAACATTTATAAATGTTTACAATGTCAAAAAATAAAAAATCAATGTCAAAGAATAAAAAAATATCAATGACCTCTAGATAAATTTTCGATGTCATTGGTAAATATAGTAATGGCAAACCTTAGACCAAAGTGTTTACAAGATCAAATTCAATTATCAAAATATAAGTCATTTACGGCGTAGAAAGCCTTGTCTAGTAAATAAGATTTCAATGGTTTGCGAAATGAAGAAAATGATGTTATGGATTTGATTTCAAATGGCAGGTGATTGTGCATTTTTTTCGAGTTATATAATATTGAACTTTTAACTAACTCTGAGCGTGGGGTAGGTAGATAAAAATCTTGCTCCGCGTTCCTGAGTGGATAAGTGTGAGATGGCCTTTCTTGAGAAGCTGATACATGCTCACGTATTAGGCAAACGGATTCAAATATAAATAAGGAAGGAAGAAGTCTTGGCAATGAGCTCTGCTGTTTCTCCTCTCTTCTGGAGCTTGAAAATGCGGTCAAATTGAGTCGCACAACACATACGCCAGATTGGAAGTGCATACCTGAGGTGCAACTCAAAAAGTGCATAATAAACAGTTCTAGCCACTGACAAGTTAAGCTCCTTAGGAGCAGATCTTAATGCAAAACAGGCAGAGCTTAATTTTTTCGACAAAGCATCGATATGCATGTCCCATTTCAGAGAATTGTCTACAACTAGCCCTAAGAATTTTACCGATTTTACGACGTCAATGGTGGTGTTGTTAAGTACAAAAGGCTGCAGCGAGTTTTTATACGAAAGTAAATTAAATTTACTAGAAAGATAACCCAGAAAAGATCCATTGGTTCTCAAAATTTATAAATTTAAGCGAAAAATCTTTTTCTTTAATTTTCAAAGTAAAATACCTCGGTTATTTTGGACTTATTTGTAAGAGTCCACGGTAAAAAAACCGCAAAGAGAAAATTAGTTTCTTTTATCGAGATCGAGCAGCCCTGAAAATATTTGCACTTATTTTAGACTCGTCCTGTATAGGTAAAATCGATAAATCCAGACTAGCACTAAGAAGTTCGTCACACTACCCGTGTATAATGATGAGCAAATACAAGTCCCAAACCAAGACTCTCTTGGTCTTCGCCTTTTTTTCAGCCATTTGTTCTTTTAATTTAGATATTATTGATTCTTTAGATTACCCAACATATTTTTGATTATAGTCTTTAAATAAAATTTAATAAACAGCCGACTTTTCCGGTAGAGGTATTTTTAAGTGTTTTAAAGATTTCCTAATAGTTACTATAGTGATAAAGTGTATTATCAAATTGAATAAATGGTTTTCATGTGTTGACAAATTATGATAATTATTTATAAATTGGCATAGATTTAAGTATTATTCAATTGATTTCTGCATTCAAAACTTGAAAAATATAACAAAGAATATAACGTGAGTTTATTTTCCCAATAATATTTCTTTAAACATGGGTTTTAAAACGACACATATTAAGAGTTTGTGCCTGCTAAGTATTTCTGCGTCTCAAGCATGTCACGCCATATCTGATTTTTATGGGCGTCCTGCGCTCCGATTTAGGGGTAAAAGTATTCCTAGAAAAGCGTTCAAAATCGAACAATGATTGGTCGAAACAATTCTGTTTCGAAAAAGAAAGTTTGAGAATATTACCTAATGCAGAAAAATACACATATTCCGACGCACAGTACAGTTTTGAGTGCGGTGGCGTGAATAGTGTGTCAGTTAAAGTAAAGTTAATTAGTTAGTTAGTGCAGCGATATAAGCAGAAAGCAGGGTGAGTGCATCTCACTAAGTGTCGTAGTTTATTAATTAATTAGATCATGAATATTTTAATAAATATATTGATACGTTTAGTTAGATATCATTTGCGTACACATATTATTAAATATTACATTAAATAACTGCGCCGTATACATTAGCTAGGTCAAAATATAGAATATGAAAGTTAGATAGGGTTAGCTATTAAGTAGTGCGGCGGTATACCGATGCGGCAGCTACGTGAGCTTTGTTTAGATAGGCTATTGAATCTAATACTCTGTAGAGTCGGTGCTGTCTAGTCAGGAGGAGCGCAAGGATAGGCCCGTTAATGTTGCTTGGCAGGATCTGGGATCCCGTAATGTCATAGTAGCAGGGACGCGATTCCTCGTAATGTCGCAACGGTGTAGGGAGTAAAATCCTGGTTACCACCGGTTTTTTGTTGTGCCTCTGGGCGTAACCAGATGCGGGAGCGGGACCCCGAGAGATTCAGCCGCTGTATCCGGGTCTTCTGGTTCGTCTAGACCGTGCCACGGGGGGGCGTGGACGGGGGCAAGACAGTACGTTAGTATTTGATGAGATAAGTCAATTTGTAATCAAGAAAGAGAGAGAAAGAGAGAGAAAGAGAGAGATTGGATAGTCCTTTTATAAAGTACCTAATTAGTTAATATGATAGCCACGTAAGCTTAAGGTGGATTAGTGAATTTCTGTTCTCAGTAGAGTTAGTACTGCTTAGCTTGAAGAAGCGCAAGGATAGGCCCGTTAATGTTGCTTGGCAGGATCTGGGATCCCGTAATGTCATAGTAGCAGGGACGCGAATCCTCGTAATGTCGCAACGTCGCACACGGCAGGGATCTGGGATTCCGTACGCCGGGTGTCAACGGACATTATTATTATGTCTGGGACGGTACCTCCGGGTCTTAGCGGCGGGAACAGGCCCCCAGGGTCCTCGAATCTCGGGATCGATATGTTGTGTTTATTCTGTTGCCCGTGCGGCTGATTAGTCTGGAGTCCGCGTGGGCGGAAGGCCAAGCAGTGCATTTGCATAGATATGTTTGTAAATCTTGTATTGAGAGAGACAGAGATAAATTAGTCCATCTAGTAAGATAAATAGGAAATAAATAATAGGTAGTTAGGGCAAAACAATATCGGCACATAGCAGTTAAGTAGGTCGGAATTATGAACTGGACACTTATCCTTACTTTTAATTGTGACAGGTATTAAAGTACGCCTCCGCTCAGGGTCAATGCTTCAGGGATTATTTGGTGAGTCTGTGATTTATTATTTATTTGTTTTCCTGACAATATAATACTTTGAAACATTTTAATTATCCTGTCACGAGTTATGGTTTTGTTAGTAGTTTAGATTGTTTATTATTTTATAAAGAAAGTAAACATGAAAAAAAATCTTACAAGAAAAGGTTTTTTTTCAAGGGCACAAGTTTATTATATAATTAAATATATGGTCATCATATGTTAATGAATTATGATTATTCATGAAATGGCAAAGATTTTTAAGTGTTTATCTTTTGTGTTTCCTTTCTTGAGTTATAATTATCATACATTCTCAGGGGTGTGACAAAAGCCACTATCTGAGACGGTTTTACACAGCTTAGTTCTCCATCTCCGATATCAGCTGTACCACAGTTTATGGCAGGAATGGTTATAGTCCCAGCACATTTAGAGGTTAGGTGTTCTGGTATTTACCAATTTTCCCTACAGAATCTACATTCGCCGTTGTTTTTAGCTTCAAACTACTGAGGTCTTTATTGGGGAGACAGTCTCTTGTTACAATCCGAAGATGGTCCTTATTTAAATCAAAGGAAAATTTTTAATTTTTCTCGGTTGACTCCTGAGAAATTTCATTGATTTTCTTAGACCGTTGGAGGATTCCCATTCCAGAGTACGGATGGAGTCTTCCAGGTCTTTGAGTTCCGCTTTATGTTGATAAGATTTCAGTATTATTCAATTAATGTTTGCATTCAGAACTTGAAAAAATGATACCCCATGACAATCCAAAGATTGTCCCTCTTTCTCGATTTTTAATTAAGTTTAATTAATAAAGTTTTTAATAAAGTTCTAATTTCTCGATTTCTCTTTCAAAGGATTTCTTCGAGTGTCTTAGACCGTTGAAGAATTCCCATTCCAGGTTAGGGATGTAGTCTTATCGTTAAGTTTTGCTTTAAGTTGGTTAAATTTAAGTATAATTCAATTGATTTCTGCATTAAAAATTTAAAAAGGAAAACAGAGAAAGAACAGTTCCCTTTCAAGATCGTTGCACAAGTTTATTATACTATAATTAAAAAATATTGATCACATATGTTCGCAAATTCTTCTTCTTCCTTCTTGCAATAGTCCCTGTATGAAACAACTGTTCAAACGTCTTGTGATCCGAATATCCAACTTTTGTACCATCTTTTTAGTGATCTATCAGGTGATCTGGGTGTGTTGGGTATTTGTGTGCGCGTCTATTTTCCTGTTCTCTCGAGGTTCATTTTTTTAAAAACTTTCTTCTCAATGACAACTTCTTGATCTTCCCCACTTCATTATATCTTGTAGAGAGGGAAGGGGGTCCCTCTCTGATATCGTGGTTTCGCATTCTACGTCTTAGTGTGTTGTTCTTAATACTTTCATTTCTGTTGTTCTGAGTATTGATTGATATTTTTGATATATTCGTTTTTGAAGTTTCTCTAGCGCAGGTAAGAAAAAATAGAATAGTAAAAAATAATAAGTATAAGTAATTATTCATAAAATTCATTTAAGTATTATTCAATTGATCTCTGCATTGAAAACCTATTATACAATTGAAGAAATGTTCATCATATGTCAATAAATTATGATAATTGATAAGGCAAAGATTTAGGTATTATTCAATTGCCTTCTGGATTCAAAACCTAAAAAGTGTAACAGACAGAGCAGTTCTTCTCAAAGATTGTTGTACAAGTTTATTATCCAATTGATTAATGTTGATCATATATTGACAAATTATGATAATTCATAAAATGACGAAGATTTAAATATTATTCAATTGATTTCTGCAGTCAAAAATTGGACAGAAGAAAAGCATTTCTTCCTAAGAAATTGAATAATTGGTTATCATATCTTAACAAATTATGATAATTCATAAAATGGCATAGATTTAAGTATTATCCAACTGATTTCTGCACTCAAAAACTTGAAAACTAGACCAAACAAAGAGCAGTTCTCCTCAAGGATCGTATTTCTTCGTTTGTTCCATCTCCGATTTGTCAAATCGGAGTCCCGCATAGGAAACGGATGGAATTACAGTGCCTGGGGGCAATCTCGGGCAATTTAGCGTCGGATATAAAGCCAATAAGATCGAGAGAGATGGTTCTACGGTTTTATTAAGTAGAAGAAGTCGGAAAAGGCAGCGAGATAAGGCGCAAAACGGAGCAACTTTCGACAATTAAAAAGATAAGATTTTAGATAAAGAAAAAATAAGAGTTTAATAATTTGCTGTTAGCAGAATTATTTTTATCAAACTCGCTTAAGGAGTCTTCGTAAGAGGAAAACAATAATATAAATAGATATATGATCGGACAGAGTGGTGTCCCATTTTCATGTGTTTTACAGGGTATCTCGCTTATAAGTAGAGGTACAAAGATGCGGTTTTCACATCACTGTACTACTACGTTCTACCCTTGTATAGGGTTCTACGTAGGTCCGATTAAATTTATTATCTCTGAAACTAAAGTGTCAAAAAAGTCATACTATATCTACAAATTCATTTACCCCGTAGTAGGTATAAAAAACATTTTTGGTAAACTCTGTCTCAAATAATAGTTTCTTAATAAAAATTTATTTTTTAAAAAGGTCCGATTAAATTTATATCTCCGAAACTAAAGTTTCAAAAAATGTCATACTATATCTCCAAATTCATTTACCCAGTAGTAGATATAAAAAAGATTTTTGGGTAACGCTGTCTCAAATAGTTTCTGAATAAAAATTATCTTTTTTAAAAGGTCCGTTTAAATTTAAAAAAACTCATACTATATCTACAAATTCATTTACCCAGTAGTAGGTATAAAAAACATTTTTTTATACCTACTACTTTCTATGATCTTTTTAAGGAGGATACCATGGTCCACACAGTCGAAGGCCTTGTTCAGGTCACAGAATACTGTATCGAATTTCTTGCAATTGAAAGTCTCCAAGATATTCGAGACTAGAGCCGAGACTGCCTGGACTGTATTTCTGTTCTTTCTAAACCCGAATTGGAATTCATTAAAAAGATTCTGGTTCTCAAAAAAGTTTACGATTCTATTTACCATACAACGCTCAACAATTTTAGAAATGATAGGTAAGATAGAGATAGGTCTGTAGTTGGATGGCAGATTCTTATCTTCTTTCTTGTAGATTGGAATAATTGTACCTTGTTTTAAAACGGATGGAAAAATATTTTCTCTAAAACATATGTTTATTAATTTAGTTAGCGGAGATATTATAATGTTTTTTATTGATTTTAACAGTCTAACGTTCATACCAGCAGAGTCCCGACTTATTTTGTTTTTTAATCAATTTACAATGTCTCTGATCTCATTGTTAGTAGCCTCTGTAAACTCAAAACTAGTCTGCGGCCGCACTATATTAGCAAGGTTATCCAATGGGTTTGAATCTGATAATGGGATTTCAGGTACCAGATCAAGAGCAACATTAGCAAAATAATGATTGAAAATATTTGGAGTTATGTACTGTTGCCTCTTTGAGAATTTATTATATTCCAAGCACTTCTTGCTGGATTAGTAGAATTGGATATCAAATTTTTATTAAAATTAATTTTCGAGTTAATAGTTTCTGAATAAAAATTATTTTTTTTAAAAGGTCCGAGTAAATTTATATCTACGAAACTAAAGTTTCAAAAAAAGCCATATATGTATCTACAAATTCATTTACCCAGTAGTAGGTACGTAGAACTCGGTAGAGCAATGAGATTTTCGTTGGAAGCTGTCATAATTAAGATCCAAACTTATGTTATTTTAAATGGGACACTCTGTATATATGTCATAATTTTTAATTGCGGTATTGTAATTGGTTAGTAATATTAATATTGTTAAAGGCTAGTTTTACATCTTTGTCCGTAACACCTACCCATCACAGCAGAATGTAAATAACATTTTGACAATATGTATTTCGTAGGAAGCAACTGAAACCCACAAACAACTTTATTCGTGTGGAATAATATTAGCATTATTCTCCATTACTCTAACCATATTAGAAAGTATTTTCCGCAAGCTATATTTAAACTAGACGCTAACAATACTATCTCTATTCAAATCGTATGCAATTCGTCTTGCTATTTGCGGAATATAAAACGATATTTTCTTCAATAAAATGGAAATATTTTTTATTAAAGTTTCTATAAACAGATCAGTTTAATATCAACGTTTTTTGAATTGAAAATACCTGCATTGTTCTATTTCGAGTACTAATCATTATAAACAAACAATGACAGCTTAAGTAACTTACTAGTTTCTACTAGTAGTACTTAAGTACCTACTAGTTTCTACTTTCCGAGTTTCAGCCGCCTGGGTCACGTAGTCAACGATGCCACTTTTCGTAACGCGTGTCGTGACGCTAGTTTGTGTCACGGCCTTGAATTTTTACTCCCAGCGCGCGTAAAAAAGTTTCACTTCAAAAATAAAAAAAAAAATAAACAGGTAACTACAAAATTAAATGATACCTAGAAAAAATTCAAGCAGAGCAAACAAAATATGAAATGCTTTATATTTCCAGTGCGTTTATCTAAGTGTTGTAATTAAAGAAAACCCTTTAATTACCACTTTACAATCCTCCCGTTTCTCTTTCACACTTGTATTCTTTGCAACCAGTCATGCATAAGTCCTCGGCATGCCCGTATTGCCTTAATTAAACACAGGCAAAAAAAGGAAATGAGAAAATATAACGAGCGTCTCACATTTCAAAAAATATCCCCTTTTTATAAATATCCTGAATATTTGCATTTACAAACAAATTCATGTTTGGAATTTATTCCCAATCACGAACTTCAATCTTCCTAATTGAATTTTAATTAAAAAATAGGTGAAAATAAAGTTTTTACCCTCAAAATTACAAACTTTGAAGTTAAAAGTCGCCTAAACTATTAGTTGCCTCTCAGAATTTAGGTTAAATGCGGAGATATATTGTCAAGAATAAGAATTCTAAGATTTATTATTAAAATAAATCACCCAATATATTAAATAAAATATATTTTTATAAACAAACTATCGTGTATCCGCCACTTCGCTCGCGTCGAATTAATCATTTGTAATGGTGATGATAAAACAAAGCAAGAATTTCCATTAACATACAAACTGGATAAAATTTTCTCACATTTATGTCAGCATGAGAAAAAACAATATGGCGATATTATTATATAACTTGGTAATATTTGAGGAGTAGTTTCATCTCGTTGGAATTTGACTTTCCAAAAATCCGTTTGCCAAAAATAAGCTTTTTACAGAATCGTGGTTATTCAATTACCCAACTTTTTGCTTAGGTTAAAAAATCAAAGTATGTAAAAAAACAAAATAAATTATGCGTGTCCAATCGTTTTCCCGAAAGACTAACCGTTTTTTAAATAACAAATATTGTAATATTTGTGGGGCGTTTTCACCCTCTTGGAATTTGAGATTCGAGAAACCCCTCCTTATCGAACCTCTACACCCCACAGTCAATCCGTTTGCCGAAAATCAGCTTTAAACGTCAAGCAGTTTAAGCAGAATCGTGATTACTCATTGGTCATATTTTATGAAACACACTGTATACATTTTTAAAAAATCTTAAAATATTGTTACGTTTTTCGTCGGTTCCGTGTGGATAGAAAGTCACAATTTATTTAAACACTATTTATTTAACACTAATTAACAAAAACAATAACGATAAAAGACTTATAGAACTATTTACAAACGATTTATAACTAAGAATTTATTTTGAATTTTAGCGCGTCAACTGCACTTGTCGATTTATAACTGCCCCCTGTAGACCACCGCCGCCGGCTTTTATACCGACAGGTAAAGAACTCTAGAATAGTCCATAGATCGTTAGGTGCGTAGAGAAGGTTTTCGAATGTTCTCGTATGTACTAGTCCATTCCAGTGGGACTCGATTCTTCTCGAACGAATGAATCATTACGGTGTCTTTAATGCGATGTTAAGGTCATCTGAGGGCGGGACATATAGTTAGGTTAGGTCGAGTCCACACGGGTCCGCAACAATATGTAAGACAACAAAATAAAATATACGTATGTAAGAGTTTTTCCGAAAAACTCACAGGTGTTTTAATAAAATATATTCTAAAATTTAAGGGGTGGTTTCACCCCCTTAGGATTCGAGTTTCGAAAAATCCCTTCTTATCGAACTTCTACACCCTAAAGTCAATCCGTTTTCCAAAAATCAGCTTTTTACATCATGATTAATCACGATCCTGCTCAAACCCACTCAACGTAAGAAGCTCAATTTTGGCATACAGGTTGATTCTAGGGTGTAGAGGTTCGATAAGAAGAGATTTTTCGCAATTCCAGTTCTAAGGGGGTGAAACCACCCCTCTAATATTACAATATTTTTTATTTAAAAAATCGTCAAGTTTCTGAAAAAAACGCTAAAAACACGTATATTTTATTTTGTTTTTTACATATTTTAAGATTTTTTAAAAATGTATACAGGGTGTTTCAGAAACACCCTGTATCGTACCTACTTGACATTTCTCCTAAATAAACTCATGCATTTAAGAAAAATTGAAATTTTTAAAGTAAAATATGTCGGTTATTTTAGATTTATTTGAAAAACGCTAAAGAGAAAATAGAAAATATGTTTCTTTTATCGAGATCTACCAGCCCTGAAAATATTTGCACTTATTTAAGACTCACCCTGTATATAATATGGAATCAACAAAAAACGAGGAACTCTAGTATTATGGTATCTATCGAATTTTAAATAAATTAATTACAAATTAAACTAAAAATTTTACTGGAACAAAAACCAACTGAACTCTACAAAAGAATTTCTTGAAGGACGTAGCCAGGGTGAAAGTTTCAATATTTTCAAAGCCCCAACCAAAAACAAAGTTATTTTAATAAGTTAAAAAGTTTTTCTTGTTCTTGGAAGTTTGAAAACTTTTTCAAGGTCCGATCTGATTGGAAATTAAGGTCGCGCACGTGTTGTGTCTTGGTCCAGAAATTAATTTTGTTATTTTTCAGATAATTTATTGGGTAGCATAAAAATTTTCCAATTCCACCGACGACAGATTTTCTTTTCGTAGAATGGTTCCTGTAGTATTTACTACATTTCTTATCTTTTGTAAAAACGCCACATCGCATAGTGTAATAGAAAAAAAATTGAAGAATTTATTTTTCCAAAGCAGACCTACAAATATACAGGGAGTTTCAATATTCCCTGGACATAGAACAAATACGTATTTTTTGAATCAAATTAAGTCAATTACAAATAATTTACCTATACAGGGTTGTTCACCACATACGACACGGAGTATTGTATTGTCGACACGGTATTGTAGCTAAACGATTAGATTTTTACAAATTGTAAGTTTTGGATTCGTTGAAGGACTATTAGAGCTACAATTTAAAAATAATTTTACAGGATACAGAGTGTCCCAAATAAGTAACAAATATTATAGTTGTATTTTTTTAAATGGAACACCCTATATATTATTCTATTTTTAGATTCTACGATTGAAATAAAGGTAAATTTGATTAAGGTTTATCCAAAGAGGTTAGAAGAGAAAGAGGTAACAAATGCTCTATTTTATAATGCGCGAAGGCTGCCTGTTTTTCCGATCTGGGTTCCTTTGGTGGGGGTCACGCCAGGAGCGGATTTAGAAATTTTTAAGTGATGGGTTTATCACACTTAAACTTTACAGTTTTTGAAATATTTTCAATTTTGTGAAATTGCAGTAAAAAATTTAAGGCTTTATTTCTCCAAGGGTTTCAAAGTTTTTAATACTAAATATTTACTGAAGTTTATTTATTGATCAGATATTGTGTTGCAATAATAAAAATTATACTACCTTATACAGAGTGTCCAAAAATTCATATTAAATAATTACTAGCTTTAAACGGCAATAACTTGTTTAATTTAAATGGAACACCCTGTATATTTTACGTTAATTAGATGCACAATATTTATATCTATAAGAATCTAAAATTTTCCACTTCATACACTTAAATCCTTCGATATCGTGAAAATCGTTTTCCAATTTCACGTACGAGGAAAACAAAACAGAAAGAAAAAGCCGCTAAATGAAAATAACACGACAAAAGGAAAAACTGTCTCATCGTTCCCTTCTTTGTAGATTTTTCTCGTTTAAATGAAAAGCACAAGTTTGTCCTGATCAGAAAACCGAAGAAATGCTTGGAAAGATAGTAGTAAAATATATAAGGCTTCTTTCTTTGCTCAGAGATGTGCGGGAATATCGATATTTGAAAAGATCGATACTTTTGTGCATAGACCTCCGTAGAAATAGGTCCTTGAACGATTAAATGTAATTTATTTCATTTTATTTTCGGTTTTTTAATGGAGCATCCTGTACCTGTACAGGGTGAGTCAACGATAGATTAAAGTGTATTATCTCATTTGTTTTGTCTCTCATGGTTTACAAAAAAATGATAAATAAAAAAGTTATAGGGAAGGTTAAGATATACATTTTAAAATTATTATAGAGTATATAGGTTGCTTCAAAAAAGTGTGGCGGATATCACATACGTTTTATTAAATGCAACATACTATTTTTTATTTTATTTTTAAATTCAGCGCAAAATTCTATAACTTTTTTATATACCGGGTGCGTCTCAAAAGTGGCTCACCCCCTATAACTTTTTTATTTTTTCAGATAAAAAAGGAGATTTGGTATGTTAGTATATGACATAAATTAGGATTGATTGACGTATTCAATTGTTTTTGGTCACTTCCTGTTTCACCGGAAATGACTACAACTTTTGATTTTTAAATGGCACCCTCGGTATTTTTTTACTTTATTCGATAGAAAATGACATTCTGAATAGAATGACATATCATATGTCAACTTTTGACATTCTCGCTTAATAAAAAATTGTATTTTAAAATTCAATCTAGAGTCCCATGGCTATGTTAAAAACACTAATTTTTAATCAAGGAGCCTTGGAAAAATAGATTTGATCTTCTAATGTTTTTAGTGTCTTGTCCTTGCCGGTTAGAAAATGCTCAAATCGTATTTTTAATCATATCTCAATTTTTTCAAATGGAACGAGGGTGGCTCATTAGCATATTTGGAAAAAGCATTTTTTTGCGAATAATTTGATACCACACACTTGGTATTTCGAGTCAAATTTTCGTTACTAATCCCAAGGAATAATTTCAAATAAACCATACGCAAAAATGTCAAAATTGACATATGATATGTCATTCTATTCAGAATGTCATTTTCTATCGAATAAAGTAAAAAAATACCGAGGGTGCCATTTAAAAATCAAAAGTTGTAGTCATTTCCGGTGAAACAGGAAGTGACCAAAAATAAGTGAATACGTCAATCAATTCTAATTTATGTCATATACTAACATATCTAATCTCGTTTTTTTAACTGAAAAAATAAAAAGTTATAGGGGTGAGCCACTTTTGAGACGCACCCGGTATAATGTTATATTACCCAAAATTAATAGTTTTTGTAATATTTCAATTTCTTTAAAGAAATGTTAGATTTCAGTGTGGTAAAAAAAATTGTCAGTGATACCATTGTTTCTGAAGCTGGACTATTAAAATTTGGTAGGAGAATTTTATAGAGATGAAGAAAAAGTTATATGAAAAAATATTTATGAATTTCAAATACTTAAACTTAAAAAATCTCAATTTTTTTTAAATGACACACCCTATATATTATTATTTTTTCTGATATATTTTACAAAATTCTGGAAAGTGGGGGAAACCCAGAAAATCTCATCTCTGAGTGTACCAGACGACAACCATTCGTCCCATAAGCTTTGATACGACTGATATCAGAAATGGAGAACTAACCTCTGTAGAACCGTCTCAGATACTGACTTTTGTCACAGCCCTGAGACTGTATGATAATTTATAACTCAATAAAGAGGGACATAATAGATCTATAAGATCCCGGAGATTATACCTCCTTCCCTTACAATCTACAATATATCGATACTGTAAAACATATGTATCGATATTATTTATACCTGAAGATGAACATCCTTATCCTTACTTTTCTATTTACCAATATTGAAGGTCGCATAGAAAGAGAACCGAATAAAAAAGTTGCTCATTGTAATTCAATCAGTTTCGCATCCCAAGCTTAGTTCTCCCCTATTTTTCCTCGTAGGAAGGAATAGTTTTTCTTGGAAAGTTACGGGGTATTTTCCGTTCAAACAAGAAATTACATAAAGTTGTTTACTCAAGATACTACCGATAATTTTATACTGTAAAGATAGGTATAAGTGAAGTACGATAATTATTTGTTAGTTTAAACCCCATGGTAAAGAGAAATTTACTATCTAATAATACAATCTGATCGAAAAAAAACGACGTCAGCGATGGCTATGAAATGAAGATCGCTGTCATTTTATAAGTAAAATTATATGGGGATTGTCATCGATCGTCATTTCCAAGCCAACTTGACGTTTTTACGTTGATCAACAAAAAACTGAAAGCGAGTTGAAAGCTTGGATTCAGATGGTTCAAGCAAAATTGAGAGAGATTCAACACTAGTTAGAGGAGACAAATGAAATTGTTTGTTATTACGTACCGATAATATGTGATGTTTTGCTGGAGAATACCTTAAAGAGTATCTTGGAAAAATAGGAATTAAAAAAAAACGCGTTTTTGGGTTGGAAATTTTATATCAAGAAGGAATACATTAAAATACGTTGGCTACTTTCTGTTGAACTTAAATCGAAAACATGGTTCACATGTATCAATCAATATTAGTTATCTATTAATAGAAAAATGAGGATTAGATATATCATAGGCAAACAGATTTGCGATATACATAATATAAGTAATTAATAACACTATTCTTAATTAGTATAACAGATAAAAATTACCACTATTACTTAACTATAATGATAGTTACTCTACTATCAAAAATAATACCTAAATACGTTAGAAAAAGAAGCATTCATGAATTTATTAATAAAATTTACTAAGAAACATAGTTGATGCCTTTTAGTACTAGCTGGGAGAATGTCGATGCACTATATCTTTGGTTCTGGGTGGTTCTGGGTATGGGACCCACACCAAATTTTACTAAAGCTAAAGAGCAGTGATGACGAGCCTCTGAAACGCGTGTCAGTGCTGACATGAGAGCTCATTTTTGGTGACACAGGGAAAAAGAAAAAAATTTCATAATTCAAATATTTGTCTGTCATGATATGTTTTTTGGTTCGCTCATATCGATACATACATACTTTGGTTAATTTTTAAGAGCGAAATGAACTTACCATCAACAATTTGCAATTTTTTCAATTATCATGACTCTTTCATGTTATTTTTTAATATAACGAGATGGCTTTGGTTTGGTGGCTCTTGATAGTTATCACTCTCCTCTTCATCGTTCATAATAATAATATTCAGTACAAAAATATAAAAATATTATAACGATAAATACATAAAACTTGATATTAAAAACAAAAAATATCCAAAGAAATAGAAGAAAAATAATCATGAGCTGAGACACAGTCTTAAGACTCCATTTCACCAGTCCGAAAAAGTAGCAAAATAAGCGTTCGGCATTTAACGTTTTATGTAAAACTGGCTAGTTATTTTTACACAAATAAAGAAGGAAATTAAAGATAAAGGATTATACTATATCCGTATTGTAGCACATTTTTAGACGAATTCTTTATTTTTAAAATTTTGATGGTCAAACATAAACAAAATGTTCCTTATGTTTGGACTAAATTTTCTCGAAAATAAAGACATAATTTAAAATTCCTTTACAATACGGAAATATATTGAAGTTTTGTGATTACAGTGATATATAATTTATATGGTTTTGTAACAAATCGCTCGCTATTTTATGGCAAATGCTGAAGCTCTGCAAACCTTAATCAAGCCTTAATCAAAGCATGTGTGTTTGGAATTTTGGGTGTGGCTTAACACGACAGGATCGGGCTTAGCCTTAGGCAGATTTCTGAAATATAATATATATTTTCTTCGACCACACACCCGCTTTACCCGACCCCTGAGAGCGACCCGAACAGTACAGCGTAATAGACTCCTCACGAACGATTACTTGATACAGTTTGGAACACTCTGTGCACTTTCTGTAATAAGAATAATTAAGAAAATTAGAAACAAAGACACAAAAAACAACGAATTTAATTATCCAACGTAAAACAGGGAGGTATTTATTTAAATTTGTGCCCAATTAATTCGTGCAACTGGTGGAATAGGAAATGTCAGTTGGAAATTCGACGAAGCCAGATCTCAGGACTTTCGTTAACAAGTTTCGCAGAGTTTGCCTGTGCGCGTCATATTATTGCGAATGCAAACTTAAACCTATTACATAACCTCGATTCTAAGCCTGCAAAATATTCTTCCTTCCTGCTGATAGCGCGGAAGATCTTATTAGGCTAATGAAGTGCATTTTGTAGGTGCCAGAGTTTAATAACTACTAGGTGGTATTAGGTAGCGCAATTCTAATTTCTCTTTAATTCGAACATTTAACGGTCGAGAATACAGAGATTCTTAAGCATGCTTTTCTCGTAGACCAATTTCAAAACACTGGTTTTGGTGTAACCCCTGCTGCTACATTTCTAACATATTTCCAAAACTCGTCAAAAAATGTGAAAATTAGATCAAACAATGGGAATTTGAGTCATACGGTTGAGCCCTGGGCGTTCACCTGGACCACTTTGGGAATCACTAGTCTAGATGTCGGGCGTTTGTAGCTCCTATTAGAGGTGGGAATTCTAGTTCCTTAGTTCTAGTTCCTCCAGAGGAATAGTTCCTTGAACTAGGTCTTTAGTTCACAAATAGTTCCCGACTAACATTGACATCCCCCTTGCTTGCTAATGCGTTTCGTTGTCAGTCAGAACTATTCACAGTATGATCTGTATAATTTTTATAAGGTACGGAGATATAACGAGACGTGTAATTGTGTATGTTAAAAACATGTAGTTAAGTTTTATTGCAGATAAAAAAATTAAAAAAAATCCAATCACAATTTAAAAAAATATATCACAAATCAATTGGAGCAAATATTACAAAAATTTTACGAAAAATTGCATTTTTCCTCACTTCAAGCATTTTGTTTTTGTCTAAAAGTTCAGAATATCTACTTCGTTTTATAAGATATTTCTTAATTTTAGGGACCTAAAGTGAAACATTCTCATAAAATATTTAAAAAACAAACTAAAAATCAAAAACAGTATCCACGACAAATTTCTGTGGTAATTACGCCGCACCGGCTGTGGCAAAAGACAAGGCCGAATCCATCGTCGTCGCCTTGTATTATATCTCGGATCTGCCGACTGAATAGATTCCCGTGAACTAGTCTTTTAATAGTTCCTCTATGTCCGGATCCGATAACATACGGCTGGCACTCCCCACGCCTGCCTAGCATCAATCGCGCTGGCTGATCCATACGTAAACTAGTCTCTTATTTCGTTCCTCTAGTTCCTTTAGGTCCGGATCCGATAACATACGGCATACGGCTGGCACTCCCCACTCCTGCCTAGAATCGATCGCGCTGGCCCGATCCGTTCGTACGTAAACTAGTCTTTTATTTAGTTCCTCTAGGTCCGGATCCGATAACGTACGGCTGGCACTCCCCACTCCTGCCTACCATCGGGTTACGCGCGCTAGCCGATCCGCCGCCGTCGCATATTCTATATCGGTCACAGTCGCGATCCCGGAATAGGTCCTGAGGAACTAGTTCTATGAGAAACCAGGAACTAGTTCATTTCACTCCGGGGTCGGAATAGTTCATTGGAACTAGTTCGTTCACGAACTACACACCTCTAGCTCCTATAATAAAAAATATTTTTTTTAAGTGCAAACTTAAAGTATGAATTAGGATGTAATTGAGGAAAATATTTTAACTTCTATAGAGTAACTCAAAAAAGTGTGAGTGGACCAGGATGATTTTTTTGGCTTCCTTTCAACAAAATCCTAAGATATTATTAAATATGTTTTTGTTTGACTATTTTTATAAATACCACTATAGCTTTTTTATTTTTTTAGATAAAAAAAAACGAGATTTGGTATGTTAGTATGTGATATAAATTAGGATGGACTGACGTATTCAATTGTTTTTGATCACTCCCTGTTTCACCGGAAATAACTACAATTTTTGATTTTTAAATGGCACCCTCGGTATTTTTTTACTTTATTCGATAGAAAATGACACTCTGAATAAAATGACATATCATATGTCAACTTTTGACATTTTCGGATATGGTTTATTCTTTGAATAAGAAGACTAAGGAAGGAGCATATCAAAAATCTTAGGTCCACCGCGATGGGCCTCAAATATGGCCGACTTTAATTCCGGTTTATCAGTGCCGTTCTAATTTTATTTAAAAAATGTAAAACTATGATGTAGGGTAGACGTGGGATAGACTCAATATTTTTTTTTATTTTGCGTTGTGAATAAATGTTGGTATAGTTATTAAAATTGTTATAAAAATATAAAATTCTAATAAAAATAGATAAGTTATAATAATTATTTATAACCATAAACATCCGATACGCTACTGAAGCAGGTAAGTCAAATTGACGTATCTAAATTCTTTGACATCTAATCTTTGACAAGTAGTAAATAAAAGCAAAAATGCAAGAAAAATATATAATTAGTTAATTTAAGTGAATTTCATAAATGATCGGTTTACTACACGTATGTATATTATATAGTCACTTACTAGCGAAAAGTTGTTAAATTATTTCACTCGATTTTTGCCGAGATCTACCGCACGCTACACAACCAGCTATTTTAGAGTCTTTTTCGATAAATCGCGATAGTGTCACTGTTAATTTAAGTTCTGTCACAATTTCCATCTAGATTTACTACCTTTATACAACTATCAGTAGTAGAATAAATAAAAAATAACATAAAATAAGCTCCGTAAAGACTGACAAATTCACAAAATTTCAAATCAAATTCAAATGTGTCAAATGAATCGTCAATCAGAACTGTCAAGGATCCCCACCCTAGACTCCTTTTTCCGCCCACCATGCATGAATACATGGATAGCATTATGCTCCTTCCTTAGTCTTCTTATTCAAAGGGTTTATTTGAAATTGTGACGTGCAATTCATAACGATAATTTGACTCGAAATACCAAGTGTGTAGTAAGTACCAAATTATTCGTAAAAAACACTTTTTCCAAATATTCTAATGAGCCACCATCGTTCCATTTGAAAAAATTGAGATATGATTAAAAATACGATTTGGGCATCTTTTAACCGGCCAGGACAAGACACTAAAAACATTAGACAATCAAATCTATTTTTCCAAGGGTCCTTGATTAAAAATTTGTGTTTTTAACACAGGCATGGCACTCTAGATTGAAATTAAAAATACAATATTTATTATATAATAAATATTATGTCATTTTCTATAGAATAAAGTAAAAATATACCGAGAATGCCAAAGATCAAAAGTTTGTAATCATTTCCGCTGAAACAGGAAGTGACGAAAAACATTTGAATACGTCAATAATTTATGTCATATACTAACATACCAAATCTCGTTTTGGTGAGCCACTTTTGAAATGCACCCGGTATATGTGCATAGGCTGTTCCATAATTACACACAAAATCATTTTTTTAACAAATATTTGAACTATGAATGAAATATTACAGGAGTTTGGCCAGTTTATTTTAAAAATATCTATATATTTTCGATTTACCATAAACAAATATTACACGCACTGTCTCAAATCATTTTTAAACAATAACAAACAGTTTGGCTAAATTTAAATCCAAATAAATTGCCTTACTTTAACCGGAAATTTTAGAAAAATTGTCTAAATAAAGACAGAAATTTATGAAAAAGGTGAAATATATGTACCTATTCCAAAAAAAATATTCTATTTTCTTCTACCTAGATCTTAAAAGTCTAACGGAATAAACAAATGTCTATTTTTGAGTTTATTCGAGGCGATCTGTTCCAGATCAGCCAGAAATTTATTCAGGGATGTGTTATATTAAAACTAGATATTTTATTACCTTTTCCTTCGCGCTAAACGATTTAGCAGCAATAAAACGAAGTAAGTTAAGCCTGGACGTACAGAGCAAAATTGATTTTTGAGATGGCCCTTCTTTAAATAATCTTTATGTTCTTTAATACGAGTATTTAATTGTCTTCATTGTCTGCATTCTGCTTATGGTTCCTAGAAAAAAATGTGTGTGCATTATGTGCGCATCAAAATAACTGTCTTAGTGACACGTGTCGTACATGGTCAAGTGACTATTCTAGGTATTTGTTATAGTTGGTCTGTACATGGGTCTGTACTTACTTTGCTATAAATATCGTAATATTAAACCATACAAGGTGTTCAAAATTCTATGTCAAACCTTCTAAAATATAAAATAATTTTTCTTCGTTTTTTAAATGGAACACCCTATACATTGTTTCTTTGTTAGATGAAGAATATCGCTGAGAGATGGTGCCGGACTGTCGGGCTGAGTATTAACTCAGATAAAACCGCAGTAGTGCCATTCACCATAAATCGAAGTTTGAAAAACTTGAAAAGAATCCATCTAGATGGAAAGGAAATACTGCCATCACAGGAAATGAAATATCTGGGAATAACCCTGGATAGTAAACTTCTCTGGAACAGGCATATTAAAAACATTACCAGCAAAGCCACAAAGGCTCTCATGATATGCAGAAGACTGGCGGGAAATAGGTGGGGCTGCGCCCCTAACATTTTGCGCTGGATGTATACCATGATAGTAAGACCCATGATTACTTATGGAGCTTGGAGCTTGGTATACAAAACTAGAGCAACGTACAGCAAGGCAAAACCTGTGCAAAGTACAGAGACTGGCATGTATCTGCATCACAGGTGCCATGAGAACATGTCCAACAGCAGCAATGGAGGTCATTCTAGACCTAACACCACTGCACATTGTCGTCGGTAGTTATGCCAATGCGACAATGATTAGAATGGTTACTGACGGAAACAGTACTGGGAGAATATTCAGGTCAGGGGCTTGGAACACCCTCAAAAAGAAAATTCCACTTCTCCAACTCCCAGTGGATGACATACCAATAATTTACAACTTTGAGAAACACCTCACTGTAGTATTGAGTAATAAAAAGGATTGGAAGAAAGAAACGCTTACTCAGCATATAAAAGACCATACCATTACGTGGTATACTGATGCCTCCAAAACCAAAGCAGGGACAGGGATAGGAGTATTTGGGCCGAAAACTGAATACTCCGAACCAATGGGCACCTACCCCAGTATCCTTCAGGCTGAAATTTGCGCTATCGAAAGATGCGTACAATTTATCTTAGATAGGAACTATCGAAAACAGGAAATTGCCATCCTATCCGATAGTCAAGCAGCACTTAACGCGATCAACTCAGTAACCATCAATTCGATGTTGGTCAAAGAATGCCTAGAGAAGCTCAACAAATTAGGTAAAGAAAATAAAGTCCTCTTACTCTGGGTGCCTGCTCACCAAGGGATAGAAGGCAATGAAAAAGCAA
This sequence comes from Sitophilus oryzae, assembly GCF_002938485.1. Lineage (NCBI taxonomy): Eukaryota > Metazoa > Arthropoda > Insecta > Coleoptera > Curculionidae > Sitophilus > Sitophilus oryzae. The sequence goes on along the minus strand of NW_022146732.1, from coordinate 5,366,856 downwards.
ATGATCTAGCTAGAAAAGGAGCGAACACTCCACTAACTGGACCAGAACCGTTCTGTTTTCCAAACGGGAACCAACTGAAAGCGGAACTGAAGAATTTGGAAGACTCCATCCGTAACTTGGAATGGGTGTCCTCCAACGGTCTAAGACACTCGAAAAAGTTCCTTAGAACTTATGACCGAGAAAAATCAAAGGTTTTCCTTGATTTAAGTAAAAACAATCTTCGGATTATCACGGGGTTTCTAACAGGACACTGTCTCCTCAACGAACACCTCAGTAGGCTGAAACTGAGAAACAACCGCGAATGCAGATTTTGTGGGGAAAATGGGGAAACACCAGAACACCTTATCACTGAGTGCGCCGAGACGACGACCATTCGTGCCATGAACCTTGGTACGTCTGATGTCGAGGATGGAGAGCTGGCCTCTGTGGAGCCGTCTCAGATACTGGCTTTTCTTAAAGCCCTGAGACTGTATGATGAGTTATAACTCGTTATAACTCAAGAAAGGGGAACACACAATAGATCTATAAGGTCGCGGTGATTAACTCCCCTCCTAAACATTCTACATTCTACATTCTAGATGAAGAATAACAAAAAGAACATTTTTTCCATAGCAACTGTTAAAATTGCCTTATAAGCTTATATCTATCAAAAATAGTAGATAAAATAGTACTTTAACCGCATGGGTAGATTAAATGATACTTTAACAGCGAGGATAGGTTAAAAACTTTATTTCTTCTCGCACGTTTTTTAATTGCTTCCATTTTTGAAAATGTTTGTATTCCTTTTCGTAAGTTATTCGGGATTTAAACGGAAGTAGTTTGGATATGGCGTTTGCCGCCTCAGCTTGAATATCTGTTGGTAATTTACTTATAAGTCGCTATGGAAAAAAATAGTGTTTTATACACTACGATAAAATTGCATTATCGTCTTGTATAAAAAATAACTATTTTTGTATTGAAAGTATTTAAGTTTTTTTAGCGGTTTTATTACATATGGCTCCTTCAACGGTAAAATACCAGACTTAATAAAATAATTTTTGGACCACCCTGTGGATATTTTTTTTGACTTTTTATTAAAGCAGATTCTATCTAAAAAATTCCAGTCAGAAGACAGTTTCAAATAAAATCGAATAAAAAATTATAAGGTTCTCTTTGAATTTCTTGAAGATATATAGATATACATTTTCTTAAATAACATTCCTCTATAAAAAAATTAATTAATTTTTTATTAGAGTAGATTTAAATATGAAACCTAATGAAAAATTAGATTTTTTCAATTTTTTTTCAACGTTTTGTTTATTTTATTTTTTTACCTACGTAATTCTCCCGACAAATTCTTTCATTTTCATCTAGATTTAATTATGAGAATAACTTAAATATTTAATAAACTACTGGCATGATAATAAAACATTTATTTAAGATCGTCTTTATTGACGCAAACGAATTTTGATGGGGATCCCGGCTATTTTTCAGTTTATTAAAGCCAGCTAAGATTTTCTTCTCGCGAATATTATCCACAAAGGAAAGGAAAATAATCAAATTAATTCACTTCGTCATAAATTTGTCATTCGAATAATTAATTTGCGTTTTTTGGGAATAATATTTGCATAGAATGGAGAAAGCGATACATTCAGGGTTGTGCTTGTTAAAAATTACATTTTCGTTACTTGAATTTACTACCTAAATAACTTGTAATTAAAAAACGATTAGTTATTAATTAGTTTACAGCAATTTATTCATCATTATCATTTTCAGCTTATTCAACTATTCCCAATTATTATTAGTGATGGGAAAAACCGATTAATTTCAATAATCCAGTACTCGAGTTTCAAGCGATTGCAATTACCGAGCGATCGCTCGAGCGAAATATCACCCTTGAAATATCACGCTTGATCGCTTGATATAGTTTATTTTAAAGCATTGTCGATGTACGTCGTAAAATTTTGTCCCTCAGATACGGAACGGATAAATATATACACGCGCGGCGTCGTATAAATTTGCTACCTGCAATGTATCTAGAAAATTCGCTCGGGTTTTTATCGAGTATGTCACCTATTTTAAATTACAACCAATGCACAGCATAACTTGTATTCTAGCTTCTTTACCGATGATGAGCAGTGCCGTTTCTAGTATATAGGGGGCCAAGGGCCTAAGACAGCTAAGGGGCCCCTCGGATCTTGTAGGACTTACAAAATCGCGATATTTTGTCGCGGTATTTCCCTGGAAGCGAAAGTAACGCGGCACATATTATATGGAGCCGGTATTTCGATCACTTTGTCATCATAAGTTGCCATTAAATACTTGCGAACATTCGGTCGGGGATTTCCTGAACTAATAATGCATGACCCGTGAATGGTAGTATATTATGGCTCGTCAGCAAAATTATGTTCGATAATTTAATACCTTTAATTTATTACAGTTGGGATTGGAACCTTTGGTGTTATTACAGCAAAATAAAACACTAATTCACCACAATACACCAAAACATTTTACTTTTGCACTAACAAATTTTACAAACGAAAGTAACGAAAACCTTTTCACGAGTGAAATAAAAAAAGTGGAATTTTAGTCCGCCACTGTACCGTATAAGGGAAAAAACGCCGATGATAATTTTGGCAATGTTAATCTAATATCTAAATGTCGTTTACTAAAAATTGACATAAACTTGTCAAAAATTAGCACTGCTTATAGAAATATTAAAAAAAGATACATACGTACGGGCCAAGTAACGACATCTAGGGCTTGACGTCGCCAAAATTATCATCGATTGATATTTCCAAGCCGTCTTCGACGCGGTATTTTTTCCATCGTATGGTATTTTATTAGGCTACTACTATATTTAAACATATATCTAATAAATTCTGATAAATACATGTTTGTTATGTCAAAAATAAGTAAGCGTTACTATCAAATTCTTGTTTTTTTGTGTGTATATTACCACAGTCGGTTTTTCCAAAAGAAGCATCATTTCTAGCCAAATGGTATGCCAATGACGATGCTTAAACGTCAATTACAAACTGATAATGGAAATTAAAGCCCCGGCTACACGTAACGTTCTATATATCATATACTAATTAATTACATACTTAATTGTGTTCGTTAATAAATTATTCTAAATAAATGTGGATTTGAGTCAGAAATCAATATAATAATAAGTTATCAATATTAAAGTCTCTGTAGTTATAAATAAGTATTTATTAAAAAATGAAATATCATTTTTAAGGTGTTTCTTTTTATCACACTGTCTAATACCCATACAAAATTCAGTTTTTTAGTATTTGGAGCAATTATTATTAATCAACGCAAACAGTCAGTTAATGTAGTTTGAATACTGGAATCATATTTATTGGTCCCCTTTAACAAATATTTAAACAGTTTTTTTATTTATTAATAAAATAAACAAATTATATCGACAATATTAGTATCTGTACTCTTTAAAAATTTGGTACATCTTTAAAAATAATCTAAAATGTCAATATTCCATAGGTATATTGATAAATAAGTTCTAAATTACAAGAAAATGCATTTTCTAGGGAAACTTAGATAGACAATTAAATTGTGCATCTGATTCTCGTAAAATATACAAGGTGTTCCGTTTAAATTAAACAAGTTATTGCCGTTTGAAGCTAATAATTATTTAAAATAAATTTTTAGGCACTCTGTATAAGGTAGTATTATTTTTATTATTGCAACAAAATAACTAATCAATAAATAAACTTCAGTAAATATTTAGTATTAAAAACTTTGATACCCTTGGAGAAATAAAGCCTTAAAATTTTTACTGCAATTTCACAAAATTAAAAATATTTCAAAAACGGTAAGGTTTAAGTATAATAAACCTTAATCAAATTTACCTTTATTTTAATCGTAGAAATTAAAAATGAAATAATATACAGGGTGTTCCATTTAAAAAAATACAATTTTGATATTTTTTACTTATTTGGGACACTCTGTATCTTGTAAAATTATTTTTAAATTGTACCTCTAATAGTCCTTCATCGAACCCAAAACTTACAATTTGTAAAAATCTCATCGTTTAGCTACAATACTCCGTGTCGTATGTGGTGAACAACCCTGTATATTAGTATAGATTACAACCAAAAAAATAATTGTGACTCGTTTATCTACAATCTACAGTCTGTCCTACTTCTGTCAATGGAAGGAGACATTTCAACTTATTCTTAAAGATATAATAATTTATAAGTTGCGCGATGCATATAAATCGCCAGTTTTTGCAACCGGGTGGAAATTACAGGCAGTTAAAAAGATTAATTATCAAACTGTACGAGATTTCGTGTAATAAAATTATTCGGGTCAGATTAATGAAATTATCCACTCTTTGCCTCCGAGCAAGTCAAGTTTTGACTTATATGACGTAAAATCTCGCAATTTGCCAAGCTAAATCGTCTGTGCATCGTACGAATTGAGATATTCCGTCGACCTTTGCATTCTTAAGTTCCGTTGGTAGGTTGATTAAAGAGACTAGTGATGGACATTACTATTCTTTTTGGAGAAATTGAATCGTGTGATTCAATCTAATATAAAAATACCATCAGATAGCCTTAATAAAGTGGCTACGAGAATGTGCAATTAGTTTTTTTATTTTCTAAAAAGTAACGACAGGAAAAAATAAAATTGATTTTCAAAAAAATCAGTTTTTTCCAAAAAAATCAGTTTTTTCCAAAAAACTCAGCAATCCCTGAAATTTTTAAAACTTTTTTGATGGCATCTTGGTGAACACCCCAATAAAAAACGCAACTTTGCCCCAATTTAACTATGTTCGTATCTATTACGGTTACCGAGATACCAATGCTCGTACCTCGAATTTGTAGCACCCTGTATACTATTTATTAAAGACTTCTTAATACCAATTTGATATTTTTAGAGCCATATTTTAATTCCGATTTAATAATCATAACACATAGTATATAATACCACACATAGTATATAATTCCAGTTCCAAGAGGATGAAACCAACCCTCAAATATTACAATGTTTTTTATTTAAAAAACGGTCAAGTTTCCGAAAAAACGCTTAAACACGTATATTTTATTTTGTTTTTTTACATATTTTTAAATTTTTTAAAAATGTATACAGGGTGTTTCGAAAAATCTGGTCATTGATTGATCACGATCCTGCTTAAAGCGCTTGACGTAAAGAGCTGATTTTTGGAAAACAGATTGACTTTAGGGTGTAGAGGTTCGATAAGAAGGGATTTTTCGAAACTCGAATTCTAAGGGGGTGAAACTATCCCTCAAATATTAAAATATTTTTTTATTTAAAAACCGGTGAGTTGTTCGGAAAAACTCTTAAACACGTATATTTTATTTTGTTGTTTTACATATTTTAAGATTTTTTATAAATTTATACAGGGTGTTTCATAAAATATGACCATTGATTAATCACGATTCTGCTTAAACTGCTTGACGTTTAAAGCTGATTTTTGGTAAACGGATCGACTGTGGGGTGTAGAGGTTCGATAAAGAGGGGTTTCTCGAATCTCAAATTCCAAGAGGGTGAAAACGCCCCTCAAATATTACAATATTTGTTTTTTAAAAAACGGTTAGTCTTTCGGGAAAACGCTTGGATAAGCATAACTTAATTGGTTTTTTTACATATTTTGAATTTTTTTAAAAAATCATACGGAGTGTTCCAAAAAGTTGGGTTATTTCTTAACCACGATTCTGCTTAAACTGCTTGACGTAAAAAGCTTATTTTTGGCAAACGGATTTTTCGAAAGTCAAATTCCAACGAGATGAAACTACCCCTCAAATATTACCAAGTTATATAATAATATCGCCATATTGTTTTTTCTCATGCTGACATAAATGTGAGAAAATTTTATCCAGTTTGTATGTTAATGGAGATTCTTGCTTTGCTTTATCATCACCATTACATATAATTAATTCGACGCGAACGAAGTCGCTTGTACACGCTAGTATACTTATAATCCTTTATCTTTAACTTCCTTCTTCATTTGTGGAAAAATACTTAGCCAGTTTGACATAAAACGTTAAATGCCGAACGCTTATTTTGCAACATTTTCGAACAAGTGAAATGGACTCTTAATCTATTAAACACAACTTAACCCCTTTAAGGAGCTCTCGTGGCGTATAAACAAGTCAATTCAGAAAGGCACCGTCGAACATGTAATTTATCGGGTATTCTGGGCCTCTCAAATCGATTCCATCAATAGAAACCTCCGTTTGCCAATAATGGCATTAATATAGGGTTTCGGGGAGGCCCTTTGTCGAGTCTATGCCAGGCGTATCTGAATGGCATGTTGGGACCAGAATTTCCTATTGAATCGGCAAATATAATGTATAGTTTTTGGTATTAAATTTGTTATTTAGGGTAATTGGGTATACCTACGTTGTATGCAGAATGAAGTGTCTCGATAAAATGTAAGCGTCTTATTATTTTTATTTATTTAAGATTCTAGTGCTAAAATAAGCTTTTTACGCCAAGCAGTTTAAGCAGAATCGTGGTTAATCAATTACCCAACTTTTTGGAACACCCTGTATGATTTTTAAAAAAATTTCAAATTATGTAAAAAAAACAAATAAATTATGCTTGTCCAAGCGTTTTCCCGAAAGACTAACCGTTTTTTAAATAACAAATATTGTAATATTTGAGGGGCGTTTTCACCCTCTTGGAATTTGAGATTCGAGAAACCCCTCCTTATCGAACCTCTAGACCCCACAGTCAATCCGTTTACCAAAAATCAACTTTAAACGTCAAGCAGTTTAAGCAGAATCGTGATTACTCAATGGTCATATTTTATGAAACACCCTGTATAAATTTATAAAAAATCTTAAAATATGTAAAACAACAAAATAAAATATACGTGTTTAAGAGTTTTTTCGAAAAACTCTCCGGTTTCTAAATAAAAAATATTTTAATATTTGAGGGATAGTTTCACCCCCTCGAGTTTCGAAAAATCCCTTCTTATCGAACCTCTACACCCTAAAGTCAATCCGTTTTCCAAAAATCAGCTTTTTACGTCAAGCGCTTTAAGCAGGATCGTGATTAATCAATGACCAGATTTTTCGAAACACCCTGTATACATTTTTAAAAAATCTTAAAATATGTAAAAAAAAACAATAAAATATACGTGTTTAAGCGTTTTTTCGGAAACTTAACCGTTTTTTTTAATAAAAAATATTGTAATATTTGAGGGGTGGTTTCTTGGAACTTTTTTTTTGTAACAACACACAACTTTTTTTTTGGCACAGCAGGTGCTCTATGGTTTCTTCTTCCTATCCGCATTCTCTGCAGTGGTCGTCGTTGGAAATCTTCCATGTCACGAGGTTTGCCCCCGTGGGGCAGTTTCCAGTGACGACACCTACAAGTATGCCTACTCAGTTCTTTTTGTGACGATACGCACAGACAGAAATCTCTACAGAAAAAAAAACTAAATGTTTAACTTTCTTTAAAGAGCCGGTAAGATGCAAACTGGTAGACAACAAAATTATTGAGCAAGTATCACAATTCAGATACCTAGGAATAGATATGTCGCACTACCATGATCCAGAGAAAGATCTGAGAAGCCAGATAAACAGAGCAACGGCCATGTCAGGATATCTGAGGCAAATAGTGTGGATAAACCCGTTCATGCGACCAGACAGCAAAATTAAAATTTATAAGACCTGCATCAGACCAATAATGATATATGGCATAGAAATCCGAGAGGAAACGTTAAGACGAGAGGAAAAAAGTTAAGACCAAAAGCATGTTAAGAGTCGCTGAAATGGAGAACCTAAGAACCATAATGGGGAAGACTAGAAGAGACAGAATTAGAAACACAAATATTAGACAACAATGTGGAATACAGGACGTAGTGAGATGGGGTAGGCAAAGAAAAAGACAATGGTTCGCACACGTAAAACGCATGGAGGAAAACAGGCTACCACGTATAGCTCTTGAAGGGAAACCCATGGGTAAGAGGCAGCCCGGAAGACCTCCAAAAAGATGGAAAGACAGTTGGCAGTCTATCTCTCAAGAACTCCTACAGAGGCAACCTAAAAATTAACAGATCGACTAGACCTTAAATAAGCAAAAGAAGAAGAAGAGGTTCTTTTTGTGCTCTAGTAGTTGTTTTGTCTTTTTGCTATCTACCCCTGACCACAGTCTTCAAGCAAAAAGTAACGTCAAAGGAAAATTTTAATCTAAATCATGGATGTATATTTCAACTTCTAAATAAATATAGTATTGTGAAAACTTAAGAAAAATTGGAATTCTCGTCATCCCATTCCTGCATCCTATATTCGCACATTATCTACGTAAATTCGTTTCTAAACTAAAACATTTTGAGAAATATTCGATGATTGAAAGAAATACCGAAGATTTTTTAACGGTATATTTTAAACTCTATCAATAAATAAACATCGCAGTGTTTAATCCAGATTTTTTCGAATTAAAAAAAAATCATAAAATAAATAGTCAAATATTGAAATAACCAGATGATTACAGAAGGAATTTCCTTATTGAAGAAATTCGTATTGATTTTATTTTCCGCGTTTTCATTGCGTATACGTCTGGAGCTTATATCTAGATTTTCCTTCATTTTCTTTATATTTGTGGCGCCAAAATAACTCGTAAACTCAATTGTGTACGTGCGTATGATGTTAACTAAACATAAATCACGTAAAATAGAATATTGTTGTTGGTTCTCACTAAAGAGAAATAGAAAAACCATAATATGTATATTTTCCAAAATGTATGACTATTTTGTACTGTATTTAAATAAAACTACAAACTTTCAATAAATTTTAGATAAAATAAATATTGAAGAATTTCACCTAAAGATTCTTGACTCTTCATAATAACCGATAAAAATCAGCAGTACCGTATGATCGAAAAAAACACGGCGTGATTTTTTTGTGACACCCTGTATACAGGGTGGTCCGAACTGCATTCCGGAAACTTCGCTCGCATATTTTGCAGATAAAAACAAGTAAAAAAGTTCGTATAAATGTATGTCCTAAAATATTCAGTTTCGGAGATACAGGGTGTAGAAGTTTTATTTTTATTTCGATTTTTTCCAAATAATTTCTGAAGTAACGTCAATATTTGGATGAAAGTTGGTGTCTGGGAGTTTTGAGATATGAGAAATTTGATTTTGATGTCAATATGACTCTTATTTATAGGGGACGCCACCTACATGTGTTTTAACTCTTTTGAAGATTAATAACTTTTTGTCCGTACCTGTATAAAACTACCGGGTAAAAAAATATACATTTATGACGTTTTTTACATAAAAAAGGTCTCTTGGTAAAAATCGCTATCAGTTATGGTTCTCGAGATATTTGGAATCGAAATTATCAATACCTGTTGTCTTTGACATAAAATTAAACATTTTGACTAAATAGTTATTGGACTGAAATCATAAATTTGAAATGTTTTAGTGCTAAAAGTTGAACACAAACTGTTTTATCATCATTTTTTCGAAGAAAAAATTATGTTTAATTTAAAAAAAAATGTTCCCAAATTTATCATCTACTCGACATGTTTATTTTTTGTCAATAATGACATGTATTGACTAATTCCATTCTAAATATCTTGAGAACGGTTACTCGTAGCGATTTTTACCAAGAGACATATTTTACGTAAAAAATCACGGAAATGTATATTTTTTCACTCAGTAGTTTTATACAGGTACGGACGAAAAGTTATTACTCTTCAAAACAGTTAAAACACATGTAGGTGGCGCCTCCTACAAATAAGAGTCATATTGACATCAAAATCAAATTTCTCATATCAAAAAAAATCCTGACACCTACTTCAGAAATAATTTAGAAAAAATCGAAATAAAAATGAAACTTCTACACCCTGTATCTCCGAAACTAAGCATTTTAGGACATACATTTATACGAACATTTTTACTTATTTTTATCTGCAGAATATGCTGCTGAAGTTTCCGGAATACAGTTCGGACCACCCTGTATATTAAAATAAAAATAATGCTCTTCGATTTTGTTAAAGCTTTTAAAAAACCAATACATTGTTAACATTCATACCTACAAGAACAGTTACTCGATATGTATATTATATCTGCAATTGATCTAAATTCCCTTTGCAATCTTCATACTACAACTATAATTTGGGAATTTGAATTATGTACTAATGGTCTAAAACACACAGATGACAGCATTACTGAACTAATTAATTATTTAAAATTAATTTAGACCTATGTCAAACCTTTTTGTGTTATATGTCATGGCGCTTCTGTAAAAAACGGACCCTTATCACAGCTATAGAAGGCAAAATACGGAAAGGTAATTGTTAAATTAGTTCATAAAATATTTACATACTGCTTTTACACCTAAAAGGTCTACGAGTGGGACGTATTTTTCAAGGCTAATTTTAAGTTCATTTCATACTCTTTAGTCAAGGACTGTATATATTCTAAAGGACTGTTCGATCGCGTCAAATCGCCGTGGAATGCTACGTCACGCGCTGACCAGCGCTCCACAGTGCGGCGCGGCGTGGCGGATGGTTATTCTAGCGGAACAAAATCTCCAGAGCAATGTTTGGGACTTAAAATCTAAGAACGTAGCAAATGGTCTAATATATAGCAACTATATGGTTAAATTTATTTATTTATTAACCACTTAATTTATTAATAAATAAATACAAGATAATAAAACTATGATATTATTCGTACATGACACAAAAACCGTATTGTAAACTATTGCCAAATACATAAAATTATGATATCAAAAAACTCTTTAGCAGTTTTTTTTAATTAATTTGTAATCTAGTGACACCCTCTATAATTTATTTTAAAAAAAATATATTTTATTTTGAAAATAATAAATAAGATAGATATTTTAATTATAATTTTAACACTCGGTAATTGTAAATTCATATATAGTAAGTATCTAAGAGAATTTTTTGAACTCAGTGCCTTTTGATGGAGTTGTTTTGTTTTTATACTATCCGATTGAAATGAATCTTTTTGGGCATTCACCTGTTAAGCTTGAACTCCCTGTGACTGCGACTACCTGTGTTGGTAACTATTGGTAACTCAAAAGATCTACATCATTCAATATATCGATATTTGAAAAAAAAGTGTAAGTTTGATATCTGCAGAACAAAGGCACGAAGGATTTTAACAAATAATATACATACAGTAGAAAAGTACATACCTTTGGCAATCTTCAACATAATTTGGCTTTCTAATAAAATGTATAAGCATTTGTAAATATTTTGTTTTCGTATGATCTCTGCCTTGCTGAGCAGAAAACGACCAAATTTGGTTGATAAAAATGTATCGAAATACAAAGAATATTCATGCATTTTTTATCAATTGGAATGTCTACTATTTATTCTTATCAGTACACATTTTTTGGCTTATTTCTAACCAAACGCTTTTGTCCCGCTAAATTTATCTTCCAACGCACTGTGCGCTCGTCCGTCAAATGCAAAAATAACTGTCACTGTCTAAAATCTTTAGCGCCAACTTCAACTCGGTCAGTAGATGACGTAAAAAAACTGACAGTGCAGGAAGATAGGAATCGAACTATCCTTATCTCTATAGTATCCTTGCTCTTTAGTATAGAATTATTAAAGTAACATTTTGAATAAATAATACTGAACCAGTGGCGGGTTCTTTAAGAAAACAAACCTTATCTACAAATTTTCAGATTTGAGAAAACAGTTTGGAGGTGTTAATTAAAATTTCATCTTTGCGCCAGGTGTCCCGGAACTGGAACTACTGACTGTACCTTTGCTTTTTAACACTAAAATGCAATCGATTTTGAAAATATAAGCCTTCAAAAAAATCATAGTTTTTTTACATATTTTTTGCTTGTACTATAAGAAACAACTGCAGATTCTGTGGGCAAAATGGGGAAACACCAGAACACCTCATCACAGAGTATGCCGAGACGACAACCATTCATGCCATAAACTTTGGTACGACTGATATCGGAGACGGAGAACTAGCCTCTGTGAAGCCGTCTCTGATACTGGCTTTTGTCAAAGCCATGAGACTGTATGATAAGTTATAACTCAAGAAAGGAACACAATAGATCTTTGATGTGGAACCACCTCCTGAAATTTGACGGTGTATTTTTCATACACCCTGTGTAAATCATTATTTTCATTAACCATGCATTACTAATTGAAAATTATAAAAAAAATCCTGCAAGAAAAATAATATTTTCTAAAACCCTAAACAGAAAAAATATCCTTACTTACTTGAGATCTAATTCAAAAAATAAAAAGAAACAATCTCTGCTGACAGTACTCCAAAGTTTCAGTCCAAGTCCCCAAAAATAACAACGTGCCAATTCCTTCTACCTTCGTAAAAAAGAATAAAAACAAAACTAGTACCGGAAAAAAGAAAGTGTTTTCGCTTATTTCGCGCGTGTCGAACCCGACTTGTTGCTCTTTGGACCGATTGCGACTGGTGCGATGTTGTCAGACGGACCGGCGACGCTCGACTGCGTCGCGACGCCTCTGACGCTCAGGGAAAGCGGCGGTTTGGCGCGTCGACGCTTGGCGGGTCGCGTTGTTCAAGTTCAACCGTGTCAAAGTGACCAGACGTCCATCATTATAGTCTTGGTGTATTTCAGTTGATTTCAACAAATTCCGACCGCAGCGCGCTCTACGGCAGAAATCACAAATTATCAATATATAGTTCACGCCGCCATCATGTCGATCGCATTAAAATAATATTGAAATCGGGGTTTTGTCATAATATTTAAGTATTTTAGATTTTTGCTATAGTCTATAAAATGAATAACTTTGAATTTTGACCGTTATTTTTTACCAATATTGCAAATATAAAATCCCTCTGTCAAAAAAGTTACTGATATTCTTTAAAATGAGTGCCTGAACGAATCAGATAGGTAACTCTTTTTACTTTCGTGAAATAGAAAAGGAAAATAATAAAACAAGTCACAGTCTTCTTGCAAAAATCAACACAAAATGTCATAATTGTCAAAAGTAAAATGTCATGAAAAATATCAGACCAATGCAGTCTCTAATAGAACAGCCTCGGAACGAGATTTATGACATCACGCTAGTTAGATACTACGGATCAATAAATATGTTGTAGAATACATGGAAAACATAATTATTCCTCGTATTTTTGGTTTGTATTTTAAAAATGATACAGTTTACATGAAATATACATAATATACAGTTAATAAATACAATATATATACCTATTTATAGTAATAAATACTTTGGCAAATAAACTATGAACCATAAAAATGCAGCATATGTTTTACAATATACAAATAATGAATAGGCACATAAGATAATGGGTAAAATGTAAAATATATTTTAAATTTTGGGGTTTGAAAATCGATCTAATTTAACAAAAAACATTCAATATCTACTAATAGTGATGTGTTATTATTTGCATTCACAAAACTTATATGTATATTTCATGTAAACTATATCATTTTTAAAATACAAACCAAAAATACGAGGAATTATTATGTTTTCCATGTATTCTACAACATATATTTATTAATCCATAGTATCTAACTAGCGTGACATCATAAATCTCGCTCCGGGGCTGTTCTATTAGAGACGGCATTGCGTCAGCATGGCCGCAAGTTGCTAACCTAATAAAATTAACACTAGAAAAGCCCGCGGGAACTGTCAAATTCAAAGTTATTCGCTTCACAGACTATAGTGCAGTTATTGAGACTAAAAAACACTCAGGTACGAGGATTGTGTGATGTAACGCTGTTTCGGGTAGTAAAAAATAAGTGAAAAAAAAATCGAACTAGGCGTCTTGTTGTGTTGTGACAATTTCAAATGTTGATAAAATTGCCTAAAAAATGTTAATGCCTAAAGGAGAGCGTAATTACGGCGTTGTTGGGTGCAATAACATTCAATAACTCAACTTTTCCGGATATTCAACTCTCCTGAAACAACATTTTATAGCTTCATAATTTCTTACACCGATTTGATCAAAAGCAAAAACGGATTCAAGCAGTTCGACGAAAGAATGAGTAAACAAAGTGCTTGTATAATCAAAAAATGAAATAGACATATACTATGAGATGATAAAATATAATTTGCAATATTAATGGTATACTTTTTTTAATCGACTAGTGATTAAATGTTTTATGAACATCTTCTAAAACTATAATTATGTACCGTGAAGTGGGGTGACTTTGTCCAATTCTGAACTTTAAACCGTGTTTATTTCAAAAATTGTTGTATTTTCTCAAATGCGCATGGTCTATGCTATAAGTGGTAATAAGGACAACACAACAATAATACGTTTTTTTGTTTATTAAACAAATATATATATAAAAAAAGTAAAAAACTGGATGGGCAAAGTTAGTTGCTTATATGGGGTGTCTTTGCCCTCTTCCTTATTCTTATTGATAGACCAAAGCCACCCCATTTAAAAGCATAATTACGTAAAATATGCTTCATCACCCTCAATATTATAACGAACTTCTGCATAATACTTACCTCAATATAACGTGGTTAGCTATTGCAGCCACGTAGAAATTTGAAACGCACAAAATAGGCTTTAAAAACAGATTTGGCTTCACTGCTCTGTAAATGCTACATCGCAACTGACGGCAAGCGTTTAGCGACGTTCCGAGACGTGGGGCGCCTCCACCCATAATTTACCGATAACACATAACGCGTTCTTTTCAAGTAGTGGCTACGGCTACGTCTAACATATTTTCGGACGGAATTTGGCAAAGTCACCCCAAGAGGCAAAGTCACCCCATTTCACGGTACCTTTAAAAAATTTCGTTATAGCCGAAATAGCCCCAATTATGACCCTACTAGCAATACCGGTGATTAAAACTATGCTAGCTGGAATAATAAATTATAATACAAGTAGACCTTCTGAAAATATCAAAATATTTACTATTTACTTGTCCTACTTTTAAACGTCAAGTTTATTTTTGAAAACCCTGAACTCTTTTTTGCGTGTGTAGATGATTAGAAAGTGTAATGATAACTTATCAAAAAAAAAAACGCTACAAAACATGTATCATCAATCACCCTTCTTTTCGTTATCTCTGCCTCAGTATATATACCTAAAATAATGAATTAAAAAATGACTGAAAAAAACGATAAAAAATGAAACGGAAATAACAAAAAATTAAATAAAGCACTAAATAAAGTAGTAATTATTTACCAATACTACTTTTCTATTTTAATTCATAATTAATATATTTTTTTACATTTCAATATTATTTTGTGCCCTTTTATTGTATAACTAGCATGTACCAGCGACTTCATTCGCGTCGAATTAATCATTTGTAATGGTGATGATAAAGCAAAGCAAGAATTTCCATTAACATACAAACTGGATAAAATTTTCTCACATTTATGTCGGCATGAGAAAAAACAATATGGCAATATTATTATATAACTTGGTAATATTTGAGGGGTCATCTCGTTGGAATTTGACTTTCGAAAAATCCGTTTGCCAAAAATCAGTTTTTTTACGTCAAGCAGTTTAAGCAGAATCGTGGTTAAGAAATGACCCAACTTTTGGGAACACCCTCTATGATTTTTTAAAAAATTTCAAAATATGTAAAAAAAACAAATAAATTATGCTTGTCCAAGCGTTTTCCCGAAAGACTAAAGCTACATTCTAAATCAATTCGCTGGCCGAGTCGTACTTTGGCACGCAAGCTTATCTTATGTACTTCAGTGTACTCATTCACAACAAAATTCGACGCCAGAGTGCAAGTTGAAGTTGGATTGAAAGCTGGCAAGCTGCAAACTTCCACTTCAGCACGGAATTTTCGTTTGACAATTATGACAAATTTGACATTTAAATTTTAATAATTATTTTGTTTGTGTCGTTGTTACAAGCCATTTTCCTGTGAAAAGTAAATAATTATTAAAAGAAAAATGAGTGAAGGACGCTATTCTTATTTTATTAGGACTTGTGGCTTTGCTGTTAAAAAAAAACGGCAATTATTGTTGCAGCTCAATAATTAGCTTGACCGAAAACCAAGGGGTTTACCAAAACCGAAAAAATGAGGTGTCCAACCCATATTAATGGCGAGAAAAAGTTTTGGGTGCTTGATACATATTTTAGAAAAAATCATCAATAAATGACGTTTTTGTTTCCATTTTTCTAAACATAAAAACTTGGAAAACTTAATTAACAACTGTCCCGGATTTTGACTCTTCCAAAATCAAAACCAACAACTAACCTAAAAAATGCCAGGAGAACGTTTAAACACGCATGCGCAAAATTCGAATTGAAATTTGTTGTGAATGGTTAATTTCGTGCCGACTTTAACGTCGAAGTGCCACTCGACCAGCGAATTGATCTCGAATGTAGCTTAACCGTTTTTTAAATAACAAATATTGTAATATTTGAGGGGCGTTTTCACCCTCTTGGAATTTGAGATTCGAGAAACCCCTCCTTATCGAACCTCTACACCCCACAGTCAATCCGTTTGCCAAAAATCAGCTTTAAACGTCAAGCAGTTTAAGCAGAATCGTGATTACTCAATGGTCATATTTTATGAAACACCCTGTATAAATTTATAAATAATCTCAAAATATGTAAAACAACAAAATAAAATATACGTGTTTAAGAGTTTTTCCGAAAAACTCACCGGTTTTTAAATAAAAAATATTTTAATATTTGAGGGATAGTTTCACCCCCTTAGAATTCGAGTTTCGAAAAATCCCGTCTTATCGAACCTCTACACCCTAAAGTCAATCTGTTTTCCAAAAATCAGCTTTTTACGTCAAGCGCTTTAAGCAGAATCGTGATTAATCAATGACCAGATTTTTCGAAACACCCTGTATACATTTTAAAAAAATCTTAAAATATGTAAAAAAACAAAATAAAATATACGTGTTTAAGAGTTTTTTCGGAAACTTGACCGTTTTTTAAATAAAAAATATTGTAATATTTGAAGGGTGGTTTCACCCTCTTGGAACTAGAATTTCGAAAAATCCCTTCTTATCGAACTTCTACACCCTAGAATCAACCTGTATGCCAAAATTGAGCTTCTTACGTTGAGTGGTTTGAGCAGGATCGTGATTAATCAGTATGTCGGATTTTATATATTAGTATAGATGAAAATATCTCTACTAGTAAAGAAAATTAAAATTATAAAGGAAACATTTTAAGGGAATTAAAATTAATTAAAGAATCTTAATGAAAAGGTTAATTTCTAAATCTTTTAAAGAAAAATTAAATTTCCTTTTATATTCTAGGTGGAAAATAAACAAGCAACTTCCATTTGTGCATTTCAGGTTAATTAGGTTTGTGGTTTAATATGCAAATGCAAAAGAATTTTTGCTTAAATAACAAACAAAGGAAAATATGCATATAGAACGAAAGTTGTATAAAGAATATTAATTTTCTTATTTAACAGGAATAGTTATATTTTATACAAGACCATAAAATACCATTTTATCGTCTTGTCGAGCGAAAAGATTAATTTTATTGATGAATTAATTTCGGGAGACCATAATGCAATTTTATCGTCGTGTATAAAACAATATTTTTTCCATAGCGAGTTACGTTTTAAAAAATATTCAGAAATTATTATTTCAAGGAATATTCTTCAAGGAATACGAGTAGAAAAAATATTGCGCTGGGTTGGCGTTGGTTTCCATGTAATTTGACAAATAAATAAAGCTGTCTCTTTAGTTGTCAGTTTTGAGTCAATATTTTTTAATTTTCTTTTGTGTCGATTGCTGATTGAATTGGAGCCAGGAATGGCTCAAAACGAAATAAGTAAATTACCAACAGATATTCAGGCTGAGGCGACAAACGCCATATCCAAACTACTTCCATTTAAATCCCGAATAACTTATGAAAAGGAATACAACATTTTCAAAAATGGAAGCAATTAAAAAACGTGCGAGAAGAAATAAAGTTTTTAACCTATCCTCGCTCTTAAAGTATCATTTAATCTACCTTTGCGGTTAAAGTACTATTTTATGTACTATTTTTGATAGATATAAGTTGCTATGGAAAAAATGTTATTTAGTATTGGGAATAAAAGGAATTGGAATTGGAAATTTACTTGTTTCTAACTATCCAGAAAATAGATCATTAACTAACAATACATCTAACACATTGCGATGTGTTTATTCACTTTTATCCCTACATAGGGAGAAATATTATTTTGGATTTACATTTTTAAACAATCAATATGAAACTGGAGAAAGCCTGGAAGTGATGGATAGTCTCGTTATAGCTTCTTTCTCTCCTTGCCAGAGATCTGATTATCAGCGATTTGTCCACGTCTAAACGAAATACATAATAGAACAAAAAAGAACCTTTTTTTAACTTATTTCTTTTCTTTTTTAACTTTGCCTTGACTAGAGCATTTATTATACCTATATCGTCATATTATACAGGGTGGTCCGAACTGTATTTTTTGGCAGCATATTCTGCAGATAAAAATAACTAAGAAAACTGTTTAGTTTCGGAGATACAGGGTTTAGAGGTTTCATTTTTATTTCGATTTTTTCCAAATAATTTATGAAGTAACACCAAAATTTGGATGAAAATTGGTGTCTGGAAGTTTTTTGATATGAGAAATTTGATTTTGATGTCAATATGACTCCTATTTGTATGGGGCGCTACCTACATAGGTTTTAACTGTTTTGAAGAATAATAACTTTTCGTCCGTACCTGTATAAAACTACCTAGTGAAAAAATATACTTCTCCGTGGCTTTTTACGTAAAAAATGTCTCTTGGTAAAAATTGCTACGAGCAACCGTTCTCAAGATATTTAGATAGATTTTTGTTTCCAAATAACTCGAGAACTATTATTTGTAGGGATTTTTACCAAGAGACCTTTTTTTACGTAAAAACATCATGAATGTATTTTTTTTTCTCGGTAGTTTTATACAGGTCCGTAGAAAAGTTATTACTCTTCAAACCAGTTAAAAAATATGTAGGTAGCGCCCTCTACAAGTTAGAGGGCTCATATTGACATCAAAATCAAATTTCTCATATCGAAAAACCCCCAGAGACCTTTTTTCATCCAAATATTGACGTTACGTCAGAAATTATTTGAAAAAAATCGAAATAAAAATTAAATTTGTACACCCTGTATCTCACGAAACTAAACATTTTAGGACATACATTTATACGAACTTTTTTACTTATTTTTATGTGCAAAATATGCTGCCGAAGTTTCCGGAATACAGTTCGGATCACCCTGTATATTGACACCAGAGTCAAATTTTCTTATTATTATATTCACTTTTTTTCTGTTTTTAATATGCCGAACTAACAAAAAAAAACTTCAATTTACGTTACGAAAAATCCCCTCATATGTTTTAAAATTCTCTTTTCATAACATTCTTCGTCGACGCAACAAGAAGCCTGAACAAAAAACTTCCTTTTTCCGAAGAATAAAAGAAGGAAACTTTTAGCGAATAAGAATTAGACCTAATGGAAAAAGGCACGATGTAGGGCCGAAATAAGGGTTGTTTATGATCCGTTCCTAATTCTTTCCTAACCTTCCGACATTTGAAATTGAGAGGAGTTCAAGGTGGATGAACTTTTGTTTAATACAAATATAAGATTAAAGTTTGTCTGCATAATATAAAGTTTTACCTGTCAGGTTTGTCTGTCAGTTGAAACGCAAGTGTATATCTGGAGAACGGATAGCAGTTCTGTGACGGTTTTCTTGTTCTTTACCCCGTCTAAACAATATAACGTCACAGATTTACTTACAGATGTGGGACTTGTTTCATCTTGCTGATAAACGCCACCGTAACCTCGGACTTTTAATAGGGCTATGGCGTTGTCAGACTTTGTTTCTTGTTGCCATTTTTGAAAAATGTATTCCCAATTGAAATACCTAATCTGTGACATAGCTTTCTTGTAGCGATCAATGGTAGAGATTCATCATAAGCATGCGCTTTGTATTCTGTCCTTTTTGTTTTTTTTTTCGGATAATTAATCCTTGTTTTATTTAGTTTCTCCGTCTTACTGATAAATCTGTGTTAATCTGTGATAACATTTTACCTCTCAGGTAGAACGTCGAATATATGGGGGAGGGGGGGGGGTTAATCAACGCGACCTTACAGATCTAGTATGTCTCTCTTTCTTAAGTTATAACTCATCACGCAGTCTCAGGGCTTTGAGAAAAGCCAGTATCTGAGACGGTTTTGCAGAGGTTAGTTTTTCATCTGTGATTTTTCCTCAATGTTTTAATGGTTGTCGTCTCGGCGCACTATGTTCTGGCGTTATTTTTTCCACAGAATCTGCATTCGCCGTTGTTTTTTTGTTAAATTATTATTATAGAAATAATAATAATATGCATCATATTGTTTAATGGAGATAAACATCAGCACCTCTAGTTTATTTTTATGGTCTAGCGTTATCTTGAAATGAGAAAGACCGAAAGAAATATAACAAAACTTAGATAAGCGGGAAGCTATAAAGAACGATATATGGTGCGAAAAATAATCAGCATAGATATTTGTTAAAGACCAAAGTTTTCTAATATCCCTTGAAACTTTCGAAACTAGTTATATTTATGACAACTTTCTTGGCTCCTTTCGTGAGCAAACTTCCGATCGTTCAAATAAAAGGTTTACATTGTCTGAAATTATAGTTTTCTATAACAAAAACGAAGATAGTACAGGGTGTCCAAAAAAAATTAGAATGGAATGTACAGGGTTTTCCATTTTCAGTAATGTGAAAACCGTATCTGTGTATCTGTATACTCGTAAACGAGAAACCCAATTAAACACACCAAAATAGGACACCCTGTATAGCTTCTTGTCTGTTCTTGTCTTCGCTGTATCCAGGAATCCACGATGAATGCTGTTCTATACCATTAGTGACCGACATCTTGCACCGTTGGACTTTGTACAACATTAGAAAATATAAAGAATATAAATTGTAATCTATCGTTCTCAGTTTCAAAATATCAATTAAAAATGCTTGGTTGTTTAATTATTATGCAATATATATACATTTTTATCTCGATAAAAGAAACATATTTTCTCTTTATCGTTTTTCAAGTTAGTCCAAAATAACGGAGTTATTTTACTTTGAAAATTTGCTAAAATTTTGAGAACCACTGGATCTTTTCTGGATTTTCTTTCTAGTAAATTTAATCTAATACCTATGTTGCCATATTATCAAGAAATTATGTTTTTTAACTAAAAACTGAAAAAGATTCCAAAAAATTTCGAATTTTCAAAATTTTTTTTCGCGAAAAAAACCTCATAGGCGTGTTTCTGGGGTTGAACTATACTACCACTTAAAATACTTGCACTTATTTCTGGGACACCCTGTATGTTATATGATAGCAAAACTTAAAATAAAATGGTTTGATATACTTCTTAGTTTTTTTTGTAATCTTCTATAAAAAGTTATCTGCTAAAGTTATTTCAAAAAATTATTTTCGTACGTTTCTATTCTAATAGATGGCAGTACCTTGTTATTTGAAGCAATATTATTATTAATACTATCATATCGGCAAATTAACAAATACCTTTATTAAACTACATTATTTTGTTTTTAGCGATATCAGGTAATGGAATATAGATGTAACGAAATTAAATGTATGAGAAATAATTATTATTATTAAAAATATAAAAAATAATAAATAAGTAATCTTCTTTTTACATTTACAGTCTTCATTAAATGTTCTTGTTGTGTAAAATCCATTTAAAATCCACATTGAATCGGGATACAAACTTAGTGTGACTAACTTACAGGGGCGGCTTGTCCTATGAGGCAGATGAGGCAGTGCCTCACCAATACATTGGAAAAATTACACGTATTAATCGATACATCTTTAATCACAAAATTATATTTTTTTCCCTATTTGCATCAATAATAATTGTACTTTTTAACCGTCATTCTACAATAAATTACGTCCATGGTATTCCTTTAAACGCGCTTTCTTTCCCATATGCGTCAAACTCGACGATGTATATCCATCTCGTTTGTTCTTTACGAAGTATATGTGCAGAGGTTTGCCTCTCGCCTTTCCTTGTCTAGCGTATTGTGGTATATCGCACTGACGGAGCGACAGCGTTTACTGGAATCTTAACTCTATAGAATGAAAAGAAAAAGCATAGGCAAAACCTTTAGTTGAAGAGAGATAAAATGTATGGAGTAGTAGCGCGTAAAAAGACCGTATTGAGGCGAGCCTCAAATGTAAATTTGAACCTTAAAAGCTGTTCGTTAAAAATATGTATCACTTCCCGATCAGCCCGAGAGATTTTAGGCGACAGGCTGAAAATGCAGAATGGCATTATTTGGGAATTTGGCTTAGTTTGAATCAGAGTTTGAATTAATTCTGCCGGTTGTTACACTGTTTTGACTACGTTTTTTAATGTGAATTGCATGTTTAATTAGGTACTCTTTTTACTGATTATTGTACATATTAAGTAAATACCTAAAAAGTGGGCAGTGACTTATTGTTGATTGATATGATGATTTAGAGGAACCATGCATCATCAGAGGACTTCCCCAGGTAAAATTTTTCGAATCATTTCTAGATAAATTGTGTATAGTCAAAAAGTAAAGCGACCTGTTACAGATTTCGTTTTGTTTTATTTTTATAGGATGGGTAGAAAAACAAAATTTTAACATAGAGAGTAAAATATAAGAGAAAATATCCTGAGGTCGCTTTGATAAAAATTTGCCTGTTGCAATAGCCCTATATAATAGGTACCGTATGATCGAGAAAAAACGGCGTCAGCGTTGGCTATGAAATGAAGATCGCTGTCATTTTATATGTAAATTTATATGGGAAATGTCATCGATCGTGATTTCCCAGCCAACTGGACGCCGTTTTTTTCGATCATACGGTATAATACTGCGAATTATATTACATAAGGCTATTTCCGCAACTGCTAAAAATTTAGAAATATTTTAAATACAAAAATGTGCGCTTTTTAAGTATGTAGGTATCTAAAATACTAAAAATAATATATATACAGTGTGTATTGCATTTAAAAAAAACTGAGATATAGCATTATAATATTGCAATGTTGGCCGCGCCATAAAAAAATCCCTGTGAATGTGAATTTTTCTCGGATTTCTTCTTTTATCCTGCATACCTCGCTATATTATACGTACTAACGTACTTAAGCAATAATATATCAATAAGTTAAATTCACTCCAGGTGTTTACCACTTTTTAAAAGATGAAATTTTTCAAATATGAATTATCATGGAAATCCCGCATATATATAGTGCTTCAAATAAATCAATAGTGTGATGTATGCTGAATTTTATACTGAACCCAATTCTGTACAGAAAAATGGTAATGCGATTGCAATTTTAAAGAAAATATTTTTTTAGGATATGTACTTTTTTTATATAGAACTTCTACGTACTAATGGCCACCCTATATACATACTAATAAAAATTCTCTTCTAATGTGCCTCACCATCTTCCAGTGCTACGAGCCGCCCCTGCTAACTTAGTGTTAAAACTACCCTCTTGGTGTTTGATAAAATAAACAAACAAGCAAATGACCTTTATATAAATTTATATACGATTTCTCTCAAAGATATTCTCAATTGTAGAGTTATCATAAGGTTAATGTTGCCGCCAGATGTTGAGTTTTCTTTTATATAAAAAATAAAATGTTTCATACCGATCGTTCATTTAAAAATATACATAAACCTGTATTGAAATTGTTTCTACATTCTTGTCAGGCATTAAATAATTATATACTAGAAACTAACAGATAATATTAGGCTTAGTTATTAAGATTATTTGTGGTTTACACTGAAATTTAATTATAAAATTATGGTTTGCTTAATCGGAAAATTTTGTTGGTTTGTGATAATGAAAAAATATTTGAAAAATTACTACAAAAATAGGTACCTGTAGACGTTTAGTAGTTATTTAATAACAATAACACACAAATATGGTTATAAAATGGACACTAAAAGAAATAGATTGCAATTTTAAGAAATATCAAACAAAGCGAAAGTTATAAAAACAATATACACATACACAACCAAACTTATATCGAAAAGCATCTATTATTTTTCATAATTTTTGAGACGTATGAACATTTTGTGTTTATGAATAAAACTCCTGCAAAGTAAAAGTCTTTATAAAGTCTGTATAATTCATATTTGGTATGACCATTGGCCATGGCATCTATGCGACGTGTATTCGTCAAATACTTTAATGGCGCATCATTTAAGCATTAACTTTTATTGATTGACCAATTTTTTCTCTATGAGTATTAATAATTACGAATATCAACAATCAATCTATACCGTATAATATCTATGTTCTATATGTTTAAACTATTTACGAAGCTGATATAATATGTGTATAAACAATTTGCAAAATATGTGCGGATAGAAAATAATGTCAAGGCAGTTGAACGCAGTTACCGTACGTTTTTGTTGTTCAATTGAATTTCTGTATTATTTGCCCAAGTTAGTTGATTATTTTCATGCTTATTAAGCAGACCACTTCGCGAATCGCGTGGTTACGAAATTATTTGTTTAATTCGGTTTGTGTTTATAAAGTTTTCTTTTTTTTTGTGAGCTTAAAAATGTAAATAGGAAATTATTCTTTGGGTATGTATTGGTTATATTTATTCATAAGTGTAACGTTATAAACCTGTAGAATAGTATGTGATTTACTATATTGTTTTATATTCAATCTTTCGAAGCAATGGTGAATATATTGAGAAACTTAAGATTTCATATATGAGAAAAAACAAAATGTTGTTATTTTGGCGAAAGTTTAGAACACCCTGTGGCATGGTTTAACAAAGTGTGGAATCTAAAAACCACTTCATAATCAATGTGCATATTTTCTCTATAGTTTGTTTTTTTAACTCAACAACAGCTTCTTTTTTGTTGAAGATATTCGCTTTTGCGCAATTTTTCGCAATCAAACAGTGTTTTTTGTGAAAGCGTTTCGAAATTGAGTCTTTGATATTTATTTGAGATTCGAAATGACATTCTTTTAGGCACTAGTATCTAAAAGTGACACTTGTTTAGGCACTAGTGCCTAAAAGTAAAAAATGAAACGTTAGAAACAATGAAAATGAAATCTTCCCCTAGGAGATGCAAGACTTCCCCTAGGAGATGCAAGACCTTGTCGTTGGTGGGGAAGCTCCTGGTCAGATGCTGGGGGGAATCCCCTCTAGCACTTGGCTTGGTCTAAGAAGCATCTCAGTCATCGTCTTGTCCCTGACTGTAGTGTCGTGGCCAGGGAATTGCACCAAGACATATAACGATACCGGGCGGGGCTACGGACAGCCTCAACCTTGGGGCACCGGGGGGCACCCCATTGTATTTTACCCCTTACTTCTACATGCGGGGCTCTGTAGAAGTGGACCGACTGTCCCTAGCGACTCATAGGAACACTATGAGATCTGATAATAATAGTAATAAAAACATCACCGGTGAAGCTGTGGGGAAACCCCCTAGCGACACTGGGAACAGTAACAATGAAAGTTCCAAGGGGCCAAACCCAAAGAGAACTACAGGAGAGGTGGCTGACACTTGCGTGAGACCATCCTCCGCAAGTGGCATACAAGCTACCACCTCCTCGAAGGGTCGGGAGCCTACCTCCTACCTCTAAACACAACAGGCGACACAAGCTTCCGTTTCGTCTACCCGGCCTGGGTCGTAACTCCTCGACTGTGAGGGACACGGGTCTCCGCAGGAAGTCCTGGGACTGTATGATGGGTTATAACTCAAGAAAGGGGGACACAATAGATCTCTAAGGTCGCAGAGATTAACCCCCCTCCCACTTATTCTAAATTCTAAAACAATGAAAATATTTATTAATTATAAATCTTAAAGGTACTATTATTTAAATTATTAAAGTGAATACAAGAGGCATCCAAGTTTTCGTCTCTAAGAGAAATGCAAGTTGTAGGAGTCGGAATAAGTAAATTTCTTGTACTGGCAATGCTCTTAGCTTCTGCTTCTACGTGAACTGCTTTTAATTTCTTATTTGGCGTATCTTTCTGTCCCATGATTCTTTTTGCCATTTCGGTTTTCTGTTCAATTGAATTTTCAATGTAACCTTCAGCAACCGAGCTTGATCGCCAACCTCCATGTCGCTTTAAAACTGTTATGTCCGCTCCTGAATCTGCCAGCAATATAGCAGAGCTGCGCCGGACACAATGACCAGTGTATTCAATGGAGTTGGAGAATCCAAGAAATTCCGGTATCTTTTTTGGCATACCTTCAATTGTATTGATTCCAACTGGCAGGCTACAGCATTGATTTTTTCGATACGTCAAGAAAAATCGCTGATGTGTCACATTGAGTGGTCGAAGTTTTGCGTACTTACGAAATACATGGAAGAAATTGATACCATCTATTGGTCCCTCAGTAATCGTAAACACTCTTGGAAAATGAGTTTTTGTATTCGGAATCTGCACACTAATAAATGACTGACAATCTTTAATGGCATCTACAGTCAAAAACGTGATTTCTTCCCTCCTACATGCTCCAAATACTCCAACGATTAAGACAACTTCAGCTAACAGGAATTCTTTATCATCGGATTCTTTCATATAGCGTTCTATTTCCAGTTTTGTAAATACTTTTGATTTCTTTGCCTGATATCCGGAAGCTTTTCTTTTTAAAAATGCAATAAGGTTTATGAATTTGCTAATATCTACGTTTCTGTTCAGGTAAATCATGGTGCGGAGAGAGCATCGAATATTTACTTCAGAGAATTGACGGCTTTAAGGTAGTGGATAACTTCAGGAAATAGACTAGCAATATCTTTTCTGTGAAATTCTCAACATGTTTTTCTTTGACCCAGGTTTCAAAGTTGTTGTAGGTGGTCTCGTATAAGTTTTTCGACTTCTCGGGCACTAACGTGGATAGCGCAGTTTCAGCAGCTTGTTGAATATCCAAAGACTCGTCATTATCACTCATTTTTTCACAAACCTTCGTAGGAAATACGGTGACGTTTGAACCTGACAGAACTTTGTCATTAAACCATGCATAAACAATGCCTTAGAAACCGATTACCAGAACATTTTTAAAATTGTTTAAAAATAAATAATAATAATAATAGCATGAAAATATCAAATTATCTGCTTTCAAAATAATCTTGTATGAAATTCGTTGCGAAAAGAGTGTTTTAAGCACTCGACGCATTGTCCAACTTGGGTTTCGCCTCGTTGTACAATTTTGCGTCCCGTGCTTGAAACACATTCATTTCGCAACTTGTTACACATAGAACAGGTACATTAAAGAAATGCTAACTTCATGTTAAAAAATGGAAACAGACGCCACCTGGTGTCGCCTGGCAGTACTAGCTAAATTGAGGGGAATTGGAGGGGCGGGGCTTAAAAGAGGGGAAATTAAAAAAAAAATTTATAAGTATCACTGACTTACTGTTTAAAGTTAATAAACATATTTTTATTACTTTAATATAATTTAATGTATTAAAAAATATGTCTATTAACTTTACACAGCAAATCAATGATATTATTAAAGATATATTATTTTCAGAGAAAATTCATAGTAAATAAATTACACATTATTATAGTAGACAATATCATTTATTTTTTAGAGCTGCGATTTATATTACAATAATATTGAAATATATATATTTTTTTAACAATGAAAAAGAATAGCCCGGAACCTGAAAAAGAAAGATGATCAATTAATGACTTAAATTAGTTCAAAATACATTTTGCAAATAACTAGTGAATTGGAAAGATAAACATACTAAAAAAGACATTTTAGTAGTATGTTATCATCTATTTACTGATAATACATAAGTATATAATAGGTAAATAACATGCATAAGGCACTATGATACAACTACCTGTATCATGATAACACACTAATATCACAACAAATATATGCTAATTTAAATTCCTTTAATGATCTAATGAAACACTATCTAGCCTCAATGCATTCCAAAGGCAAAAAAAACTGTTATACCAAATAAATATAAGCTGAATAAAACATAAACCAAGCCAACGTGCATAAACAACCAAAAAATGCATCAAAAAATACTTTTATCAGATCATACTCTTGGATATATGATATATTATGTATTTTATATATCGCACATCCCGTTCAAAAGTTTACTAACTCAAAATAGAGAATATAGAGAACATTGTCAGGAGAAGTAAAATAAAATTTAAGTTAAGGCAATATGCTCCTTTTTGCATATTGATGGGCAAATAATATAATGTTGATTTAATAAAATTTTACTGGCATACTTCTGAGGTATAAATCAGATTAAAAAGGACATTGTTTTTGTAATAATTGTTTGTTTTGTAAACATTTTTGAAGACAATACAGTTTTGAACGGGCTGTGCGATATAAACAAGGATCTTACTATTATTTGAGGTTAGAAAGTATTTAAATAATATAAAACAAAATCAAAATCATTTTTCATCATAAATTATAGAGGTACTTACGTGTTTTGATATTATTATCAGGAAATAATACGTTTAGTTAAACAGGTACGCTGCCAGGCAAGTTCTATCGGCGGGTCTTCGCAAAAGTTGAAATCTAAAAATACAAAAATACGTTTACATCTTAGTTGTATTTACGAATAAAGTATTTGTGTGTAATTTCCGACTTACCAGTTAACTGAATAATCGCATTAAATACATCCAAATTAATAATTTAATATTGTAAAAAAGCAAAATTGTTTTAAATCACTTGCCAGGACAGCCCGGTCAGCTTCTTTGTTGGCAAAATGGCCGCGGTATCATGATTTAAGCAATGTGAGTGACAAAGAAAGCCAATGCCTGGCAGATGTTGCTTTCTTTGTCGTTGGTCCTGGCACGTTTAAATTTGACTGTTGCCTGTTTTCCCATACAAGTGACACCCCCGTGTTGTTACATAAATAGCTATTTTGTTTTTGTTTTGTAATGTCACTGTCGTTCAAAAGTCATGTTATTTATATTATTCTTTGCTGAAAGTTACTCTAGCACAGATGGTTTGGTCCGGAAGTTTTTTTTTATTTTGGAGTTAGCCTATGTATGACAGACAAGTATGAAGCACGCGTATGTCCAACTTGTATGCTGGTCTGAGTACACCTTTATCAAATTTGAATTTTAACTAAAATGCATTAGCACGCATTTTCTAACGCCATATTTTTTTTAAGTTGGTTTAAAAGGCAATTACAAATTTAAAAAGTATATTATTTTAGTATTTTTTTATCGGGACAGTCGTGCTTTCCCATAATCTTTTTAGGTTGATATTTAAATATGAAAATATTGTGATTTTGTTGCTCTATGTCGGTACAGAACAGCCAAATCTACGTCAAATAAAAATATGGATTAGTAATATTACATATATATCTATATCGAACATTAGTAGTATTTAAATAAAAATAACAGGATTACCTAAAATTGGTGTATTTTACTTAATGTCGTCATTTGTTTTCTACAAAAGTGACATCACATACAAATACCTACAGGGTGAATATGGGGATTGGATGAAAACTCATGCATGGTACGTGTACAGAGTGTCACAGTTTCTTTGCGGTTAACGCACGTTAAGATGTGGTTTTAACTTTAACAATACTATCTGCACACAGATTTGGCCTATCATGTTCCTGAAATACTGGGCAAATTTAAAATTGTTGCATTTTTCGACTCTCCTTGTATCTCGGTTTTCTTATAACTTATCGAAAATAAGCTTTTTTCTCGAAGAATCCAGTGGCGTAACTTGTTTTCCGCTAGGAGCTGTCATTCTCGAAGTATGGAGCAAAATTATGTTTTTTTTAGTTGGGATACCCTGTATATATACTACAGCAATCAGTTTATACGTTTTCGATAAGTTATTTTACATTTTTATCTTATGTATAAATTAATTCCTGTGAGGGGTAATTACCCTCATTACCCCTCCCGTATATGCGCCCCTGACATTAACTAAACGCTATATCTACACCAAAATTAAAAGAAGAAAAAATAAACTTAAAGAGTTAAAATAGAAGTGTGTTAAAAACTATTTATCAACTAAAATAATAAATAATAAAACTAAAAATATTGCTGTTTAAGCTTATTGCCACACTGTCATAAAATAGACTATATCTATTTTTAATTATATAGTTAATAGAAATATATGCAATATGACCATAAATATCTCTAGAAAATCCAGTTGTAAAATTTTATTTATTGCTTTCCGAAAACTTATATTCAAAATAATAATTCATAAAACTATTGATTTATTAAGAACAAATATATAGAATTTTCTTATCAGTTTATATATGAGGCATAACGTCATTTTTAATTATCAGCGATACCGATTAAATTTTTAGTTACGTAATCGAAGGCGCGATTTTTAAATGCATTGTTGGCAACCATGGACATATTCGGCGCCGGCCTGACTAACTGGAATTTAAATTTCCCGCTAGGGATTCAGGTGGTAGCTCTACCGTAAAAAATGTTAAGTTGCCACATTTGTATAATTATTTCCTGATATTGTCATTCGTTTTGACACTATAGTTTTGTATTAGGAGTTCTTGGTTTAAATGAATTGTGTTGTGATACTTTAAGCTTAAAATTGTTTACTTTGCAGTCGAACATTGTGCTTTTTGGAACTTCTTTTAGTGCGAACTGTACAAGATAAAATTATTAGCCTTTGCAAAAAAGTCATCGCAACCTTATTAGAATATTTTGAACGGGAAAGCGGTAGTAATGGGCTTTTTGTCCCTTAAGTTCTGTTAAGTGAGTTTGGTTGATGTAAATAATAACTGTTTATACAGGGTGAGTCTTAAATAAGTGCAAATATTTTCAGGGGTGGTATATTTCGACCCCAGGAACACGTCTATGATGTTTTTTTCGCTAAAAAAAGATGTTAAAAATCGTGCATTTTCTTTTAAATTTCCCTGTATATTTTTCGAAAACTTTTTAGAACTGCCTGTTCACCGCACATTTTCCCACGGTATAATTTCTTAATCTCTGGTATTACCTTTATGCAAATACAGAAAAAATCCGGTGGCTCTCAAAATTTTTCCAAAAAAAAACATTTTTTTTTTAAATTTTCAAACTTAAATAACTCGGTTATTTTGGACTTATTTGAAAAATGGTAAAGAGAAAATGTTTCTTTTATCGAGATCTACCAGCCCTGAAAATATTTGAACTTATTTAAGACTCACCTTGTATATTATTAAATTTATAGATGTTTTTCCCTTCCTGTAAATATCATAATTAGTAGGTAGGTACTATTGTATGATCGAAAAAAAAACGGCGGCCAGTTGGGTTGGAAGTGACGATCGATGACATTCTCCATATAATTTTACATATTAAATGACAGTGAACAGCAGCTAAGCAGCGATCTTCATTTCGTAGCCATTGTTGACGCCGTTTTTCCGATCATACGGTATTTACAAAGCATGATAATTCAATGTGTAAATATGTAGATATTTAAATGTTTCAAACAGTTCTCTTAATTTTTTATGCAAATATTACCTGAAAAAAATTCATAACAATAGATTATGCTGTAGAATCATTACGCTCATCATAATATGTTTAATCAAAACATAATTTTTATATACAGGGTGGTCCGAACTGTATTCCGGAAACTTCGGCAGGTCCTTCATAGGATGGGAGCATAGTTCCTCCGGTTCTAGCCTAGCTTTCTCAAATAAAAAGTGTCGCTTGCGATCCAGAGCCTCGCAGTGACATATTATGTGCTCCGCTGTTTCAGGATCTTTGTCGCAGAGTATGCAGCAAAGACTTCCTTAATACAGATTGAGCTTGTTCAGGTAACACTTGACAGCCATATGTCCTGTCAAGAGGCCTGTTGTAATCCGCAATTTATTCCTGCTAAGCATTCGCAGTTCTTTTGCGGTTTTGGAGCTAGGTTCTTGGATAAAAGCCTTGCTGTGCCTGTGCCCCTGTCTGTTTCTCCAGTGGACATTCTGCTTTTCCTTGATCCAGAGTTTTAGTGCACTACGGGCCATACATTTGGGTATTCCCAGTACTGGCTCTGGACCAAGATAAGATGCCGATGATCCTTGCCTAGCTAGCTCATCGGCTTTTTCGTTGCCTTGGATGCCGCTGTGGCCCGGCACCCAGAATAATTTAATTCTGTTCCGTCGAGCCAGAGCTTCCAGTTCACCTAGGCATTCCCAGACGATACCTTTGGGCTCATAAGCGCCCCAAGTGCCGCCTGACTGTCTGAGCATATATTGATGAGCTTATCTGAATAAGCTCTTCCATTGTTTTCTCTCGCACATTGTAGAATGGCGAAGATTTCTGTCTGGAATACGGTTGAGTGTTTACCCAAGGAAAAGGATAAACTTACCCTTGGTCTTTCCCCAAATACTCCAGCTCCTGTTTCAGCGGTCTTTGACCCGTCTGTATACCAGGTTAGTCCATCCTGAAGGACTGTTATATCTGTCCACATTCCTCGATCCATTTTGTTCACCTCGAATGGTTTGTGGTAGTGATAAAGAGGGGTCATTTGGTCCGATCTCATTTGGAGTAGAGGTCCCCTGATAGGATTTCCCATCTTTGAGTGTCCTGTTTCTGTCCTATTTCTCAGAGACAAGACACTTTGTTGTCGATAGAGTCCCATTCTTGCCTCCGCCTGGATCACTATGTGAAGAGGCGGAAGGTCCAGAAGCGCCTCCATTGATTGTCTTTGCACCTTGCTGAAGCTGAGCATTGTTGTTTGTTACATTACTTTAGGCCACCATACCAAGGATGCATACGTTACTGAAGGCCTCACCACTCCAATGTACAGCCAGTGCACCATCTGTGGTCTAAGGCCCCAGATTTTTCTATGAAGGCGTCTGACTACCGCTAGTGTAGTCACCGCCCTCCTTGTGACATTTTCCAAATGTCGGTTCCAGGTCAGTTTGGTATCAAGCGTGATTCCTAGATACTTGACCTCCCCCGAGAGAGGAATCTCATCACCGCAGAGTCTTAGAGGGACTAGTCCCTCTAAGTGTCACCCATGATTCCTCAATCTTTAAGGCCCTTTGCATTCGCTCCCTTACTGTTGTGTTAAACTTACCTCTGACTAACACGACCAAATCGTCTGCATATCCCAGAGTGTTGAAACCAGCCCTGTTGAGACTATTAAGCAGTCCGTCCATAACGAGCTTCCACAGCAGAGGGGAGAGAACTCCCCCCTGCGGGCATCCTCCCGCCACCCGGACTGCAACAGTCTCATTTAGGAGGGTGGTATATGCCACTCGACTTTTGAGCATAAAAAAAAATATTGACGTTACTTCAGAAATTATTTGGAAAAAATCGAAATAAAAATGATATTTCTACACCCTGTATCTCCGAAACTAGGAATTTTAGGACATACATTTATACGAACTTTTTTACTTATTTTTATGTGCAGAATATGCTGCCGAAGTCTTCGGAATACATTTTGGGCCACCCTGTATGTTCCTATAGGATACTCACCCTGTATATTAAATACCTGCGGTGCCTTCCACGTACAGTAATGCAGGTTCTGATTACGTGAGCATGTTCGGTGTATCTTATCAGCTCGATGTTGATAAGGAACATTTTTATGAATGTGTCACATATTCCAGAACAACTTGCGGGAGTGTATGTGATTAAGTGCAAGTGTAAAGTTGAAAAATAACACAACTCCTTTAGTTACAAAAAAAACAAGCGGAATTTAAGGATTTTAATTTTTATTTTGGACAAGATATATATTAAAGGTACCGTAATAGTTTTAATTATTTAGTACTGCTAAATAACTTATTAAATTAAAAAACTTAATTGTTAACTGAAATAGTCTTTTTCTGTTTAATAGTTAATAGAATTATAAGGCACTGGCAGAACTTAAAAATAGAGAATGTTGAACCAAATACTTTTATTACAGTTGAGGGTTAAATAAAACACTAATTCACCACAATACACAAAAACACTTTAGTTTTGCACAAAATTTTTAGCTTTAATCATCTGCTGATGATGCTAACATGGTTAGCAAAGTAAAAGTAAAGTGTTCTGGTGTACTGTGGTGAATTAGTTAGTGTGTACTTTGCAAATAGTTTTAATTTAAAATAGTCAATATGTAATGTAATAATCCAGGTATTAAAATTATTTATGAAAAGATATTTCCAGATTTCATTTGTTGATTAGATTTATGAGATCTCTAAGAAATAACTAGTAAAAATTGTAATGGAAATCCTACTATAATCTTCTCTAAAGTTTTAATTTAAAAATAGGTACAGTTTTTCTTAAATTACTTAAAATCGGCTTATCCAAAATTGTTCAAAGTTTGCATGTTAAGCATACCCAGACCTTTAAGAAACCTATTTTTTACACTGTAAAATTAATAGCGTAGCCAATAGTTGGAAATTTCAAAATTTGCATGGAATTTCCGATATTTCCAACGATGATGCACCACCCGGTATATCCATATAGGTTCTGTAAAGAGTAAAAACAATAAAAATACTTCTTGTACATACGTCTCTGACTGATAAGATTCGTGATTGACAGATAACAAGTTTTATTTAAACAAATGTCTTATTTAACAGAGTTATCTTTTTATTTAAAGAAAAATCACGGTTTATTGTTCTTTTAAAATAATACATTCTGAATTAGATTTAAATATGAGTTTTTTGAAAAACACATACAAGTCATTGTATTTCCTTCAAAGATTCATTCGAAACCTCAAAATTAGTGGTTTCAATTAGCGTAGAACTTTGTTCCTTTACTTTCAATATAACCATTCAAAAACTTAGTTCAGAACGTCAAAATTAGTAGAAGTAAAGCTTCATTCAGAACTTCGCAATTAGTGGTTTTAATTAGCGTAGAAGTTGTATGTAAGCATTCAGAACGTCAAAATTAGTGGTAGACATTTTCAATTAGTAGAAAAAGTTATCAAACTTTTAACTTTTTCCCTAATTCTACTTCCACTAGATGCTCCTTAGCCCCAGCCAAAATGCCAGAGGGGATTCTCCTAGCACCAGGACTAGGAGCCTCCCCACCAAAGACAAGATGTCTCATCTCCTAGAGTCATAAAAAAATATAAAACGTGAATTTTCGAGTTTTTCTAAATATCTTGGTGAAATTTTGCCTTAACACACCCTGTAACTTCTTAATTAACTGCAAATGTTTGTAACTTCCTCATTAAATTTTCAGTCAAAATTTTAACAACGCCTTGTTTATCAAAACATTTCATCTTATCTACCAGATAAGCCTTCTTAACTGTGCATGAATAAACCGTACCTAAATATTTTGTAAATCGTAATCTTAACCTGTTATCTGAAATTATGGAAAAAAAAACGTTAATATCTTTTTAATACTGAGTTATGTATTGGCAACCACATTTATGTGCTTTGCTTTTAGAAAAAAAAGCGTACCTTAGAGTAATTAATACTTTTATGGTTCCATTTGTCACCTATTTAATGAGAGTGGATTAGAGAAGTTGATGGAAGGATAGTCTGGGAAAATTGTTACATAAATTTCTAATCGGTAATACATATATTTAGTTCTAAAAATATTACAAGGACACAGGCATCTTTACTACAACCTATGTGAGGAAGTAGAGAAAGTTTCAGAATTTTTTCGCTTTTCTTGAATTCTTAAAATAACTGAAATTTAAAACAATCTAATAAAAATTAGACTCTATAAGAAGAGTAAAAAACTGGAACATAGAATAAGTAACTTGTTACATTTTGTCTGAACTGGTATGACTGACAGGTTTAACGTTATGTGTAGACGAACCTTTAGATTCAGTAAAAAGAACTGGATAATGGAATTTTTTTTTTTTTTTTATTTATTTTATTTCCTTTATTATTTAAACGACTTGTTAATTTTTATGTTAGAATAAAACAAATTTTGTCATAGTTGTAATACTCGTATATTCAAATGAAACCAACACTACATAAGAGTAGAAATAATATTTTAGTTCGAACATTTTTATGTTTATAGCTAAAGTTTTTAACAATGATTAATTCGAAAATTAAACAATATTTTTTTTTAATTTACTACGAATTATAAATTAGTAATAATCTGATATCGCTGGTTTAATTACTTCGTTTCTAAATGGTTCGTCATAGACCAACTCATAGATTATACATATCTAAATTGTTCTAAATATTTATCATATAATAATGCCACCTTCTAAAAATATATTAATGATGTCAAAAGTATAGCTGAAAACTGGAAATATGCCATTATTACTTTTTACAATTTATATTTTATAGTAACTAACAACAGTAACCTAAAAGATACATATAATACGGAAAGTTTTGAAAAGAGGTGTACCCTTCCACTTTATGCTTTTGAGGTATATACAGGGTATTCCATAAGGACATGCTAAAATTTTAGAGAGATGATTTATGGACCTATTCTAAAAATATCTGTATATGAATGTCCAAAACATCTTACCTTTTGAGATACAGTGTAGTAAGTTTTATGAAAATTATAAAACTAACTGGATTATCCCTAACCTAACTTGATTATTTTAAATAGCACGACATACAGAATGTCCCGATATTCCGCGGACATAGAACTTACATAGAATTACATACGGGAAGGGTAAAAACTACCCCCACCCCTACACCAATTTTAATAGAAATAGTTTTCAACTCAACTGACGACCAGTTTTTTGTATAAAAAAGTGAAGTTGTATAAAAAATAGTAAAAATACCTAAAAGTAACAGTTTCAAATTATTTAATTAAATTTTCTTTGATATACAGGGTGAAAAATGAAATTGAAAGTACGCACGCCATCTCACGACATAGATTTAGAAGCAGTACCAAAAACGACTGGTCGAGAACTTTTCAACACCCTGTGTAGATCGCTGGGTATACAAGAAACGTGGTGGTTTGGACTGTGCTACAAAGGAACAGAAAATGAGGATGTTTGGATAGACAAATCAAAAAAGGTAAGTAATTCAAAAATTTACTTACTTACTTACTGCCATTACTCGCTGACGAGTATTTGACACGCATCAGAAGATGGTTACGCAATAAATTTTATACGTGTTTTTGTCCTGAGTCTTTTTATGTTGAACAGACTGACACCCATTCCTCTTTCCTGCAGTTTGCTGTCCACTATAACAGAGAGCGCTGCCATGAATATGTTGAATAGGAGAGGAGCTAGGACACAACCCTGCCTAACTCCTGTATTTGTCAGGAAGGGATCGCTCAGTGATCCATGATGTGACGCTCTCGACTTGTTGTTATAGAGGCCTTTACACACTGTAAGAAATTTGTTGGCTACTCTGAACTTTTGTACAAATTTATTGCTTTTTTATCATCCAAAAAACTATTTATAAGTTGGTATTTATAACACGTTGGCTAGCAAGTGGCTCATATACCAGGTGGTGCATCCTCGTCGTTGGAAACATATAAAATCCCATGCAAATTTTGTGGTAGTCCAATACCCTTGACCTTACCCTTGGTAGCAAACCTGTTAATTTATAACTAGGAATTCAATAAAACACATATTATTCTTTTCCGATTGATCTGTATAAGCCCGTCAATATTTGTCTGAACAATTTTACCGGTCATATCTTTTAATACACAATAAAGTGACAAAATTACTATTTTTAATGTATTACCTGCTCAGGGTTACGAGTGTGTTGTTCTAAATTATTAAGATAAGACCTGTAAAACAAACATATCTTGTGATTATTGTACCGTACAATAGATAACTATTTTAATAGCATTCTTTAAAATAAACAGAAATCGCTGAAGTCATCCTGTCTTATTCATTTT
The DNA here is from genome assembly GCF_002938485.1 of Sitophilus oryzae. NCBI lineage: Eukaryota > Metazoa > Arthropoda > Insecta > Coleoptera > Curculionidae > Sitophilus > Sitophilus oryzae. The sequence continues at coordinate 5,329,270 of NW_022146732.1, read as the reverse complement.
AAAAAAAAAAATGGCCTAATGACATATAATATGAATAGTGGACATTGGCGTAACTACAGGGGTGCCCCCCCCCAGGTACTGCCGGTCACCCCCCAGAGAAATCCTGAATTATGACTCTTGGCTACGTATTAATTTTTATTTGCTTGTGATGCAGTAAAAATGACGTTTTCTAGTTTTGTTTAGTTAATATTATTTTGTTGTGTTCAAAAAATGTGTTAATTTTTATTTTTTTAGAAAATTTGTAGGTATGTAATCTACGGGAACACGGTTTGATAACCAAGTCTATGAAATTTATTGATAGAGAAATTCACGTACCAGGCCCCTCCCCCAGGCCCACCCCAGGATAAATTGCTTTTTTTTACTTACTTTTATCTGTAGAATATGCTGCTAAAGTTTCCGGATGCTCGATGATTGAAATCATCCCATTATTCTCAACACTATTTACAGTAACCTTTATCTTTGTTTCAGACACTAAATTACCTTCAAAGGTACCTGGGCAACGTTCGTTTCAGTGTTAAGTACTACCCAGAAGACGTGAGTGAACTTATCGAGTTCGTAACCATCGAATACTTCTTCAACCACGTCAAAAGCATCATCATCAACGATGAAATCTTCTGCCCGGCAGATACCTCGGTGCTTTTGGTGTCCTACGCACTTCAAGCCAAGTATGGCGATTACAACAAGTCAGATTTCAATGAGGATTTTTTAAAGAAACAAACCCTGTTGCCAGAAAGGTAAGAGATAGATAGTTTTTGCTCAGTTTACCTGTTAAAAAATGGTAATTTTGTGTTCCATTATTAAGATTGACTTGAACCGATTATACTTTTTTGTATTTTTCTCTATATTCTATCACGAAATTTTATTAAACTGGGTGTTCCATTTAAATTAGTAGTGGGAACTATCGAATGAACACTATCGAAACATTCGATAGTTGCAATTCATTCGAATAATTCGATAGTTAGTAAGAAAACATTCGTTGAAAACTATTCGAATAAAAATTATCGAATAGATCCGTCATCTGCCTTGAAATATTTTATTCTCGTAATTTGGCAGCAAAAACCATTCATTTATAAAACTCATTCATTTATGAAATTCATTTATTCGTCAGGATCGATTATAATAAAATATTAACTGAATTTTAGTTGTCGCCCGGCGACGTAGGTTTCTTTCCGAGAAACCCGACAGCGGTCGGTGGCAATGCTATGAAACAAGCCGGCATCTTTGATTTTTTGCGGAGTCAGATAAAAATAAGGACACATTATTTTTTTTATTGAGGTGCTAGTATTTACACAGAAAATACATTATGAAGGGCGCTGTTGCCATATTTTGGTATTAGTTGATATTAGGAAAGAATATTCATTGTTTGCCTTTAGTTAGTTAGGGATAGTATGTCTATATATTCTGCATTTTTTTGATTAATATTCTGTTGTTACACTGCAATAATACTTGTTATTTTGGATGTAGGAAAATGATTTTTAATGTTTTTAAGCAAAGACTGGTTTAATAAATAATAATAACAGTAATAATTTGTTATACCTATTAACAACAAAATTTAAAATCATTTAATATAAACATTTTTTCAAGTAGTAGCAAAATATAAACAACAAATTAGATGTCAAAATTATTTATATTAGGTCCTATTTAAAAATAATATAGTCTCTAAATTTTTTGGCAACGTTGGTTTATTAAAGAATAATAATTACAGAACTAATTTGTTATATTAACAACAAATTTTAAAATCATGAAATATAAACATTTATTAATTTTCTAAGCATGCAATGTAATGGAAGAAAATATAAATAAAAAATTAGAAATCAAAATTATTTATATTAGGTGCTTTATATTACTATTTAAAAATTATATTTACTTTTACTGGCATTTACTTTAAAAAATAAATTAAATATTTCTTCGCAAAAAACTACATGTAAGAGAATTAGCATAAACAAAATACAAACATCGCTAACTTTTTTTTTAAATTGGCACGTGTAAAACTTTCATTGTAATTTTCTCACCCCATAGTTTGAGTTCGATAACCCCATTTACTTAACCACATTACTTAAATATGATTATTAAGTTCAACTAATTCATATTATTAAAACAACTAAAATACAAATATGCATTTTTAAAATTAATTGTAAGTTCATCTCATCTCTCTTAAAAATTGCTACTTCTCAAAATTTCCCATTAAAAAATAGACCATATATCATATAAAATTAAATAATTGAAAGATCGGACTATGGAAAACCACACAAATTTTCGAAAAAAATTTTGACCACCTGCACATACACACAATCGTCATTAAATAAAATTAAAAAAAAACTACTATTTTAGTATTTTAAATATTTTAATGAACGCAAAAATAGCACAGTATTTATACGGCGAAGTTATAAAAATTTGGAAGAACTAATAATGCACTGACGCACACAAAAATCAATCGAATACTAAATTTCATTTATCAAAAGCATTCGATAGTCGTGGCTCAACGATAACCATTTAGCCGCACGGCGAGGTTGTCACATATGCTTTAGTATACAAATGAATGAACGATTTTATTCGAATAAAACCATTCGATAGTTGAAATCATTCATTCAGTAACCATTCGATAGTCTAATTCATTCGATAGTTCCCATCGCTAATTTAAATTAAAAAAAAAATAAATTGCTTTTAAATGTGACCAATCAATATTAACTTTGTCTCACTCTGTATAACTTTTTGGGCCAAGTTTTAATTTTATTTAAAGTACAATAGTTACTTTAACTACATATTAGGCTACACCGGGAAATTTTCAATTTAGGTAGCTTTTATTCAAATTTAAAATTTGTTCTTCGTTTTTAGAAAATGTTAATTTTGTCAAAAATCTTACATTTTAGTCATATACTTCTCTAATGTAACTCATCATTATTTTTCCCTTAGAATCCGAAAATCACTTAATATATAGGGTGTTCCGTAACAAAAAACACAGTTTTGATCAAAGATATTTAAACTCGGGAGATACAACGATCCATTCATAAAACGCTCTAAACCTTCCTCACACATTGGTTTGCGAAAATCAACGAGTGCGAGAGAGGATGGACAAAGAAGGGAATAGGGTATCGGCGCAACGGCAACAATGTGGTTGTTTACAAAGATTAGACGGTTGAGGTCAATTTCCAGTGGCGTGCCGATCGACCGACAGTATTTTAAGGAAATTAAAATAATTGTTTAATAAATTTAAAAAAAATAATAATAACACTTACATATTTGTCGCATTGTAAAAAGTTGAGGGAGGATATTAATAGGAAAAAAAATAAGTTAAGGGAGGATAGCGAAATAAATAAAAACCGGCATAATTTTTTTTATAAGATGGCTTTTCACATAAGCATAACGATTAAAAAAATCAATAAGCGTTTTTTACTTTATTTTATTAAATAAAATATCAAATTTTGGGTGTATTAGTAAATGCAGTTTCAATATCTTGTTCCAAACCTTGTTCATCTCCGATGAATGAGACTCCCTCTATTAGCAATAACAAAATAAAATAGTTATTTTAACCTAGTAACACAATATTTTACCAAAAACTAATATTTGTAGACTTCACATATTTTTGATAAAAACTTTATTATTATATGTATATTTATTATATACATATATGAATTTTACAACTACTAAAATGTGTGTCTAAAGGGATCGCACCGCGATCAAAAAACCGATACAATGACACAGTACCAGAGTGGTGCGGCCCCAAATAGAAATAGAAATAAATTAGATTATAAAAATAAACAGAATTAAAAAAAAATAAAATTAGATAAAAAAAGTGAAAATATAATTTTATCAGGGATGAGCGGAGATAAGCAGAGAGGCATAACGAAACAGTGTAATCGGAACAGCAACCAATGACGGGCATATCAGAAGAACAAGAACCTCACAAATCAGTCGAAGAAATTATAGTTTTTTAAATAATTTATTGTTATGAATTTAGTAAATGATTTTTAATTTGTTTTTTATAATCTGTAAAGGATTGAAATTTAAAGTTATTAGAAATATTATTCCACAAATGTGGCGCTATGAAACTGAAAGATTTTTGGAAGTTAGCTGTTCGGTGTTGAGAAATTTTCATTCGTCCTCGAAATCCGTTGTACTACGCCGGCATATTTCTAAAACTGACGTTGCCAAACTGCTTTTTATTCTTAAAAAAAACACGATCATGATATTTTTATTCCATTATAAAATTTAAAATAGTTAAGCAGTTAAGCATTAAATGAAAAAATTGACGTTAGGATATTAAAGTACTTGGTATATTATAGAAATATAACAAAATTATTTATTACTTAATAATTGGTTGTGGTATTTAATCGAATACTAATACCAATATACAGGTAAATCTGGCAAATGTTTTCGGTGTAAGAGAGATGCGAAAATAGGGGTAGAATAATGGCCGATGAAGGAAAAAGGTAAACAATTGTATCTCTTGAGTTTAAATATCTTTGGTTTTGATGTACAACTTTTTTTGGGAAACACATTTTTAAAAAATGCTCTAAATTCACCTACATATACTCATAAAATTTCATTTCAATATAAGCTGTCGTTCTCTTTGAAGCCTCCATGGCGTATGAGAGGCGCCACCCTGTATGTCGCTCTAGAACGATTTTTGTTCATATTTCAGAGTTATCAAACAACATAAAATGGACCCGGCAGAATGGGAAAACAATATAGTCAATATGTGGCTGAAACATCGAGGGTTGGACAAGGAAGAGGCCATGTTGGAGTACCTAAAGTTAGTACAGAACTTGGAAATGTACGGAGTGACATATTTCAGTATCAGGAACGCTAAAGGATCAGATTTACTTTTGGGAGTCACATCTCTGGGACTGAACATTTATAAACAAGAAGACAGGTACGTTATACCTACTATACAAAATTAATAAAAATTAATCGATTTTAATCATAACCATCTTGTGTATAGTTGCAAGAGAGAGCAGTTCGATATTTATTGGGACTAAACAGTAGAACTCACTGCCAGAATTTCCTTAAAATTTTCAAAATACTGACTCTTCCTTCTTTATTCATTTTTGAATCCGTTTGCTTAATCCGCAAGCACATATCTGCTATTCCCGAAAGGCCATCTTATAACTATCCACGTAGGAATGCGGAGCACGATCTTTATCTGCTAACCCCGAGCTCAGAACTAGTTAAAGGCTCCATACTGTACAATGCCAAAAAATGTACAATCATCTGCCTTTGAATATCAAGTCGCTTTCATTCTTTCCCGCATTTCACAAAGCTCTGAAATCATACTTACTGGAGAAGAGAGCCCTATATGCGGTGAACGACATTTTTGGTGATGTTTAATCATGAACAGTTTTGAATTTTAAAATTTTGATCATCTCACACACTGGTCAAAAGTCGAGTATTTAATATTTTACAACTCTTAAAATTATATCCTTTTACAATTTTCCTATTGTAAAATTTTATTGATATGCCTTTTTTTGTATTCTGAAATGTCCATGTATGTTCTATTTAAAATTTTAATGACTTAATTTTTTTTGAATTGTATGATTTGTATTGTATATTTTTTATTATTTGTATATTTTTTGTGCTTTTATTTGCTTTGTAAATGCTTTGTCGATGAAGTTATTTTGGTTTTTTGCACAATAAAGCGTTATTTATTATTATTTATTATTTAGTTTATCTGAAGTCAGTTAGAATAGATTGGGATTCAGTACTTCCAATTGACTTCGGAAATACTATACATCTATATATTTTAAACTGGCAGCATTTTTTTAAACGGGTTTCAATTTTGTTGGAAATATACTTCAACGTTTCTTTCTCCATGCGGAAATATTCGTAAAATTTTTGATGGTGAGCTGTGAGTTGTGGATATAACGTTTACGTCCCAAGTTCAAAATGAGGCCGATTAATTTCATGACCGCGACTAATATCTTTTAGTATCATTTTAATATGAACATTATCACTATGCCCCATGATGCCAAATTATATTTCCGCTTCTTGCAAGCGGTTGTTAATTGACACTACCTGCTTCAATGGCGCAGATTCACAAAGCGATAAGAACTGGTCACCGGAAAGCGGAAAACCGGTGCACTATGGACGTACCTTTATACTCCTTCCTTTAAGTCATTTTATTCAATAGATTTTATTATACCTATTCTTTCTCTTGTAGAGTTTTAATTTATTCTTATTTATTTCTAGGCTAAATCCAACGACATCTTTTCCATGGTCCGAAATAAAGAATTTAAAAATCAGAGGCACAAAATTCATCATCAAACCCACCGACAAATCTGGGAAAAATTTCACCATCCACACAACCAACGAAAAAATCAGCAAAATCATTTTAACGCTGGGCATCGGCAATCACGAACTGTACGTCAGTAGGAGGAAGCCCGACACCCCGGAAATTGTGAAAATGAAAGAAAAAGCCAACGAAGTGAGAAAAACGAAAGTGCTGATTAGGTAAGCATTTTAATATTAGCGAAATACTATATGTACAGGGTAGGTCAAATTCGACGCTTTTAAATGGAAACACCCATTTCTATAGGAGATAGACAAAAACTAATATCGGTGTCTGGAGCTCAATTTTTGTCAAATAGGAGTCGATTTCGAGTCGATTCGCTCAATTTTTGTCAATTTTGTCGTTTCGGAGTTACGGGGTGTTTTTCAAAAATATGCATTTTCAACAAATCCCTGTAACTTTTTTGCTATGGAAAATTTTGTATTTTTATGAAAACATTTTCAAAGCACCTTTTTACGTAAAATTTAATGGTTTAAGTATAATTTTTTTCAAATTAATAATTTAAGAATTATCAACAGAAAATTTGATTTTTTATATGGGACACCCTGTATATTTTTAATTTATTGAAAAGAATTTAAAATTACTTTTCCAAAAATATAACACACTTGATATTTTGCTTGACTCCTCTTCGAGATATAGAGTATATAAAAATTCGCCCGCTTTAAATAAGTGGGCTTTGAACGGGACCGGCTGTAATGCAAAAAAATTCTAGCTGTGAGCATCAATTAAAACGAAAATAATATTTGCTATGAGAGATGCAGAATTTTATAACAATTTAAAATATATTTAACCAACATCAACACATTTAAACTATATCTAATAACAATAAAAATAAATAGCAAACCAAGACATGAGATTTTGCTACAGGTGTTCAACATATCGACCGTCTTCTGTTATGGACAGACGGGGCAGTTTTTGAACATTTCTCGCGGAATTCATTAACTCAGTGGGGGTGAAAGATACCCTCTCATAGCTGCTAAGTATTTCTAATTCTTGTCTAGATTATACGGATTAAGGAACCTTTATTCTTCCTCAAATATATCCATAGGATTAGATCCATGGGCACTCCGAGGGCGTCAGGCGGCCTCGACGGCCAACGGCTGGGATCTTGGTTAGCTATTCAATTATTCTTGAAATTGGCTGCAAAAATTTGCTGATAACTTCAGCGTTCAGAGGCGCTGAAAAAATATGTTTTTGAGTTCCATTAAGGGCATATCAGCAATAAGGGGTGATAAAAGCCTACTAGTTAAAAGTGGCGAACTTTTAAAAATTCTGTATTTCGAAGAGGATTATAACAAAATATCAAGTGTGCTATATTTTTGGAAAGGTAATTTTAAATTCTTTACAGTTAATTAAAAATATAGAGGGTGTCCCAAATAAAAATCAATTCTTCTGTTGATAACTCTTAAATTATTAATTTTAAAAAAATTATACTTACATTCTACGTAAAAAGGTGCTTTGGAAGTGTTTTCGTAGAAATACAAAATTTTTCATAGCAAAAAAGTTACAGCGATTTGTTAAAAATGCACATTTTTGAAAAACACCCCGTAACTTCGAAACAGTAACAGATATTGATGTGCGGTTTTCACCATCATGTTTTTAATGAAAATTGAGCTCCAGACACCGATATTAGTTTTCGTCTATCTCCTATAGAAAAGGGTGTTTCCATTTAAAAGCGTCGAATTTGACCCACCCTGTACAGGGTGGCTTGAATTCGACGCTTATCATTGAGATTTCGGAAACCGTAAGAGATACAGGATCGGTTAAATGGAGGCAAAGTTGCGCAATTTGATGGTCAATAAAATGCCGTATTGCATTTTTATTTTTTATTTTTTTTGCAAATATTCTTGTGATGGAATTTTCTGTACGAAACGTCGGCAAATATCAAAGTGATTATATATAGTGTTTTAAGGGTGATGAAGGGATTTAATTAAATTGAAAAAAAAATCAGGTCCGTATTTAAAAAAGTTAAGTTGATGATGGTCGCCAGAAGCCGAAACGTCAGAGTCAATATTTAATCACACAGAGTTATAGAGCAGAAAAAGTGGCCATGAAAATGTGTCTTACGTTTTAAATTATCTTCTCAAATAAAGCCAGGAAACAATAGAAAACAAAATTGAAAATTCCGTTTTTTTTTCGAATATATTCGGAAGTATTCGGAATTTTTCAAAATGCAATACGGCATTTTATTGAGCATCAAATAGCGCAAATTTGCCTCCATTTAACCGATCCTGTATCTCTTACAGTTTCCGAAATCCCCATGATGAGCGTCGAATTCGAGCCACCCTGTACAGTAGGGTTTCCAAACTGGGATTCCGGTGTGTGTTTATTGCCGAAATCCCGATATTAAATCCCGGGATTCGCAAAATTTAAAAGCCTAATCTAAAATGACTAGACTTTATACACGTTATATACCATACACCTTAGTCTTTCTAATGCCGGGTCCAGACCAAGCAGACAAAACAACAAGACAGAAACATTCATGTTTTACGACAAAATTGCGACAAATCCAATACATTTTTGTGACATTTTTGTCTCATTTTTGTTTTGTTTCAAAATTCGGAGACTTTTCAATGTCCCGTCTCGAGTCAATACCACCTAGACAACTCGAGTCGGTAAATATCAAAGGGTCTATGTTTTGTTCGTATATTTTACAAGTTGTCGGCGCAGTGTGGATAGCGTGTACTGCCAACAGTAGAAGACCACATGGTTAGTAAAACTCATTCGCAACAACTGAACTTTTGACTTTGTTGTACTTTTGTCCTTGCGGTGTGGACAATTTGTCTCAAGTTTGTCTTGTCAGAATTTAATAATATCTCGAATATTATATTTTCAGGGAGCTGGTTTCAAAAACTAACACATGCCATAAGACAGCTTGGGGATATATAGCAGCTATATATCGAGATAAAAGCTTAACTAATTATATAAAACATTTTAAGTTATAAGTCAAAACATTCTTCTCGTATAATTTGAAACAATTTTACTATATACAGGCTGTACATAATATTAACTGTGTATACTGTGACATATAAGATCTAAGACTGTGACTCAAAATATCATTTTTATACGAATGATTATTACACACAATCTAAAGATATTTTTCTTATATTTTTATACTTTTTATTATATTTTTATTATACTTTTCTCCATTTTTTATTACATACTTAAATTCTCTGTAAAATTCTATGAATATTGATGTTAAACACTCTATACCTAACATTAACCGTTTTGGAGAAAAAAGAATATTTAAAATTTAAGTAGGTAATAAAAAATGGGGGCACCCCTTTAAAATAAGAAAGTTGCTGTCAACTTCCGGTATTTCCGGAAGTGCCGCCATATTGAAAATATTTTAATCGATAGGTCTCGTTGTGAAACAATGATGTCCAAAATATCTCCGAGCTAGATATTGTAGTTCTCTAGAAACTTCTAAACTGACTGAGAAACCCTGTATATTACCAAAATTTCTTGTTTTTAAAAAAACTCTCACTTAGAAATAAATCTCTATGATGACAATCTTTTTATGAAACTTATAATCTTTTGGATGGAACACTACTTGTGTCTAGCCCTAGCAGGCAACTGTTAAGCCCGACCAATCATGTTAGAGTTTTTGACAAACACAAATGAATTAACACACTCCAAATAACCACGCTAACCAACCTGATTGGTCAAGCTTAATAGTTGACGGCTAGGACTAGACACTTCTGGAACACTTAACCCCATAGCTTAACCCTTTGAAACTTCAAAGAGATGTTATCCCAGTATAATAAAACTAGTAGTGCCACTCCCGAAATATTTTCTACCAACTTCCACAACTGAACTGATAAAATTCCGCAGATTGTTGACAGCATGCAGAACGTTTCAGTTGAAGTTGAGCGCGTGTCCGAAAACAGAATCTGATGTAGCCATCTTGTTGCTTTTTGTAGATCTCGTAATATTTAAAACATGTTTTGTTAAAGTTTCTTTCCAAACTTAACAAAATATTATTTAAAATTTAACGTATGTTCGTTCATTGGAAGTCGAAATCTACTGTAGATCGTTCATATTAGATCTTGATATTTTGAGTTATAGATTATGCTGTTAACATCCATGCAGTATACCCAGTTTGTAATGTCTTGTATTTGTTTGTGTTTTAAGATACTGAATTTATAAATGATATTGTCAATAAGTTCGATATTACCCCCATTATAATAAAAATAATTCTCAATGGCATCCAAATTTGTTCTACAATTTGTTCATAATAAACAATGTAATTGGAATAAGGAAATATTGATAAATTTTAGACAAAAATACAATAATGAAAGGGTAGCTAGGGAAGAAGCTGAAAGACGCGAAACCCTGTACAAACAAGAACTGGAAGAACTAAAGTTACAAATGGAACAAAAGGAAGCTAACCTGGCCAACGCAGAAAGAACTATTAGGTAAAAAAAATATACTTTAATTTCTAAAATCATTTTTTACTACTAAATGTTCGCATTTGTCAGCGGTGATTTACTAAGAATCAAATTTTCCTAACGGACAAAAAAATTCTTAACGTTTCGGGAAGTACTGTATACGTATGATCTGAAATGAACATCGATGACATTCCGCATATAATTTTACATAACGATGAAATAATTGAATGACAGCGATCTTCATTTCATAGCCATCGCCGACGCGGTTGTCTAAAATCAATCAATTTTTTGCTCTTTAGAAAACTCCAAGAGCAACTTGAAGACCTGAAACGAAGCAAAGAGGAGCTGGAGTTCCAAAGAAGAGAGCTCCAAGACATGATGCAACGATTGGAAGAAATGAAGAACCTCGAGGCGGCCGAGAAACAGAAACTGGAAGAAGAAATCAGAAACAAACACGCGGAAGTAGAGAAAATCCAATGGGAAGTAACCAGGAAAGACGAGGAGACCAGGAAACTTCAAGAGGAGGTGGAGGAGGCGCGCAGAAGGGAAGAGGAAGCCCGCAGGAGGCAAGAAGAAGAAAGAGCCCAGAGGGAGGAGGAAAGAAGGATTGAGGAGGAGGAACGTAGAAGAAAGGAGTTGGAGGAGGCATCCAGGACGGAAAAAGAACTGGAAGTACTACCTAACGCTGACAATACTTTGCCTGAATTCAAGCAAGTCAATGATCAATTAAAGGAACAACTGAAGGTAATAATGTACCTTAAGTCTGCCAGAAAATACAATTTACATGGGAATTAAAATGATAAACAAAAATGTTTGTTTTTAATTTAAATTAAAGATTTACACAAATAGTTAGACAACCAGATATACACACTATTTAATCTGGATATTAACAATTTATAATTATAATTTTTCTTTTTAGCTATTACAACAGCAACTGGTCGATACAAGAAACAGTACAGAAGAGACCGAATTAGAGAGAATCCACAGAATCAACTTGGCACAGGGCAGGGATAAATTCAAGACATTACGAGATATACGTAAAGGAAACACCATCCGAAGAGTTGAAATGTTTGAGAACATGTAACAGAATTAAATAAGAAACATTATTTATTTACTTAAAACATTTCTGTTCTTTATAAACTTGATAATAAATCTGATATTCTATTTAATATACTTCTAAAAATTGCCAGGAAAAAAGCAATTTACTTTTATTACCAGGCAAGTGTCACTCTCCATGAACAGACTATACAAAATAAAACAGCTTGAGTAATTTTTTTTAAATATAATCAATGCAATGAAAATCATATAATAAGAACAACAATTTTATACACCTAACTTTTTATTAAATGACTAGGAAATAAATGGTATAAATACAGTTTTTAAATTATCTTATTTTTCTATTCATCTCCTTCATTGTCCACCTCCTTGAGCTTCTGGATTGGTGGCTGACGATATAACCATTAAAATTACAACCGGCAAGATATACATCCACTAAAAATAAATAGAAATCATAAGAAACTATTTAAAAAAAATTAAAACAAGGCTTACATATTTAGCAAGAAAAGATTTGTTATCTTTCACATCACCCTTTTCTTTGGCGTCCCTCTCCCGCTCTATTTTCTCAATATACGATGCAGTATCTGGACTAAAATGAAAATAAAATCATCCCAATGTAAGAATCTTTAAAAAATACATACATTGTAGCTGTATCTGTATGCCGTACATAAACATTCGTGGTGAATTCTTTCAATTTCTCTAGAGGTACATCGGAACCTTCACATGATGATTTAGAAGCAATGACAAGAGAAACTCCAATAATATGACCCAAGTAATCAAAAGATAACGACAATCTATCGTCCAATTCTGCTTCAGCTAGCATACACTAAAATCAACAGTCAATAAACAAATATATTGAACTTTACAACTTAATTACTTACTGCTTTTACTGAAGAAAGGAATGTCTTTTTAGACCCATCATTAGCTATTACAGTAGCTTGGATTCTATACAAATCATTCTCTCTTGCTAATTTCTAGAAATAAACTAACAAAAACTGATATCTAATATATTACAAGTTATTACCTGGATAAGTTTACGATCTGCTTCAGCTAAAGGCTTTTGGTCCACTATAGCCTGACCAATACGTAAACTATTAACTGTAATTTTTCCCCTGTCCTTAAATTGGGGATCAGGACCACCGGTTAAGGCATGTTGTAGATGAATTATCGCTGATCCGTCGTGTTCTAATGAAAACTAAAAGACTGAGATGTTAAATGTGGAATTACAAAACTGTGAGTCTTACCGTATGACAGGGTAAATAAGAAATTAAAATACATATAATAGCCGTCCAATTCATTTTAAATCAAATGTTTATTTTATTTAAAATTGTAAGAGAAAACACAGAAAATTAGAGGTTATAATTACACTTTCTTCTTTTCTTTTGAAGGCACTAAGACTTTTTTTGTAAAATATGCCATCGGCCGTATAGTACTCGCAGCTTAGACCATAAAACTAATCAAGAAGAAGAATAAGAAAATATGACATACCGAAAATCATATATAAAAAAACATTTCTGAACACGCCTCATTTATTGTCATCCATTGACCACTATGCTATGTGACATGTGACAGCTCAACACGCGTAATTTCTGAGGTTATGTCACTTATTATATTTTGTACTTTTAAAAATTTATAACAATTAAAATACCTTAAGTTTCCGTATTAATTATAGATTTTAAAAACAATTAGAATATTAGAAGATGCAGCACGATGACGTAGGTACTCAAAATTATGTATAAACAATTTAAAAAAAAACTTTATTTCAGGTTGTATGGAGTGTTATCAATAAGTCTTTCTGTTCCTATAAAATTAAGTAAGTACTCAATATTGTTGTAAACTTAATGTTAATTCACTCTAAAGTTGATAAAAGAAAGTTTTGTTTCTTTTCCCTAAACACCAATTACGTTAATTGATATGTATAAAAAGAAACTGCTTGGTACATTGTAATTCCTTATTTTTTAGTACAAAAACACAAAAAATGTGTCGAAATGAATACAATTTAACCGGTTTATGTAATCGTTCATCGTGTCCACTAGCGAATAGTCAGTATGCAACAATTAGAGAAGAAAAAGGTATCATTTATCTTTATATGAAAACAGCAGAAAGGTAATTTTCTTTATTTATACAGTTTTTTCAGAATAAAACTATTATATTTTTTTTAAACAGGTGTGCATTTCCCAAAAAATTATGGGAAAAAGTTAAACTCTCTAGGAACTTTGAAAAGGCCATTCATCAGATCAATGAAAACCTTCTGTACTGGCCGGGTTTTATTAAATCAAAATGCAAACAGAGGTTTGTTAAAATAACACAGTACCTTATTAGAATGAGGAAGTTGAAACTTAGAAGACAGTATGTTTTTTTAAATTTGTTACCTTGAATTTGAAAATATAATAAAACTTTTTTTGCAGAAAATTAATTGTACCACTACAAAGAAATGTTGAAAGACGAGAAAAGAGAAGGGAAGAAAAAGCATTGATAGCAGCTAAAATAGAGAAGGGTGTTGAAAAAACACTTTTGGATAGGCTGAAGAAAGGAGTTGTGAGTAATTTTGATATAATGTTTTTGAAAAGGTATGAAAAATAAATGATTTCAGTACCAAGATTTATACAATATTCCACAAACTGCTTTTGATGAGGCACAAGAAGAAAATGAAGTTGAAGATGAGGAAGAAGAGATTGAAATGGAACGAGAGCTTGAAATGGAAGGAGAAGATGATGCAGTTGAATACATAGCAGCCGATTCTGATGACGAGAGTGATTTGGTATATAAAATTTAATTTAAACTGATATAATATAATCTAAGATTGTTATTTACAGGAAAGCAACAGTGGCCAACCTGAGAATGTTGATCTGGACAGCAGTTTTGAATCTTCTGAAGGATCTGATATTGAAGTAAGATATTATATTATAAATTTCCTCTAATTTTTTTTATTACTTGATTTAAAAATTTCAGGATGCAGTTACACCAAGTTCATCATCGAAGAATAAGAAGACTCCACCTAGTAAACCCAGGAAGAAGTCTTTAGGTGGATCGACGTCAAAGAAAACGCCCAGGCCTAGAGTTGAAATTGAATATGAAGTAGAAACAATGAGTACACCTCAGAAAGTGCCTACTTATTAATGTTAAAAAATAATTTTATTTGTAAATAAACTATTTTCTATCTTAGAAACCGTTTTTTTTTCTTTTTTTTTTCTTCTGTTTGTTTCCATTCATAGATTGCTATTGCTATAAAATAAAATTTATTATATGCCTATCTGTATTTTTAATAAACAAAAAAATAAGAGATAGTTTTTGAATTGACAATTTAAATAGGTGTAGTTCATAACAAACATAAGTTTGGCTAAAGTCTGTCCAGTGAGCAAAGCCAGTGAGGGAATATCTGACAGTGACAGTTGTCTTCAAATTACTTTAATTCACGGTCAAATTGTATTTTCTGTCATTTTTTGCATGGCGTCTGTAGACATTAAACACGTTATTTCAAAGCAATCAATACAGGAATTTTTTGAAAATAAATATAAGCTGGAATAAGAAGTATTGAGACTCTTAATTCCTTTATCCCGAGGATCAAAGACAGTGCTGAAATTAAGAGTCCCAATCTATTTCAACTGACTTCAGATAAACTATAGCAAATAATTTTTTAGATACTTAGATTTTTAAAGATACGAAACAAAGCAGAATCTTACTTTTACGTGATGAATCTCCTCACGAGAGATGGCACATGTTTTTTGAAACGCCCTGTATATTATAATATACTATTGAAATAGGGACATCAACATTTCTTATAGAAGTTATAGAATATGCACTTTATAGTTAGGTACATTTAATAAATTATTTTTTTATATTTAGTTTGAATTCCCTTGAGAATGCCAAAAGCTACGTTTTTTTTTCGGCATAAACGGCCGTATCGTTTTTTACGTTAACTTGGAAGTTTGATGTTTTCACACGTTCAAGGGGCTGTAGACCTAAGTATATGGTTTAATTGCAACCCTTCAAGTCTTGTCAGGCAGACAACAAAAGTTCCGTTTTTTCTTTTGATGTACAGAACCATAAAACTATTTAGAATCCATTCAAATTGTTTGCAAAATGCAATTACTTTGATCAAATATTTCTTTAAAACGTCACTGCCAAATTTGTTCACTTTTATGTTATTCTGATGTTATTAATATGCTTTGACGTATCAGGCATTGACATAAAAGAGTGTATGTGGCATTTAAAATTTCAGAAATAAAAATAATACACATTTTTAAATATTTTTATTATTTAATAAAACATACACCTATGCTAACTTATTTCTTGGCGGCTGCTGCCTCGTCTTCCTTTTGATAATTCTGCAACACTTCCTGCTTCTTCGTAGCAATCCTTTCCTCCCTCCTTTCCCGCGCCTGCTTTACTTTCTGCCTCCTGGCGTTGGCCTGATCTGCCAACATCTTAGCCCTGGCCTTTTCTGCCTTCTTCTTATGGATGTATTCCATCAAGACTCTCTTGTTCTTGAACACGTTACCCTTGGCCTTCATGTACAGGGAATGGTATAGATGTCTGTCAATTTTCTTGGCCTCCCTGTACTTTTTCAGAAGGCGTCTGAGGACTCGCATACGTTGTATCCATAGTTCCTATTATAAAAATTAATAATTACAATAAATAACTAAAAAGTGTCCTTTTTTCACTTACTTTTTGGGGCATACGAGCGTTGGCTGTACCTTTCCTTTTACCAAAACCACAGTGCCTACCCTTTCTACGAGCCTCGGTGTTTTTGCGCACTCTAGCCCTGGAGTGGACTGCTACTGGTTTCTTTATGATCAAACCATCCTTGATAAGTTTACGGATGTTTTGTCCTATTTAAAATAAAAAAATGTATCTTAAATTGACCATCAAGTCATATGCTATACATACTTGAATTAGTATTGGCAATTTCGTTGATTTCATTAGGGTCTAACCAAACCTTCTTCTTGCCACATCTCATAACAGAGGCTGCCAGCCTCTTCTGAAGTTTAAGGGAACTGAAAAAGCAATAAAATTACATTTTATTCGAAGGTATAACGAATAAAAAAGGATTGTTCAATTCCTGAAAGGTTGTGTTGACAATACATTGTGCAACTGAAAATAATCGATCAAAAACAAAGACCTTTGCAAAAGAAAGTTAAAAAACGGGTAAAATGTTGATGAAATGGGGGATTAATGTAAAAATTAGGAGGTTTTTAAGGGAAATAATTGTAATTATTTAACATACCTCATTTTTCACACGTACTCCACAACGTGCTTCGCGAAAAGGAAACTAATCTGTCAACTGTCACTGTCAACCGCTGTCAACTATCAAAAAATGAGGGATATACAAAAAATATAAATTTTGGAGATTTTTGGCTGCTAAATAAGTTAAGTCCTGTCATTTCTGGGAGTATAAAAAGTTATATTGAAATTATAAGTGCAAAACTTTTCTCATAAGGGATATTCAGAATGCTTATTGACAAAAAATAAAAAAGTCTAACAGAAATTGACAGTTATACAACCAGTAATACTGTATCAGTTGTACCGTTGATTATTTTATGATTCAAAGATTATTTTGTATTTTATTAGGCCTGGGGCTATATTTTCATGTAAATATGAAATATATACATAAAAAGTAATGTAATTCTCTTAGAGATGTTTAAGTTTACATTGTTGTAATATTTCTATTTAAAATATTTTAATACTATTTTAATTTAAAGTCCATGGCTGGTAGTCGTTTAAATTACGACTTAATAAACAAAAATTTTATAATATATTTCTACATACACCTCTTTATCGTCATCTAAAAGAGTTAAATTGTCCCTAAAATTAGAATTTTAAGTTCAAAATAATTCAATTTTAACTTTTTCAATTTGATATCTTCTTAAATCTCCATGGCAACCTTGACAAATGATTTTATTGCTTTGTGTTTTATTGGTTATCTAAATAATAAACATGTCAACACGTTGTTTATGCGTTTTATGAAATTAATTTTTAAGTCTTTGTTTATTTTCGTTGTAGAAACAGTAGTTCTAGTCAATCGTGCAAATTTGTAAATTTAAGCAATTAACTTATTATATCGAATGCAATCTGTACGTAATTAGTTTAAAACATGGCAACAAACGAAAGAAAAATACTAGCTTTAAGATTTAATCAGGATCAAGGTATGTTACATTTCATTTTGAATTTAGATTGATCTAATTACATATCCTTTAGGATGTTTTACGGCATCTATGGAAAGTGGACTTAGGATTTACAATTTGGAACCTTTAGTAGAGAAATCACATTATGGTCAGTGTAAAATTAATTACAGATAGATAGATAGATAGATATTTCTTTATTTATTTCCAATGTTTACAATAAAAACACATAAAATAGCGCAAACAGGCATGGAAACATTGTCAAATAAGAATATTTCACACCAAAATAATATAATTACAGTTAAGATAATACTACAATTAAACTAAGATCTTAACTAAGTAAAATAAGCAAATACATAGAAGAAATAAAAAACGATAGAATTAATATATACAAACAACAAATATTACACATTAGATATCAGACTTATAAACACAGCTTTATCGGATCTGTAAAATTCTTCTAATGAATAAAAGGCTTTCTTTGCTAGAAAGATTTTTAATGTGGCTTTTAACTTGTTTCTTGCCAAACCTCGAACACACAGTGTGAATATATACTTACATTTTTTTAAATTTTTTAGATATTGAAACAGTTGGAAGTCTCTCAATATGCGAGATGCTTTTTAGAACAAATATCATTGCCATAGTTTCAGGAGGATCACGGCCCAAAATCCCAGACAATATCCTTCACATTTTTGACGATGTACAGAAAAAAGCCATAATGGAAATTAAATTTGCTTCATCGGTCAATGCAGTTAGATTAAGAAGGGACAAGTAAAACAAGGAATAGCTTGGTTTAAACACAAATAAAATTATATTATTTTCAGACTGATAGTTGCCCTAGTTAATAAGATACATATTTTTTCAATTTTCCATCCAACAAAGGAGTTATTCTGTGTTGAAACAAGACAGAACCTTAGAGGCCTGTGTGAAGTTAGTCCTTTGACTTCATCGCAGAAACAAGTTTTAGTCTTTCCTGGCCACAAGTTGGGTAGTGTTCAGTTTGTTGTTAGTTTTATATTTAATATTTTAATCTTTATAAAAGATAATTCAACATATATTTTTTAAGGATCTCTCCAGTACTGTTCAAAGCTACTCATCTGCTCCAGTTTACATACAGGCGCATAAAAGCGAACTTGCCTGTATAGCAATCAATCAGCAAGGGACACGAATCGCTACGGCTTCTGTACAAGGCACTCTGATAAGAGTTTGGGATACTTTTAGCAGAACTCAACTGATAGAATTGAGAAGGGGCACAGATCCTGCAGCTATACATTGGTAAATCATATTTAAAACAAAATTAATTTAAACTTTACAATATTTCTTTTTTTTAGCATCAATTTTAGCAGAGATTCTGACTTTTTGTGTTCCTCTAGCGATAAAGGCACAGTACATATTTTTGCTATCAAAGATACAAATTTAAATAAGAGGATATCTAGGTTAGTTAGTCATTTATTTTTATTTGTTTTACATTATTTTTTTTTAAGTTTACCACCAACCATTAGAGGAACTTTAGGAAAATATGGGGATTCTCAGTGGTCTTTGGCCACTTTTACTGTTTCAACAGAATCTGCTTGTATATGTGCCTTCGGCCCAAACAATTCAATTTATGGTAAGATAATCCTATGTAATATTTCTATTTTATATTTATGGTTTTTAGCACTATGTTTGGATGGAACTTTTCACAAATACGCATTTAGTTCAGAAGGAATATGCCATATGGAGGCCTATGATGTGTTCTTAGATGTCGACGACGACGATGTATTTTAATTTTTATTATAAGCTAATAAAACTCAGTATGTTCAATATAACATAAATAACAACTTAAGAAACTACGTTTTCTTTTATTCCTTCTTTTTGTTTCTATCAAATGGGTCAGACCACACTTTCATATCTAAAACATTATATAGGATATAGAAACTAATATCTTATCAAAAAATATTTATTGTATTACTTCCTGGCTGAATATCCTCTTGTTTTATATTTGCTCTCGTCTTTTCTTGAATGTCCTCTAAAAATGTACAGTTTCAATTTGGAATATTAACTGATTAAATCTAAATATGTATGAAACTCACTCCATTTTTGCGGATTAATCATAGGGTCCACAATTATAGGATATGCCGCTAATGCTATACCTCCCACTACGCCAACTACTAAGGCAGTATATTTCCATCCAACTAATATAGCCATTCGACAACAACTGTTTAATATTTACACTTTAATGATACCTATTTATTTAGAAATAAAAATATTTTTGTATTTTAACTTTTAACGAGGTTAGGTAGGGTTATGTAATCTGTCAAAGTTAAACCACAGATTATGAAGAATCTTTTCATATCATATATAAATTAGATAATATGATCCATGATACATCTATCTATCCATAGAATAAGAATAAAACTGGTTTTTTATGAAACTCTTCTATGGAATAATGGATGTGTTGCGTTAATTTTATTACGCAAGTAAAAAAGCGTTTTTTGCGTAACAAATGTATATTTATATTTTTCTAGATTTTTAGAAAACATAATTTTTTTCTTTCTATTCTATACAAGGTGACCCGCTATTTCGAGAGAGCTCACTCCAATCTTTAAAAAGCTCTTTCTTTTCCTTTAAATAATACTTCCCTTCAGTATGGATAAATTAAAATGCAAAAACTTTTACAAAATTTTATTTCTTTAATCTAGAATAACTTGTATACAACTTATACAATAACAGCCAGTAGCTAATAAGTTAAAACTAAGTTGATTCTGTGAAAAAATATAGCAAAATTGATTACTACTATATTTCGTTAATGAAAATAAAATTCTATAAATCGCTTAGATCAACTGCATCGATTTTGGGCGTTAAGCTTTCTGGCGTTGTTACTTTTTTTGGCAGTGGTTTTGACTCGGACTTCTTTATAATTCTGGATTCCAACTTAGCCCAACTACCTGCTTCAGCTTTTTTTAACTTTACTTCCACCTTTGTACCATACATAGTTATTTTACTCTCAGCCACATTTATAATCTAAAAATAAATAAATAACATACAAGAAAAATAAGAAAATTCAACAAATCTTACACCTCTCAATTCGACATCAAGCTCAAAATTCACATTGTTCTGTTTCGGAAATATTAGATTTACATATAAACGAATAGGGTTCAATTTTATAACACTCTTGCTCGGACTATATTCTTTTGCATATATTGAAACAACCATATAAGGACCTGTTTGATGGTAATCCCACCTACATTGAACTTTATTTTGATCATTATCCTAAAAATAAAATAAATTTTTACTTTCTGCATATACCCACCTGCATTAGTTAGGTTACTTCTTTCTTCCAAACATGAGAACCCTCTTTACATCCCTCTTGATTTAAAAAAGCGTTAAAGTCTGTGGTTTTCCTTTGACAACACGACCAGAATTTCAGACCCTCGTGAAAAATAGGCACTCCGGGGTGATGTAAACAAAGAGAGTCATTCAGAGCTGAATCTGCCGAGTATGAAACAGTACAGCCACCGTTTTTACAATTTGTTCCTATTGCAATTTCAGTATCTTTCTTTGCACTAACATCGGACACTTGCTCAATTTTTTCTAGCTGTTGTTGAAGGGACGGTGCTATTTCTGGAGTTATATCTACCTAAAATAAATTAGATACCATGAATAATTAAGAGAATATGCAAAATTTATCTAATAAACTTACTAAAGGTGTATCAAAAGGGGGCCTCTTTAACACAGTAGGCACTATAGGTTTCACTTGTACAACCTTGACATCAGGAACATCTTGTTTAGGTTTTTCAGGCTCGGGTGGTTTAATATTAGAATGCAGTGATACGGTACAGCCTTTAATGTTAAGGAACTCGGTGAAATCTGTGCATTTCTTGTTGCAGCACGACCATCCTTTGTAGGCGTCATGGAAGACTGGGAGGCCTGGGTGATGGACGCAGGAGTCTGTAAAATATTAATACAATCAGTAGTTGTGTTAATAAGTTCGTTTTAATTCGTTACAAAACAAAAAATGCATTGTTAACCTTTACCTTCTTTATTATTGTCAGGACTATACTTCTGGCCACAACCTCTGTTGTAGCATTGCAGTAAATTTTCGTCTCCAGGCATAATAAGTTAAATTTCCACTATAATAACGTGCTTTTGTTAAAGAAAACTAAAAATTTTCTCGCAAAAACGTACTTTTGATCGTCAATTCCAACGTTGCGAACTAATAATAGACCATTTCTGGTCGACAAAATAACCTTCTAGAATTTACCATAACTAGTTCAATTTTATTAATTTTCCCAAAAAGAAAATATAGAACCTGACTTTTTCCAAGGTAAAATAAACTGAAAGCAAATAGCTTCAAGAATTTTCTTGAAAATTGGGAAACATGGGGAATGTCTGAAAATTCAAAAATCAATGTGTCAAAAACTTGGACTGTATTAAAATAAAATATTTTTATAGAAATAATAAACACTTCAACTAGCATTAAAGTGTTGTATAGTGTGATTTGTATGATAAATAAATAAAGGAAAATAACATTCTTATTTTTTCTACCCACAGGAGTTAAATCAGCTTGAATATTAATTTTCTTGATCTCTTGTATAACCTATAGTTTGTCCAGCGAAAGTATATAAAAGAAAACAGACAAAAATGACAGTCATTTTACTTCAAACTATTGGTTGTTATTTTGGATGTTGTCTGTCAAAGTTACATTTTATTATCTCCCAGAACAGTTTGATAGTGTTTTTGTCCATAGTTAGTAATAGTTGTTCAACAAACCAGGAAATATTTTGACACATAATTCTAGTTATATACCTGTATAGTAAAATGACAATTCTGACTGTCATGTATTTTCTCTTGACTGGCTATTTGATTAATAGAGGAATTATATTGAAATAAAAAATATTTAGAAAAGTATTTATTTATTAATGAAAGAAATGAACACAAGTTTTTTTAAATGAAATGTTGAACAAATACCTACAAGTCTCTACATCTAAGTTGTACAAATTTAAAACAAAACGTTGTACAAGGCACATGAAACAAATAATTCCTAAGCGACACAATCTGTTTCCAACAAGAACTAATAAAAATAGAGTTACTCCATTATAGTCAATTATACAGAAACAAACGTTATCATGTATTTAACAGTGTAATAATTTTCATTTAAATGTCAAGATTTACCATACATATATGTATATGATAGATGTTCATGTGCTCAACAATCTTAAAACACATTACCGACACATACAAAACATTTTCTTAACTTTAGTTGGGTTAAAACTATTATTAAATTTAAATTAAACCGAATTATGCTGGCTGGGAATGGCCAGCTCCTTTTTTGCCGATCAGAGACTTGTGGATGTGGGGAATGACACCACCTCCTGCGATGGTCGCCTTGATCAGACTGTCCAATTCTTCATCTCCTCGAATGGCTAATTGCAAGTGACGCGGCGTAATTCTCTTCACTTTCAAGTCTTTACTGGCATTGCCTGCCAATTCCAATACCTATAATAATAACTCATTACACAAATATATCAAAAATTGGTTCTTAAAAACTAGTAGAAAAAGGAAATTTAGAACTAAATGACAGATACTGTAGAGAAAACTTCAATTGTTTGGAATCTCTTTTACCTGTTGACGCGGGATTAAGACTTTTCCCGCCAAAATTTATCAAAAATTTCTAATCCCCAAACTGAATCTTTACAGGATGCTTATTAGTTAATAATTAAACGATAAAATAAACTCACTTCGGCGGTTAAATACTCCAAAATAGCTGCTGAATAAACGGCTGCCGTGGCACCTACTCTACCGTGGCTGGTGGTGCGATTTTTCAGATGCCTGTGAATTCTGCCCACTGGAAACTAGATACAAAAACATAACCTCATTTGACGAATAAAGCCAGAAAAAAACTTATAACAAAAGTTAAATAAAAAAGTAAAAAGCGCACGAATCGAATTAAATATGGAAGCTTACCTGCAATCCGGCCCGAGCTGACCGAGATACCGCCTTGGCTTTAGCTTTGCCGCTGTCTTTGCCAGCCTTACCGCCTGCCTGAAAACAGTAAAAATTCCCTTTATTTCTAGTATTACAGCTCTCAAAATTTGTTCAGCGGATGTGTGGAGGTGTCCTTCACATAATCCGCAAAGAAAAAATCCAAAATTGTATTTATTTCCGGCAAAACTTACCATTATTTACTGTAAAAATTTCGTGAACAACGTCAAACCAAACGACAAAACCTGAATAATACGGTTTATCAGCGTGAGCGCGCCAAACGGTGGTATTATGCAAGCGCGCGTGCGTACGTCGGTCACGTGGTATCAGCGGGCCAATCGGGAAAGCGGAAATGTAATGGCGGACGCTAATCGATTGATTGGGCGAGAGAGGACGCTTGTGTTTAGCGTGGCTTCGGCCTTGGGCAATTGAAATTTGGAGGGAAAAAATTAACATAACTGTTTTATAAAAAAGAATCTCTTTAAAAGGGAATAATTCCACTAGTTTAGTTCCTTATTCAACAGCCTAAGATGTTATACAGAGTCTGAAAAGTAATTTGATTCTTTTAAATAATTACGCAATGTTGTATTAACTTTTATTAATTTGTTGAAAAACCTGTAAGAATTTTATGAGACGTTCAATATTTTAAAATATTTGAGATGTTGAATTGCAAAATAATTTGAAATCTTAAAGGTTGGTCATAACCCTAACGTAAAAAACTATTTTATACGTGTAAAAAATGTAGTTTCTTACGGAATAAGTTATTTTATTTTATTAAAATTTCAAAAATATGTATAGTTCGGCTGTTTATCAAAAATATTGATATTTTAATACAAATTTTGTGAAAGTGAGTCAAATTATTACGCGCAAGAAACTATTTTTTACGTTAAAAAACTACTTTTTACGTGTAAAAAACTATTTTTGCGTGTAAAAAACTATTTGTTACGCGTAAAGATATATTTTTTAATTTAATAACTGTGTAAGAAATCAAAATTACATCTAAAAATAAGTTTATTTCAAGTATAAAAATATAAAGTATTATTATAAAATCACATTTATTGTATTATCATTAGAACTTAAAATAAACCCCTTATTTTTGACATTCTAAAAACATAGTAAAACATTTTTTCTTTGTCCATAGCAGGGATATCTAAAACAGAAAACAATTTACACTGTAGCTTATTTATATTAAAGTGATAATTATTAAAGTAAAAAAATTGGACAGCAAATACCATACACACCATCATCGTATATACAGGGTGGAAATATTGGAAAATCTGCCAAGACGTAGGAAGTAGTTAGTGTCATATCATTATATTTGGAATTCACTTGCATTGACCAGTTTGTGGGCATTATGCTGCAAATATAAAAAAGTCAGTGTGTTATAGCAATATCTAAAATTCTGTAATTATAATGTTTTTAATTGTAAATAGGTTTCATTTAATAATTAATGTCAATTTATTATTATTATTATACAGTAGGGTGGGTAAAAAAAATCAACTATTTGGAATCTCAATAATTCTGAATGAATCGCAATAATTTTAACAGTTTTTGATAAATAATTCGAACAATTCCAATCCAATTATATCTCAGTTAATAATCAAATTAAAGATAAAACTGATAAAAAATTTATATTTTTTTTCTTCTAGATCAGTAGTTTTATATTAAATTTGTCACAAAAATGTTATTTACTACTAATGTTTAGAAAAAATGCAATAATTTTTTGTTTCAATAATGCTTAGAAGTAGGACTAAAAAAACTAGAAAAAGACTTTAAAACATTTCTTTGTTCATAATAGAAACTCAAATTTGAACAAATTTTTCCGAATATCATAAAATAAATTGCACTTATAGAACATAAAAAACGCGTATAGCATAAGTACCCGAATACAATTCGCGCCACCCTGTATAACAAAAATAAATAAAGAAACAAAAAAATAAAGCAAAAAAAAAAAAAAAAAAAAAAAAAAAAAAAAAATGCATATGTTATAAAATAATAATAGAAATAAATATAAAGTTTTTATACCCTCCAATAACAGTCAAATTTTTCGAATCCAAAGAAAACGACAATTCACACAAAGGAGTCTGGTAGATTTCCAAAAAATCTATAAACTTTGAGGAATTAATGATGTACTCTTTCTCGATATTGTCGCACAAAGAATAAAATGTATCTTCGTTAAGAGGTACCTAAAAAGTTAGAAAAAAATAAAAAGAAAAAAATAAAAAGTAAAAAATAAAAAGTAAAAAAAAAGAAAAAAAAAGAAAGAAAAAAAAAAGAAAATTTTTACCTGATCTCTTATTAAGCAAATAAACTCAGCACCCACATACAACTGACCTAAGTATGCGAGCTGCTTAATTTTAATATCTAGCTGTGAGTGCTGTAAACTCTGAGTGACTCGAGTGGCCCGAGTATTGCTCGACTCGACTGTTGGTTTTTGGACAAATCCTCTAAAACATAAATAAAAAAAAATTGTATATTATTAGTTTTAAATTTATTTTGTTGGCTACCCATAGATATAGAGGTATATAGAGGTAGGGATTAAACTGTGGCCCTAACCCCCTCATAAGAAATACACAACTTACTTCCATACAGTATCTATGACGTTCGTTCTGATATTCGAAGAGGACAGTTTGAAAATGGCTTGAAAGTCGTTCTTTAATTTATACGCGCCCAACTCGAAAAGCAGTTCGACGGCTTGCTTCAGCGTGATGGCGGACAAAATAAGTTTTCCGTTTAGGATACCGTCAATTAGCTGCGCTATATACGACGTCAAGTCTTTAATCTAAATGGTTTATTAATAATAATACAAAAAAAATCCAGCACAAAAATCGATAATTACCATCACACTTCTGTTATTGGTCTCAATAATTTCTTCAAACAGGAAATGAAAGCTATCTCTCAAAACCGTAATATTCTCGCAATCTAAAAAAAAAAACATGAATGTATGAAAACTGCAAAAAAATCAATTTTATGTATGTTGATGACCCAGTCGTCTTTGACGCCGTTTTTTTTTCGATCGCATGGTACAGTACATAAAAATAAAACAACGTACATTTTAGAATGTTCCATAATTCATCTAGAAAATCGCCATTCCTAATGTTTTTAGGATCAACACTTTCGACTGATGGGTTTCTTAAGAATCGCGTTGCGACCAGTTTCTCAATTTTTCTCAATATCTCATCGGTTTCTAAAGGATCATTACACAAAATTGTTTCTCCATTTATTGTTGTGACACTAGCAAAATATGTATTAAAAGATGTTAAAAAAAGAAACAAAAAAATCAAAAGAAATATTAGAAGAAACAAAAAAATAATGGATATAATTAGGAAAATAACTGCTAAAGATTAGAAAAAACAAAAAAAAAATAAAGGAAAAACATAATTTACAAAAATAAATATATATTAAAAACTCTAGAATAAACAAAAAAAAAAAAGAAAAATTAGTATGCATTAGTATAAAAAGTGTATATTAAAGTTTTTTAGAAAAAGAATCAAACAAAAAATAAAAAAAGGAAACTATGAGGAAAATAAATATTAAAATATTGTTAAAAAAGTAATAAGGAAAAACAAAAAAAATAAAAACACTAAAAATAAAAAAGTAATAAAACTTACGAAAGGAGTATATCCAAATAATTTTGCAACACACATACCTCCTCAAATAAATAATTCAAGGTCAGTAACCTATGACCAGCTATCATTTCTAAATTCTAAAAAAAAATATTTTTTTTATAAAACTGTAGATTATTTTTTAAATACTTTATTTTATTACCATTGTTATATTGATATTCTTGCCCTCATTGGCGCACGAAATGCACTCATTACAAGATACATCAACGTTGACGTTTGCATGGTAGTCAAAATTTCTCATAGAGGCACTTTGACAAGATAGATTTTTAAAAGTTTGGTTGCCGTATATATTATATTTCATGTTTGTTACGTATGAGGTCTAAAATATAAATTTCAGTCAGCCAATAAAAAAAAACAGAATATATAATTCCAAAAAATTACCTTTGCTAAGTCAACATTATACTTTTTCAAATGATACTCGATCATCTTATTTAGCTCAACAGAAAGATCATTCTTTTGTATTATATCCAAGACTTCTATTATACAACCTGCATGATTTTTTCTATCACCTCCAATTACAATAGTGGGATTTGATGCATTATCAGAACAAACTACGTATGTTGGGAAAACATTCTCAGATTCACACGAACCTGAATTCTTCAATACCTTATTAAGCTGGTTTCTAAAAAGTTGTTATTATATTTTAAAAATTACATCATTAGTTAATCATTACTTAGCATCTTTGATTAGCAATGGAAAATGTTTGGACTCGTCCTTTGTCCAGCTGTGAAGTACTTCGTCAATTTTAATCATTTGAATGGAGTCATCATTGCCTAGATCTACTTTTAATGGGTCCCCAGTCAGATCACTTTCTTGCAATGAATTTTCAAGAGTACTATTCTCCAGAACAGGAGATGACGAATCATCATTTTGAGATGAAATACTCGGTTTCTAGATAAATACTAAGTTTATAAAACTTGTAATAATAGAACCGTTTAAAATACGAACCTTGGAATAAATAATGTTGACTCTGTCATAGTCACTTTCAAAGTGTTTCAAATAAGAAGGAAGTGAAACGTTTGTTTTTACAATTGCGAAGGTGCTGGACATATTACCTGGTAAGGTTTGTATTTGTATGAGTATTTATTATAATTTAACACTATTAAAAAGTTAAAAATAAATCATTTGCTTAACCGTAATTTTTTAAATAAATGTCAAATTTAAAATTTTAACATAACCTTGTTTTATTTCGAGCTGTGGTTTCAGGGTTGTATCAAAATGGAGATGTAATAAAAATAATATATGAGATATCTATTTAAAAACGTCTTTATTGGCGCTTTGATAATGGTATAATAATTTTTCCAGCATATAAAATTGGAATTTGCAAATTAAATTATATAATTTTGAATAAAATAGACATAGTAATTTGTTATCCTTGTTTAGTGTGGGAATAGCGAGACGGCAATACTTCCGGTGGCGCATGATTAATACCGCGATTTGATTCGCCGAAATGATCGACCTTGATCAGCGCCGATCAAGATTCGACGGCCGGCCGCCGCACTACTTCGACTTGCCAATTTTATAAAGTTTACACCCCAAGTTCGAAGTACGTGCATTTCTAACTTTAAAAACTCAAATAACTTGCATATTTCCCGTAACTCGATACCTGAAAACCTCAACACAAGGCCCTGAGTTCCGTTGATTTCCCATCAATCTGTAAAAAAGGTAAGGCGATTTTCCGATGCGAGATTTTTTGACATGTCGTGATTTTCTTCGTCGAGCCGGTTAGCGAACCGATGGCATCGAGTAGCGTGGAAAATGGAAAAGCCCAGCTGAAAATTAACCCCCGTACGTGATTTTCAGCTGGGCATGGTATTTTTCGTGCCCCACGTTGCTTCCGGGGGGCTGGATCGGTTGCTGAAACATTGTTTATTTCTGTTTTTGTCTGTGAACATACACGTGCGATTCATCAACGGAATCCCCTTTGTTTGTATTTTGTTGCAAAGCTAAGGAGCAAGAACCTTATCTTAACGAGTTACCGTAAATTATTTGTAATTATATTTGCGTATTGTTAGAGATAAAGTGCAATACTTATCTGATGAGACCCAGTGGTAAATTTATTTGCATTTCTCCCAAGTTGCATTTTTTTGGTGAAGGTCTCATTAATTTCGATATTTTGTAATAATAGGTTAGTAAAATTAGTTCTCTCTTTATAACTATCTGTTCATATATTACACTCGCAATACTGTGTAAATATTACATGCATTTTGATCACTATATTGTCAAGTACAGTAGTTTAAATAGCTAATAATATTTTGTTTACATAGTTTAATTTTACTCTTTTATAACAGTGAGTGGAAATTTATTCAAGGTATCTCTTGAATGGAATCATATTAAATATATTTATTTGGTTGGTTGTATTAGAGATATTTGTTACATGTTATTTCTTTGCAGATACAGAGTACCGTAAGCTGACCGTTTTAATTTACACCAATAAATCTATAGGAATGGTAATGGAGGCTCCGCCATCACCACAAAGCGTTGGACGTGAATTCGTCAGACAATATTACACCTTGCTAAACAAGGCACCTACCCATCTCCATAGGTATGAATTTTCTTTTACTAAGCTACACTAAATGCCATTATACAGTTTTCCTGATCAAGCAGGCTTTGACATTGACTGTTAAACAAGTTCTGATGTCCATAAAAATTGTTTCACAATCTGTCATACAAAGCATACTTGATCATAAATTTGATTTTTCTGAAATAAGCAATAAATCTGTTGAAAATCTTTATAATTATTCATATATTTAATAGATTATATGTAATTATATATTTTATAATTAATAAAATATATAATTATTATTAAAAAAATATATTAATAATAATAAATTCTAGTTTCTATCAGTTTGAAATTAAAAGACCTCTAATACTTGAAGGTTAGATGCATTTTTTAAAGTATGGAATTTTATCAAGGGATTTTGATCAATATACATGTAAATATAATTATGATGCAATGTGTCTATTTATTTTTATCTTTCTATTAATGGTTTTGATAAGCTGATATTGAAATTTATCTTGTGTGTGATTCACAGAGTTCTCAGAAATATATGTATAGTGTACTTCTGCTTACTTTTGAGAAGACTTCTAGGTATTCAAAGATGTAGTATGTGTGCAGTGTAATAAAAAAAAATTGGATGATAATACTAATTAATAGAGGCTGAAACATGACAAAACCAAAATGTACTGAATAAATACCAATACCAAGATCAAAAAAAATTGGTGAAATGTTGATTATTGAATAAAAGAAGTAAAAAAATATACATATTATATTTGTGTCTTGGTATAGCTTACTACTCTGCTATACAGGGTATTCCGGAATCTTTGGCAGCATATTCTGTAGATGAAAATAAGTAAAAAAGTCTGTATAAATGTATGTTCTAAAATACTTCGATTCAGAGATACAGGGTGTAGAAGTTTCATTTTTATTTGATTTTTTCCAAATAATTTCTGAAGTAACGTTAATATTTGGATGAAAATTGGTGTCTGGGAGTTTTTTGACATGAGAAATTTGATTTTAACGTTACTAAAGAAATTATTTGGAAAAAAATCGAAATAAATATGAAACTTCTACACCCTGTATCTCCGAAACTAAGCATTTTAGGACATACATTTACAAGAACTTTTTTACTTATTTATATCTGCAGAATATGCTGCCGAAATTTCCGGAATACAGTTCGGACCACCCTGTATATGGGAATAGCAAAATGTATTTTTAATTTAAAATCTAACTTTGTCATTATTCTTTTTTATAACCTCAGACCAATGAGGTTATCAATGAGTACAGGGAGACGCTATGAGCATTTAAAGTGCTTGCGAAAAATGGTAACACTAGGCGTGGCTTAAGCCAGTACCAATATGGCGGCATTAGCAGGGCCTGATTACAGAAACTTCTTTGAAAAATTTTATTTTACACAATATAACGACCTCAACTTTTTTAAATAAAAAATTAATTAATCAAAATAACTACAAAGCCTAAAATTTTTTCAAAAATATAAATTACAAGATTAATTTTAATGACTATATACTATGTATATTTAAGGAAGAAACACAAAAAAATAATACACATTAAATAAATTAAATTTTATTGCTCACTAAATAACACTGTTTTGTTGCTAGTATGTCTTAAACTAATTGCCTTGTTTTTATTGATGTATCTAACAATAATAACCTTAACAAGCGGAAAATAATTAAAAAAAAAGCGGAAAATAATTAAACAATATTACTGATTTACCATAATTAACATTTTGATAATCATTAAAATTTAGAAATCTTAGGAAATGATTATTTATTTGAGATATTTTATTGAGATGTTCTGTCAAAACAGCTATCAGAAAAATGTTTCGAGCATAGAACACTACCTGATGTAGCTTGCCAGTTTCTCCTGTTCACAAACTTCACCCAAGTTTCTCGACGGATGGGATTTTTGAAACCTAAAAATCA
Organism: Sitophilus oryzae; assembly: GCF_002938485.1. Lineage (NCBI taxonomy): Eukaryota > Metazoa > Arthropoda > Insecta > Coleoptera > Curculionidae > Sitophilus > Sitophilus oryzae. The sequence goes on along the minus strand of NW_022146732.1, from coordinate 5,297,382 downwards.
GATTTAATATAATATTTATTTAATAAAAATTTTCTAAAGAGAGCAAAATTTATATACCACGTACTAAATTTAAAATGTTCTGATATAAAATTTTATTAAAATAATAAATGTTTATCAATAAATATAAGTCGTTAAGACTTTATCTGCAAAATGTAAATTTACTTTGTTGATTTTATAATATTTATCTAAAAATTAAAGCTATACTATATAAAGTTTGTACATAGTATATGCTAGCAGATGCTAAAAAGGAATGTAAATAAATGTTTAAGTACAAAATCTTTGTGTAAAAATAGAAAAATAAACCGTAGTTAAAACAAAACTTTTAAATTTGGCCTAGCAAAATACTTTTTTCTGTCAAAAAAAGTATATGTAGTAAAAATAACAGATATTGTTAAGAATTTTTTTTACAAGAATAGAAGTCGAGGCATGTTTTAATTACTCAATTGCCTCTAACAAAGTATTAAATAACTAAACACTTTGTCAATATAGAAACACTTAATATTTAATTAATAAACGCATAACTAGTTGAATGGAAAATACGAAAATAATTTAATCAGGTCCTGTATTATGTTTACACTTACCTGTGAAATGCAATTTCAGTGGATTTCTTCCTCTCTACACGTTGTCGACTGCAACAACTACTTACAGTACACGAAGACATGTTCGGAAAGTCCAAATATTCAAATAAAAACACAAAAATAGTCTTGGAAAATTAAAAAAACACTCGCAGCAACGCACTTAACCTCAAAAACTGAACTGTCAGAATTGCCAGTACCAATATGGCGTAACTGGGTACATTTCTCGATAGCTTATGTCGCCTCCCTCCCCTTACAACCTCATTGCCTCAGACACTTATATACAATATTGATGTTTGGTTAAAAATGGTTATTGGGATATATAAGTTTTATGGCTTTATAAATATTTATTTTAATGGCGTCCCTTTGTTATCGAATTTTTAACGACTTGCACTTTTGTTGAATTTGATTTAGCTTATTCATAAGTATATCTTAAATATTTTACACAAAATTATAAAAAAAATCTGTGGAAATACATACATCATTTTGTTTTTCCGACTTTTTAGAATAACTGAAATCAGTTACATGAAAACATGTTTCTGCTTTACATTCTCGACACTTTTCTAAACATAAGCACACAAAAAACTTCTTGCCGAAGTTTTTTTCATCTTGAAATAAAAAAAAAGTGTTAACTTTCGAAGGCCTGAAATCAGTCACATAAATACATGTTTCTGTTTTACATTCTAAACATAAACATTCGGGTGAGCCAAAAAACTAACCTATGGAATTTATGGGCTAAAATGAACCTAATAACCGAGAAAAAAATATCTCCGGAAGGCAGGATTTTTAGCTCAATTTTAAAAGGTGTCGGTGAACATTCAAAGTGTTCCATTTAAATAACACGTAAAAAAATCTTTTTCTATTAAAAGTACCATTCTTGTAGAGCATAAAATTTCCTAAAACAAATCTATCTGAGAGTAATTTTTTTCAATTCAATAATTTGTATATTTGAAAGCTTTGAAAAGTGAAAAAAAATTAAAATGATGCAGTTTTAGTGTTTATTGATTAAAAATTTTTATATTTGGAAAAAAAACTAGATTATCCTCAGATAATTACTCATGGTATGAACTTAACTTGGTAGATAAAGCCAGATGCCAGCCGTGTATAAAATGCAGCATACTGTAATTTAAACATAAAATACTGTACCGAAAAAAAAAATGAAACCAAAGCAATCAAAACACGCTTCATTCTGTCACTTAGGTTCTACAACAATCAATCCTCCTTCATCCATGGAGGTTTGGATGCGCCGAACCGCGAGACCAGCCCAGTGATTGGCCAGAGGCAGATCCATAACAAGATCCAGCAGCTGAACTTCCGCGACTGTCACGCTAAGATCACTCAGGTTGGTATTTGTCAAGAATTTTACTCATTTCACTCTTGTGACGCGATTTTGGCGATTTTTTTGTTTCCTCCCATAAAAAAGGAGTTTTCAAAGAAGAGAATTTGTTTTTTCCAGGTGGACTCCCAAGCGACTTTGGACAGCGGGGTAGTTGTCCAGGTAACTGGAGAACTATCCAACGCTGGACAGCCGATGCGTCGGTTTACCCAAACTTTCGTCCTGGCATCGCAAAGTCCCAAGAAGTACTATGTACACAATGACATCTTCCGCTATCAGGTAAATAGAATGAACTGTGTAGTATAATAAGGGCTGGGAAATGTTAGTATTGGGTGGAGATTTCCGTATGGAAGAAGAGTACAATGTGTTTATAATGTACTGAACAAAGAGAGAACAGTAAAAACGTTGCCAAACGTATCAAATAAACCGAGAATTTATGCACATTGCTAAGAGACGTGGAAGGGGATACAGCAGATTTGTCGCAGTCGACTGGTCGACCCAATCGGTACCTCTGTCAGTACTTAAAGTTCTAGGGAAAGAGGTACATCATGCGTTCAGCTTTACAATTTAATTACGTCTCGTGATACTTTATTTGTTTATTTATTAACGAATTCTTGTAATTTTCCTTATAGCTTGTAATTTTTTAACTTTTTAACTTTTAATTAACTTTTGGTAAAAATAAGTGGAATTGAATTTGTGTTCGACAGTGGTCGCGCTATTAGAACTCTGAATTCAAAAATCGATATCTCGAAATTCATTAGCAATAATTGATTGTATTTTTTTTTCACAGACTTTTTTAATATATTTCTGCTATACTTTCTTTACAGACATTATGTGAAGATCTTTACAAATAAAAAAGTTTCACGATTGCTCAAAATTGCTATGCACTAAAAGTAAATGGACGGGTTTTTTAAAATTTTTGAATGAAAAAAACAACCCTATCGAATTTTTCTCATTTAAACATCTTGTAAAAGAACTGAACTCCAAAATAAAAAAAAGTTTCAATAGTTTCTTGTTCTTCTTCAGTTTTTAAATTACTGTGATTACTGACGTTTTCTCGTTATAAAAAAATGGACACCCTAACGATATCCATATTATTCCATTTCAGATGCTCAGAAACGTATCTAATGATTTAATCTATCTCTAAAAATAAGCGGTTTGCGATCGCGATTTTACCTTACTTGATAGGGAAAGACGTACCGGAGAAATGTGGCAACGCCGCAACAGCACACCGTCGCATTTTTCTCACTCCGACTTAATAAGATCCCTATGCGATTTACTTCCACACATGTAAATACCGGCCTAAAAGTAAGAGTTGCCAGCACGGTATAATATTGTTTAGATATTTATAGGAACATCAAAGTTGGCGTGCAATGTTGCCACGGTTACTTTTTTTTACTTTGACTTTTGACAAGTGCCTAATATCTACATAACTTATTATTTAACTTATTTATTCTACTTAATATCTATTAAAATGTTAGACCGATTTATGAAGTAATTTCGCGTGAATCCATTAGACTTCTAAACGGCAGAGATTTATTTTGAAATCGTGAAGCGACAAATCCGATTTAAATAAAAAAATTAAAATAAAAAAAAATGATTTTTTTTGTACCCTGCGGACAATACATAATATTATCTTCTAAAAACCCTTAAAGGACGAAATCATTTCCGACGAGGAATGCAACGGCGACGTGCGCTCCGAGCCCGAGGAGGAGACCCTAGAGCGGCCGCCCTTGGGCGACCCTCAGCCGCCCTTAGGTCAGGGCGTGGTACCCGCCCCCGGCTTGCCTCCCTTCTACGGAGGAGCTGTACCACCGACCGGAGCTCCCGTACCTCCGCTGGCAGCTCAACCAGCCGCTGCCGCTCCTCATCAGGCCGCGGTGCCGCCCCAAGCGCACGTGCTGCCCCCGCAGCAACCGCAACTGGTGCAGTCTCCGCAGCCGGCTACCTTGAACGGACATCCTGAGGATTTGGGGGGCTTACCAGGTATGAGAATACTGATTGTTTGATGTTAAAATTGTCAGTTTCTATTGTCTTTCTAATTGTCAGTCAGACTAAACATTGACCAATATTACATTATTATATTGTCAAGGAATATTATACTGCCATACTGCCCATTATTTTTATCTGCAGTATATGCTGCTGAAGTTTCCGGAATACTGTTCGGACCACCCTGTATATTGGACGTTTAATTTTTTTAGGCCAACCTTTAAGTGGACAAATCCCACAGACAGTTCAAGCACCTTTAGGGACTGCTTTGCCCATTCAACAACAAGGTACGTACTGAAGGGATTTTATTTTATTTATACACAGTCTTTCAAAACTTATATTTTATTTATACTAAGCAGAAGGTCAATATCTAAAAGTTATATTTTCGTGTTTGCTATATATACAGGGTTGTTCACCACATACGACACGGAGTATTGTAGCTAAACGATGAGATTTTTACAAATTGTAAGTTTTGGGTTCGATGAAGGACTATTAGAGGTACAATTTAAAAATAATTTTACAAGATACAGAGTGTCCCAAATAAGTAAAAAATATCAAAGTTGTATTTTTTTAAATGGAACACCCTGTATATTATTACATTTTTAGTTTCTACGATTAAAATAAAGGTAAATTTGATTAAGGTTTATTATACTTAAACCTTACCGTTTTTGAAATATTTTCAATTTTGGGAAATTGCAGTAAAAATTTTAAGGCTTCATTTCTCCAAGGGTATCAAAGTTTTTAATACTAAATATTTACTGAAGTTTATTTATTGATCAGTTATTTTGTTGCAGTATTAAAAATAATACTACCTTATACAGAGTGCCTAAAAATTTATTTTAAATAATTATTAGCTTCAAACGGCAATAACTTGTTTAATTTAAACGGAACACCTTGTATATTTTACGAGAATCAGATATCAAATTATATTATACCATTTTTTACCTATCTCTTTAAGTTTCCGTAAAAATGCATTTTCTTGTAATTTAGAACTTATTTATCAATATACCCATGGAATATTGACATTTTAGATTATTTTTAAAGATGTACCAAATTTTTAAAGAGTACAGATACTAATATTGTCGATATAATTTGTTTATTTTATTAAAAATTAAAAAAACTGTTTAAATATTTGTTAAAGGGGACCAATTAATATGATTCCAGTATTCAAACTACATTAACTGACTGTTTGCGTTGATTAATAATAATTGCTCCAAATACTAAAAAACTGAATTTTGTATGGGTATTAGACAGTGTGATAAAAAAAGTAACACCTTAAAAATAATATTTCATTTTTTAATAAATACTTATTTATAACAACAGAGACTTTAATTTTGATAACTTATTATTATATTGATTTCTGACTCAAATCCACATTTATTTAGAATAATTTATTAACGAACACAATTAAGTATGTAATTAATTAGTATATGGGCGGAAATAATGGTGTTATATTTAATTAATGGTATACTCTTTTATAAAGATTTAAATAGTTTTCTTTTTGCATACAAATGGGCTAGTAATATTATCGTTTTGCTAAAAACGATAATATTACTAGCCTGTACATTTTGTACATTTGTTGCTTTAAAAACAATCTAAAATGTCAATATTCCATGGGTATATTGATAAATAGGGTCTAAATTATAAGAAAATGGATTTTCTACGAAAACTTGAAGGGGATAGGTAAAAAATAGTATAATACAATTTGATAGACAATTAAATTGTGCATCTGATTCTCCTAAAATATACAGGGTGTTCCATTTAAATTAAAGACGTTATTGGCGTTTAAAGCTAGAAATTATTTAAAATAAATTTTTAGACACTCTGTATAAGGTAGTATTATTTTTATTATTGCAACACAATAACTGATCAATAAATAAACTTCAGTAAATATTTAATATTAAAAACTTTGATACCCTTGGAGAAATGAAGCCTTAAAATTTTTACTGCAATTTCCCAAAATTGAAAATATTTCAAAAACGGTAAGGTTTAAGTATAATAAACCTTAATCAAATTTACCTTTATTTTAATCGTAGAAACTAAAAATGTAATAATATACAGGGTGTTCCATTTAAAAAAATACAACTTTGATATTTTTTACTTATTTGGGACACTCTGTATCTTGTCAAATTATTTTTAAATTGTACCTCTAATAGTCCTTCATCGAACCCAAAATTTGAAATTTGTAAAAATGTAATCGTTTAGCTACAATACTCCGTGTCGTATGCGGTGAACAACCCTGTATATTTTATTTTTTTGCAACAATATTTTTTTAGGCTTGGGAAATCAGCCTCTTAATCCTCCAGTACCTGTCCCAATTGAAGAACCACCACAAGAAATCGAGGAACCATTTGAACCCGTTGAAACCATCGATAACAGTTACGTAGATGTCGCTGAAATTGAACCCGAACAAGACATACTACAGGAGCCAGGTTTGTGTTAGCTATACCACAGATTATTGTGACAAAAACTTTCCTTTTATTGAAAATTTAAGTCAAAATATTGCGAACGGCTACTCTTATGTCGGAGGCGGTGGGAACAAGCTTTTGCTTCTGCACTTGGCTAAAAAATGATACCCACCTATACCTTACACTGCATACCAAAGGGCGCCACTTATTTCAAAAAGATGCTGATACTTTACAAAGGATAGTACAAACTGAAATAAGAAAATTTGTACAAGTGTATTAATTGAATGGAAAATAAAATTAGTATGGCTATTAAATATTTTGAGAAACTGGATCAACCAATGAAACAATTCAAATACCCAAAAAAATAAGATTTATTACTTGTTAGAAATATTCGGTAGGTACCTAGTCGGCACAGCAGTTATGTACATTAATAGGCAAGAAATATGTTTAAGAAACTCTATCTTAAAACTTGTTTAAAATCAAATTATATCTTTTCAGATATTATTCAAACAATTATAATATAAAAAGAATACTATTAGAGACGGTCTTGGTTTTATTCGAATATTAAATATTTAAATTTCAATTGATTTTTTACGAAGATTTGTTTATATATAGTTAAGGGAAAAAGTTGAAAAGCTCTATCCAAGATTGCCCTTACAGGTCAAAGATCGTACTGTTATAAAAGGTTAACTTAAATAGATGTTATATCTGAATAATCAATCAATATAATATGATTATTTTAATAATCAAATACAAATAAAATTTAAGCAATGCTGAAGGCAAATACTTAAAAGTGTTACAAAAAAAATATAAAATATAACAGAACGTTAAATTTTATAAATTAAAGGTTAAAGTAATGCTGAAGGCAAGTACTTAACCAGTTAAATGTAAAATGTTGAGAACAGTTAATTTCTTAACACACTAATGATTATTTAAAATCAAATTAATAAAATTATAAAAAATATACTGGCCTTGTATACCAAATTATACTAAAAAAAGGATCTTTTTAATAATACAAAAACATCACAGCATCCACCAGTGGATGATATGTCAAGAACGTACAACTTTGACAAACATGTCAATGTAGTATTGAGCAATAAGAAGGATTGGAAGAGCGAAACGCTTGCCCAGCAGTTAAAAGACCATACCATAACTTGGTATACTGATGCTTCCAAAACCAATACGGGAACAGGGATTGGAGTGTTTGGGCCGAGAGCTAATTACTCCGAACCAATGGGCACTTACCCTAGTATCCTACAGGCAGAAATCTACGCTATCGAGAGATGCGTACAACTTATCTTAGATAGGAACTATCGGAAACAAGAAATAGCCATCTTGTCTGATAGTCAAGCAGCGTTAAAGGCGATCAACTCAGTATCAATCAATTCGAAAAAAAATTCGAAATTGGTCAAAGAATGCATAGAGAAGCTGGATAAATTAGGCAAAGAAAACAAAGTCCTCCTACACTGGGTGCCTGCTCACCAAGGGATAGAAGGCAATGTAAAAGCAAATAATCTAGCTAGGAAAGGAGCGAACACTCCACTAACTGGACCAGAACCGTTCTGCTTTCCAAGTGGTAACCAACTCAAGGCGGAACTCAAGAACTTGGAAGATTCCATTCGCAACCTGGAATGGAAATCTTGCAATGGTCTAAGACACTCGAAGAAGTTTCTGAGGGCTTATGATCAAGAAAAATCACAGATCTTCCTGGGTCTGAGTAAGAACAATCTTCGGATTGTCACGGGGTTTTTAACAGGACACTGTCTCCTCAATGAACACCTCAGTAGATTGAAACTAAGAAGAAACGGCGAATGCAGATTCTGTGGGGAAGATGGGGAAACACCAGTACACCTCATCACTGAGTGCGCCGAGACGACAACCATTCGTGCCATGAATTTTGGTACGACTGATATTGGAGATGGAGAACTACCCTCTATAAAACCGTCCCAGATACTGGCTTTTGTCAAAGCCCTGGGACTGTATGATGAGTTATGATTCAAGAAAGGGGGACACAATGGATCTGTAAGGTCGAAGTGATTAACGCCCCTCCCACTCATTCTAAATTCTAATCACAGCATCCAACTTCTTCTCAGAGGTGTGCACGGCTGAAATCTAACCGAACAGGCTGCTACTGATTAACTCGGCGATTGAAAAACTCGAAGAAAAACTTGTGGAAAAACTTGGCGAAAAACTTCTAGAAAAATATGCAGAACAACTTGCTGAAAAACGTCTAGAAAAATGTCTAGAAATACTTGAAGAAAAATACGTGGAAAAAGGCTGAGAAAAATACGTGCAAAAACCTAAAAAGAAATGCACGGTATTAGTTAACCTTACATTTTAAAAAACTCGAAAAATTTACGAAGGTATTAATTTACCTCATTGTGAAGGCACACAATCAATAATTATTTAACACTTCTTCTCAAATAATCTAAAAGAAAGGCATGTGAAGTTTTTTTCTACCGAATGGAATGTCAAAGAAAATCTTACCAAAACTATAGATCCATTAAAATCTCAACAATCAAAATCTATATGGGACCTTCAACCATTTATAGGATAACAAAGTCACAATATTTTTCCCATATTGTGAAAAATACCAGCCAAATAAATTTAATTCTCAAAATGGCACGGTGACCTCAGCAACGGCCAAATCCGAGGTGACGATTTTGACGTTTCCCGTCTTGTCGATACACCAGGGTACGATCCAATATTTTCGATAGAGAGCGTTCCGAAATTTATGTGTTGTAGAAATGTAAAAAGAATATTGACACAATAATAAAATACCGTCTATAATAAAACAAAGTAGCATTTGGAAAATGAAAATGCTACATTATACATATTATAAACTTATCGAAGAATGGAATTATAAACTTATTGAAGAATGGAAACAAAGTATAACAATACCCATTTTTAAAAAGGGAGATAAAGCAGACCCAGCAAACTATAGAGGAATAACATTACTGAGCACCTCGCTAAAACTTCTGACTAAGATCATTGCGGACAAAATCTCCTCAATAGTGCCAATAAGCGAGGAACAACAAGGATTCCGAAGAAACCGATTAACTACCGATGCACTATTCATACTCAGGCAACTAGTTGAAAAATCCTTAGAATATAACTCTCCAGCCTATCTATGTTTTATAGATTTAACAAAGGCCTTTGATAGAGTCCAACTAAAAGACATCATCACCATCTTGGAAAGCAGTAATGTCTCGAAAGAACTCACAGAACTTATCAAGGACTTAAACACAAACACAACAACCCAAATAAGAACAAACTTTACCTTAACGCAGCATCTTCGAAATACAACTGGTATTCGCCAAGGCGACAGCCTCAGCCCTCTGTTATTCAACACAATCATGGATCAAGTAATAAAAACCGTCAAGAATACTGGATTAGGATATCGAATGGAAATGCATAAAGTAAACATATTATGCTATGCCGATGACGCAGTACTTATTGCAGAGTCAGAGGACGACCTCCAAAGAATGCTACAAGCTTTTAATAGACAGGCAGAAAAACTTAACATGCAAATTTCCACAAATAAGACCAAATGCATGACCATTACAAAGGAGCCTCTACGGTGCAAATTGGTAATAAAAAAAAAACTATTGATCAGATAATGTCATTCGAATACCTCGGATGCAAAATTACAAGCTCAGGATTCCTGGAAGAAGAAGTAAGGAAACAAGCCAATAAAGCTGCCGCAATATCAGGACATCTTAAATATCCCATATGGAAAAACAAACATTTGAGTACAGAATGTAAGTCAGGAATATACAAAACCTGCATACGACCAGTGATGACATATGGTGCGGAAACCAGAGCTGAAACATCAGTAACAAAGAGAATCCTACGAACTACTGAAACGAAGACCTTAAGAATGATAACTGGATACACATTGAGGGACAGACAGAGAAATCTAGACATAAGAGAAAAGTGCCAAACAAACGACGTTGTCAGATGGATAAGGCAGAGAAGAAGAGAATGGAACCAGCATGTCAATAGAATGGGGCCCGACAGAATGGCCATAATAATTCGCAACAACGTACCCCATGGCAGAAGACCTACTGGACGACCACCTAAACGTTGGCAAGACAGTTGGCAGTCAACCTCGCAAGAGTTGCTTAGACGAGGAGGAAACCGGAACTAAACAGGCGATACGCCTTCTAAAAGAAGAAGAAGAAGATAAACTTATCGTCAAAAGCATTGTTTTTCGTGGTTCCAATTTTCGGAGTCGCGCACTAGTTAGGTTACTAGTTTGCGCTCAAGCACGCCCACTTATGGCCTCTAAAATTGTGCACAGCGCCTGACCGACCTAGGTATTAAGGTGCGTATTCACTATCCGAACGAACGAACGAACATTCGTTGGTTCGTTCGGTAGTAATATGGACGGGACCGAATTTTAGAACCGAACGAACATCTACCCATTCGTTTTCGAACTCCTTTGATGTACCGACTCGAAACGGATGGTCGAGCAAACGAACGAACGAACGGCCGCATGTATTCGGTTCACCGTCCAAATATACCGAATTCCATTCGTCCGCTCGTTCGTTCGTTCGTTTGTTCGGATAGTGAATACGCACCTTTACGCTGTTTAAACGCGAGTTTATTTTTGCGCACAGGAAATTTTACTGGTTTGCTCATCCGTCATAAAAAACAATTTTCGTACCACGAATTAGGGACAAGATTTTTATCGGTATACATATAGTAGGTATACCTTCTTCTTCTCAGCCATTACTCATCCACTGCAGAATGTAGGCCTCTCAGTTTCTTCCACTCGTTTCGATTCTGTGCTCTCCTCATCCAGTTCTTACCGGCTACGGTTTGGATATAATCAGTCCATCTTTTAGGAGGTCGGCCGACTGGGCGTTTTGCTAGGCGTGGCCTCCAGCAAAGAAGTCTTTTTGCCCATCTTTCCTCGGACTGTCTGGCCAAGTGTCCTGCCTAAGACCATTTAGAGTTAGCTATCCTCTCTACGATGTCCGTTATCCTCGTCTGTCGCGAATGTCTTCATTTCGAATGTGGTCGCGAAGACTGATACCCATCATGGCTCTTTCCATAGCTCTTTGGCTCACTCGCAACCTGTTCACACTTCGTGCCGTCATCGTCATAGTCTCCAAACCATAGGTCATGACAGGCAAGACGCATTTATTGTAAACGTCTCTTTTTAGGCTATTTGTGATTTTGCTTTTGAATATAAAGTTAAGTTTACCAAAAGCTGCCCATCCTAGTTTGATCCTTCTAGAAATTTCGGTTGTTTGATTTTCCTTGCCGAGTTTTATGGCATGACCTAGATATATATACTCTTTAACGTTCTCAATCCTTTGTTCTGATCCATTGTAGCTGATTTGTAAATAGATGATATTATGCCCGAGTATTTGTAGTCTATTCTGGCATTTTGTAGGGCATCGAGGATGGCGTGTAAATCTATAGAGTCGAAAGCCTTCTCATAATCCACAAAGGCGACATATATAGGGAAGTTGTATTCGGTGCTTTTCTCTATGAGAGTGCGGACTGCCTGAAGGTGATCCACAGTACTATATCCACTTCTAAACCCTGCCTGTTCTGGGGGTTGATAGAAGTCGAATTTGTTTGATAGGCGATTTGTCAGCACCTTTGTGAATATTTTGTAGAAGTGCGAGAGCAGGCTGATGGGACGATAATTGTCGAGTCTGGTGTTATCACCCTTTTTGTGAATGAGAGTGATTGTTGAGTTTTGCCATAGCTCTGGTATTCTTTGTTCCATAATGCATCTATTAAAAATTTCCGTCATCTTCTGCAGTAGAAGTTGTCCACCAGATCTGAACATTTCGGTTGTTACTCTGCCTTCTCCCGGTGTTCTGTTATTTTTCATTTGGGACAGGGCTTACCTTAGTTCTTCTACGTCTATTTCAGGAATTTCCTCGGAGTTAACATTAATGACTGGGGGTCTAGTGGGTTCGCTGATCGTTGTTATTTGCTTGCTGTATAGTGTTGTATAGAACTTTTCAATCACCGTCAGCATTGAATCTGTGGTCGAGACTAGGTGGTGTATTGGCCTGTATAGCCACAGATTAGGTATACCTAATCTTTGGCTATACAGACCAATACAGGGTGGCGCACTTCATTCGCCTCGGTTGATTATACGAAAAAGGAAAGATGTAGAAACAAAATATTTTATGGGTATATGTGGGGAGGCAATGTTACAATTTAAAATTATTTAGTAATATACAGGGTGTTTCAGAACTAAGATCCGTACCAAAGTTAATTTTTTTTCTGATGGAACACCGGGTATTTTATTTAATTTTTGGATTCTAGTACCTAAAAAATGCATTAATTATAAGGGTTAAATATCTTTAAAATCTTTGGTTTTTGTGATATTTAAAGATATTCAAATATGCATGCTACAATAGAATAGATTATCAACACCCTGTACATTACTTTTCAGAATTAATTCTTGTGCTCAGTTTAAAGGTAGAGAAAAATAAACTTGCTAAAAATTTGATTGCTTCCTTAAATGTATACAGGGTTACCAAAAATTGCTGATCTGTTTTAAATATTTATTTTACATAAAAACTTTGTTATTTCAAATGCAACACCCTCTATTTTTTTTAAAGTAAATCGAAGCAGATTCAAATGCTCTTTCAAAGTATATTAGTATTTCTTATACCTATCTAGCTCAGATTTTGAAAAAAAAACCGATTTTTCAATAAAATGGGAATCAAGATGGCTGGTGTCGCCATGGCAATTTTCTAATGACAGTAACTATTTTGTTTTATGGACTTTATAATTTCGGTTTGTGTCAGTTTACTTAAATTTACTCACAATAGTTTAATAAGTAAGTATTCATTATTTTATCAAGAAAAATAAAGCAGTATCTGCTGGCGGAACGAATGGATATGTTACTAAGGATTTTATTTTGTGAGGAAAATTGTTTCTTGCTCTCAAAGGCTTATGCTCAAAGATATACAAGTAGAAATTTTCTTGATAAGCGTTTCTTTGAAAAATTACTTGTCCTATTTCGAGCTGGTAGTGTGGTTTATAAAAAACCATTAGGCAGAAATCTGGTTGGAAGTGAAGAAAATGAATTTGCCTTAATTGGCTCTTTTAAAGAAAATTCATATCTACAAGTCATCGTGAAATAAATAAAAAAATTACTTTGTTTTTCTTGATAAATTAATAAAAAACATATTTAATAGATATTATTAAACTGTTGTAGGTAAATTGAATAAAAGTAAACTGCTATAAATTTAAATAAAGTCCATAAACTAATTTTGATTTTGAGAAAATAGCTACTGTCACTAGAAACTTGCCCAGACGACGCCAGCCTCTTGGTTGTCGTTATATTATAAAATTGCTCTTTATTCAAAATCTGAGCTAAAATAAGCAACCCCAATATAGTTTGAAAGAGCATTTAAATCTGCTTCGACTTATTTAAAAAAATACAGTGTGTTGCATGTGAAATAGAAGTTTTTATGTAAAATAAATATTTAAAATAGAACAGCAATTTTTGATACCCCTGTATACATTAAATGAAGCAAACAAATTTTTCAGTAAAGTTTATTTCTCTGGCTTAAAAGTCAGCACAGGAATTAATTCTGAAAAGTAATGTTCAGAGTGTTGACAATCTTTTTTTATTATAGCATACATATTTAAATATCTTTAAAAAAGCGTGTTTTATTAAAATACTGTCATAATATTTTAGTTTTGTCTTTTTAGCATCCAATGAACCAAAAACTTACGCCAATCTACTGAAATCGACATCGTCAGGACCGGCCCAGTCATACCAACCTATAAACTCGTACAGACCACAGTCGCCACCCAACTTGGGAGGAAGGGGGCCTGCGCCCACCAATGGTAGACCTGATGGACCACGGCCAGGGGGTCCACCCAGAGGTGGTCCTATTCAAAACCGTGGACCTAGGATTAGTGAAGATAGCGGTAAGTGTTGTGATTGTTATTTTTTTCCCTGTATTTTTTGGAGTTTTTTTTATCTGTTTTTAGCGATTTTATGAATATTCTTATTCCTTTCCCAGACACATATCCAGTACACGTACATTACATATAATAATGCCTTTTCTAAAACTGCTCTTCTTTAACCAGGTTTCGGTACAGACGACAGACGTCGCTCTCAATCTTCGTCTTTTGGTCCGGCGTCCGACGCCAACCAGCTGTTTTTGGGCAATTTACCCCACGCGGCCACCGAAGAAGAGTTGCGAGACATCTTTGCCGAGTTTGGTTTGGTGGTGGACCTGAGGGTGCACAGCAAGCCATCGCCCTTGGGCTTCAAGCCGGGACAAGGTAGGGCACCGCCCAACTACGGCTTCATCACCTACGACAGTCAGCAGAGCGTCAGCAACTGTTTGGCAGCTAAAGTAAGTGTTATCTCTCCAAAAAAATCCTATATTCGCTACTGCAAGAAAATCTACAAAATGAAATAGTCATTTTTTGTAAGCACTGCTGCGTTAATCCAACGGAAACTACGTGTCAGCCATTATCATGATAATACTATAATTAACCTTGTAATTGATTACTTTATTTTACTTTAATTCATATTAATTTGTATTTATAAATACATCTTTAAGATTTCCGATGTAGGAATGAGTGTTAAATAATAATAAAGCTCTAAATTGATAAATTACTGAAATTACAACTTCATTTGACAGTTATCTTTTACCTTGACTGGTGCTCATAAGTAAATACAGGGCCATAATAAAAGAGAAATATTTAAAAAGAAATCGGCGATAACTCGTAAACGGGCTAATCAAAAATATCTAAAGTTATTCTTTTGAATGTGGGTTTTAGTGCTCTTCAATAAATCTAAATAGAATTATTCTCTAAAATAATTAGGGAAGCCAATAATTGACCCCATTAAAATTTACATGGGATTTCCTATGTCCCGCTCGACGATGCAACACCTGGTATATTGTTTCCCAATTTTACATTAGGATTTATCTCATAAATCCATCACAATCTGCCAACGCTGTCACCATCGCTTGTCGCTCAAAGTTGATCACGTGCATCGGAAATTGTTTGCGATTATTTTATTAAAACAGCATTATATGTTAATTTTTCAAACATATCCTTCAAATCCTTCAATTGAATAGCTGCTAGTAAGAAGTTTCACTTTTTTATAATTTTTTATAATTTTTTCTTCCTTTCCAGCCCATATACTACCCGAAGAACGACATCAACGGCACCATGCTGAACGTGGAGGAGAAGAAGAACAAGGAACGCGACGGGGGCCGGCCTTCGTACGGTAACAACAGTGGCGGCGGCGGTCGTTTGGGCCAGGATAACCGACCCAGCGGCGGCAGAGGGGACATGCAACGAAGAGGCATGGGTCCGGGAGGTCCCCGCGGCGGCCCCGGCGGTCCCCAGGGCGGCGGCAACCGGCCCCAAGGCGACCGGTACAGAGGCGGCGCTGGCGGCGGGCCCGTGAACCGCGGAGGACCCAACCCGGCTTACAATCGCCGCTAGGGGGCGCTCAGCGTTTTTTATTTCTACACACGCGTCGTATAATAGACACTCCGCTCGTGCGTTTTGGAGTTACTGTGCGTCGTCGTCCCGTACGGACGCGTACTACCGGACATCTACCTTTAGGAAGTTCAATTTTTCTACTTTAGGGGAATTTTCGGGTGCTTGGTTCTTGTATGTTCTTGTCTAAGATTTGAAGGGGTTTACGGTGGGGTATCGGGCAGTACTTCAAACTGTGGCGCATATTAAATAGAGGGTGTTTCAAGAAACTCATTCAATAAAGTTAGCAATCTGTTTATAATTCTTTTTTTTTCGGTAAAAAACGGCAAAAAAAATACAAGAAAAATTACGGAATGGATATGGAATGGAAACGGAAGGTATAGCGAGAATCAACCTTTAATAGTAACACACGCAGAAGACTTTAAGATATATATTTTGTTTTGAATAATTATCAACTGAAATTCTTCTCTTCACTTATTGATTATACTGAATTTTACAAGAAATTTATGAATTAAAACTGCCTAAATATTAAAAAATCATATAAATGTATTTATTTTTTTAAAATGCTGCAGTATTGAAAAGAAAAACTAATATAAAGTTTAAAAATTTCGAGCAAAAAGGTACTGTCTGGAACTACCCCGAAGGGACGCCACTGTCGATAACTTTTTTATAATTTATAGAAAAGAAAATAAATGTTTCGTTTATTTGATAAAACCAATTCTACCTCATGATGCTGCCCAAAAATTATTTATTTCTTTTGTCATGGATAACTGCATAAAGTACCGTATGAGGAAAAAAAAAACGGCGTCGTGTTACCTTGGAAATGACGGTCGATGTTTATTTTTGGGGTTACTTGACGCTGTTTTTTTTCCTAGATCATACGGTATTTTTTGTTTGCACATCTACAACGAACTAAGTTTTCGTGTTTTTATTTTCTATTAACGGCGAGAAGACAAACGGGAACTAAGCATTTCGAAGGTTTCAAACTTTTTAACGGAAATACGCAAGTTATCAATACAATATCCGGTTTCGTAGTTTTCCTATTTGCGAGAAAACCATTTCCTCTGCGTTTTCTCGAAAAGTACTTTAATACTAATAATTTTTCGTTTCGAAGCAATCCAGAACTACGATTTGATACCGTTTGTTTCGGATAGTACAATCGAACTACTTTACAGAAAACATCCTTTTTACGTTTTTAAACATAAAAAGTAATCTTATAAGGAATATATTAAGTTTTTATTTAATTTTCGATCGTGGTACAAATGAACTACTGTGAAAAAATTATATATATTCTGTGGTACATTATCTCTATCTGTCAAAATAATTATTTTTGTCTGAAATAGTTGTGTCAGTCATAGTAAGGAATTAAATCGTAGTTCGACTGCGAATTGATACTGTATTTGAGTATCACAGTAGTACAATTGAACTACTTCATATACATTTCTTTTCCGAGGTCTTTAAAATTATCAAGAATTTTACGAAATGACTACTTAGTTTATTTTGAGAACGGTAAAAATGACCTACAGTCATAATAAAAATTCTTACATTTCTGTTTAATTTGTTTTTATACAGGCCGGGTCAATTGAACTACTCAAGTTTTGAGGTTGGTACAAACGAACTACTGTATAGAAAATTTTGTTTTATTCTGAAATTTCAGGATTTCATTCTAAATTGTGAACTGTGAATAGACACTGTATTTAGACTAGGACAATTGAACTACTTTATATAGTGTTTTGTCAGGTTTTTAAATTAACTAAAACTTACAAGGCAGTTTTCTGTTTTTCTTTGACAGTGATACAAATGAACTATTGTAAAAATTAATATTGTTTGATCAAATATGTGTTTTACTTAGGTAAATTCAATTGAACTATTCGAGTTTTTATGGTGGTACAAACGAACTACTATACAGAAAATTTTGTTTTATTCTGAAATTTCAGTATTTCATTCTATGTTGTGGACTGTGAATAGACAATGTATTTAGACTAGGACAATTGAACTACTTTATATACTGTTTTTTCAGGTCCTTAAATTATTCAAAAACTTACGAGGCAGTTTTCTATTTTTCTTTGATAGTGATACAAATGAACTATTGTAAAAATTAACATTGATTAAAAATGTGTTTTATTTAGGTAAATTCGATTGAACTATTCGAGTTTTTTATGGTGGTTCAAACGAACTACTATATAAAAAATCTTAATTTTTCTATACAGAAATTTGATTGTATATTGTGAATTATAAATAAAAACTGTATTTAGGCTAGGACAATTGAACTACTTTATGTCTTAAGGCATTTTTTGTCAATTTTAATCTAACCAGGACGATTATACCTATATTTTATGCATGTATTATTCGTTTCACTGTCGGTACCAATGAACTACAAAATATACAGACACGTTTCGAATGGTATTAAATCGTAGTTTTAACAACAAAAAAATTGTTCTCTGTCATAATAACAAAACAGTTATTATAACCTTAGTTTTAATTTTTTAGTGATTTAAGTGAGTGCCAATAACGAGGTGGACTTAGGATTAAATTGAAGCCGTTTTTTTTTGTTTTTTTTTGTATCGTGTGATTGATGGGAGATCAATGGAAGTTAGTAAAGCACTTGTATGATTTAGTTTTCTTTTCGAGAGGTCTGGCAGCGTTGCAAAGATTAAATATAGAGGGCGGTTACAATTGGGAAGTTGCGACGTTGCTGACTAAACGAAGATTTGTTTTTTTTTGGTCTCAAATTATAGCGATAACCAGACTGGTATTCTTATACATTATAGCTTTGCAATAGTTCAAAATAAATCTTTATTTTACCAAATGAAGTGTTTTATTCCTTGCAAATATGAAAACTTGTGTAATTTGAGACCAATGTTTTTTTTTCTTCTGAAAGAATTAAGAAAAAAAAGAAACAAGTATATGACTGGATAACCTAGGCCTTTAGCAAACATTAGGATAAATAATAACAGTAATATTTTTTCATTAACTTGGTTATTTCGTATTTCTGAACTTTTTTTGAATACTCTGATTACTGGATTTTTTATTGCAAAATCAAGAAGTTTCTTAGTAAGTATTAACTTTGAATTAACTTGTGTTTAATGATATAAAATGCCATTGATTTTCGAAGTATTTGAAACATTTGTACAATTTTTTTAAAAAATCTCAATCACGAAAAATATCGTTTTCTTATGAATATTTCCTTCTTGATTGATTAGGTTTTCTTTTGTTTCTTGAAAATCATTTGTATTTTTTTACTTTTTAATCTGTGATTTTAATACAGTTGTTTGTGTTAGCTTGTACCCCTGTACTTAGCAGTTTATTCTAAATAAATTGAATAGTTTTTTTAGGAAGAAAGTGCGTTTTAATCTCCCCTTATTGATATTAGACAAAATTTTAAACTTACAAAGAAATTTACAAAAGAATTTTATACAGGGTGGCCCATCGAAAACATTCCGCAAGGCATAACGGCCAGGAAATCCAAAAACACGTCAATTTTGTTTGTGAGGGGGACAATTTTTGACCCAAACATGATTGCGAAATCTTCAACCCTCTGAGCGGGGGTGCCATCACCCAACTTTTTTCAAATGGGAAGGGGGTCAAGTGGCGCCGTAATGAAAAGAGCTTTCTATTCTCTATATTTCCCAGCCTCGTTTTTGAAAATCGGTCGAGTCATTGAGGAAATACGAAGGATTGAAATTTGAAAAATTTATTTAAACATTTATCAGAGTAAATGATAAGGATAAATTCCTTCGACCAATTTGAGGTTTTTTCTTATTATTTCTAGATGTTTACGCATTTTTTCACTTGCCACAAGGTTGAACGATCAGGTGCGGTAATTGCTAGATAGCTGTTCTGTGACTTGTGCGTTGAAGTTCTTCTCAATATCGTTAAACTGACCCACAATAGAATTTCCAAAAATACCAGCCCACACGTTCAATTTCTGAGGGTTTTGTGTGTGCACCTCGTGAAAAACTCTGTTGTTGTCTTCAGCCCAGTACCGACAGTTGTGCCGATTAACTACACTGTTCAAAAAGAAAGTACACTCATCCAAAAAACACACATTAAATAGGAAATTATTATCATTCGCAACTAGTTCACTCATAGTTTTACAAAATCGTCTTCGTTGAGTTCTTGTACCAACTGAATTTTGTACGGATGGAACTTGCGTTTTTTTAATATCCTTTGGACACTTGTACGATTCACGCCGATCTCATTGGCTAATTTTCTTGTACTCAGCGTACTATCCATGGCAACTTGGTCCAATACGATTACCTCCATAGCTTCATTTACTACAGGATTTTCCCTTTGCCTCTTTGTTATTCATAACGGAACTAGTTTCGCGAAATTTTGCTACTAACTCGCGAACAATTTTGCCATAAAGGTGGTTGTCAGGATGGCGTTCATTGAATATCTGCGCAACCCGATTGCCACATTCATTATTTTTAAAATAAAGTTCGATTATTTCTACTTTTTCTGCAAGTGAGTATGCCATAATAATTGTTAAAAAAATTTAACGATATTGAGAACTTCAACGCATAAGTCACAGAACAGCTATCTAGCAATTACGGCACCTCGTTCAACCTTGTGGCAAGTGAAAAACTGCGTAAACATCTAGAAATAATCCTTAGGAATTTATCCTTCTTATTTAGTCTGATAAATGTTTAAATAAACTTTTCAAATTTCAATCCTTCATATTTTCTCAATGACTCGACCGATTTTCCAAAACGAAGTCGGAGAGTATAAAGAATAGAAAGCCCTTTTCATTGCTGTACCCCTTGGCCCTAGAGCATTGAAGATTTTGCAATCATTTTTAAGGCAAAAGTTGTCCCCCTCACAAACAAAATTGACATGTTTTTTAATTTTCTGAAAAAAAATTACCCTGGCCGTTATGCCTTGCGGAACGTTTTCGATGGGCCACCCTGTATAAGATCTCTATAAGAAATATATTATTTTTTATGCAAGAAATAAGAAAAAAATAAATTATAATTAAAATAGATTTTTATTTATGTTGTAATAATAGAGTTGCATAATTGTTATAACAATAAATTATATCATCTGTCGCTGTGAAATCAATACAGCATTAAACAGTTGGGATATTAAATAAAAAAACAACACATTTGTTCCCTATTAGGTCACACATGATGACAAAAATAAATGTCAATCCAAGAAGTTCAAATAGATAGAGATCACATCAAGTTCAACATTTTTCTGATGTTTTAGATTTAACTATTTTTTATTCTGGAGTTTATACTTTATTTGCAGAAACTTGTCAGTGTCTGATAAGGTTTTTAGACTGTTATCTACAATAATAAGAGTTATAGCAGTGGCTTTTTTGAACTCTAAATCTCCGAACTCATTGGATGAGTTCCTGTAACCCGTTTGCAGAATGCCTTCAACTCTCGAAAGAGATAAATCTTGCATGCAAAGTGATGCTATTCTTTTCCAATATTTCGAATGCAATGAACTGGAAAGAGAGGAGAGATGTTACTGAGCGTAGCGCTTAAGTTCTATCAGTAAGTGTGGGGTCATGTAACTTCGCGACGTTGTCATAGTTGTACAAAAAAACTTTAGGTTCATGACTTCTTTAACCCTTAACAACTACACTGACTTATTTTCCTTAAGAGTCTATTACGCTGTACTTTGTGTGGCCGAAGGAAATATATATTATTTTCAGAAATCTGCCGAAGGTTTAGCCCGATCCTGTCGTGTTATTAAGCCACATCCAAAATTCCAAACACACGTGCTTTGATTAAGGCTTGATTAAGGTCTGCAGAGCTTCAGCATTTGCCATAAAATAGCAAGCAATTTGTTACAAAACCATATAAATTATATATGACTGTAATCACAAAACTTCAATCTATTTCTGTATCGTACCGGAATTTTAAATTATGTCTTTATTTTCGAGAAAATTTAGTCCAAACATAAGGAATATTTTGTTGATGTTTGACCAGCAAAATCTTAAAAATAAAGAAGTTGTTGAAAAATGTGCTACAATACAGATATAGTATAAATAATCCTTTATCTCTAATTTCCTTTTTTATTGGTGTAAAAGTACCTAGCCAGTTTTACATAAAACGTTAAATGCCGAATGTTTATTTTGCTACTTTTTCGGACTAGTGAAATGGACTCTTAAGTAGCTACAGAGTGTTCTGGTTTCAGACATCTGTTTTTAAATTACATCCTTTAATAGAAAATAAAATGTTTTTGTATCTCCCTATATTTTTATGAGTTTACATGATTTAGTAAAAATCTATACACATAATATAAACAATAATTATAAATCGGAAAGCAACCTTTATTTTAAAAATCACATGGTAAAGATAGAGAATATTTTTTTACAAACTCTACATAGATACCGTGGTAATAATTTATACTTCTTTGCGTAAAATTTGTTCAGGAAAAATACTGACAACGTTGCATTTACTCCAACGACTGTGTTTATGGACATAGTGCGATCTCCAGTCTTAGTTTCAGCATCTCCAATCGCAGTACTAACAGTTGGTACTTCAGTAAATCCCTGGGTAAGTTAGATACATTTTAATCCTAACAAATTTCAAAAAATTAAATAGTTTTTTGTTAAAATTTCATTTTTTTTTATTTTTCAGTTTAAAATAGGTATTCAAAAAATATGATTAGATTTTTTAAACTTTTTAAATAATATTCAATTTTAATTTGAGTTTTAGTAATTAATAGATAATTAAATAATATAAATATTAAATTTATATTGCCGCACAAAAAATATATATCCGTTAAATAGTTATTATGTTGTGGTTGTGGGTGTTAAGCTTTAACGCAGATGTGCAAAGCCTGACGGGCTAGTTATAAATATTTAAAAATAAGAATTGTTATTTAACAAAGCAATATAATATACAGAGTGTAAATAAAAGTGCAAAAAAATTATATTTTTTAGATATTTTTTGTTGATTTAGCTTTGCTTTATAAACTTGCGTCTCTGGCCATATAGGGTGATCCAAAATCTCAGTTTGCAGAAACATATGTTATATACTCTACACTATGTCATATGTAAACTTTTTTAATATTGATATTTTAAGAAAAATTAGTTTTAAAAAATTAAACAAAAAAAACATTAAAATATAGTTGCATTTTCCAAAGTTCTAAAAATCCAAATGCGTTTCTATGGTAACATAATTTCGTTCAGTGTGTTTGCTACTGAAATCTATACAATCTGAACAATCTTAGTAAAATAAACTTGGGAAGTCCAAGGGGAATCGAGGCCAGCTCATTGAGATAAAATTGTTTACAGTTCTATTTTGGTTTTATAGTTTTATATCGATGTTGTACATAAAGCTGTATACATTACATACGTGAACTATGTATGCCCCCAATATTTTTATATTAAGTACT
Source organism: Sitophilus oryzae (assembly GCF_002938485.1). Classification (NCBI taxonomy): domain Eukaryota; kingdom Metazoa; phylum Arthropoda; class Insecta; order Coleoptera; family Curculionidae; genus Sitophilus; species Sitophilus oryzae. The sequence goes on along the minus strand of NW_022146732.1, from coordinate 5,274,265 downwards.
CAAAACTAAGAGGAAACATAAAATTATACGAATTTCTAAAACTATTTTCTTATTTAATATATATTCTACCGAAAAGAATTTTTGTACAGGGTGGCTCGAATTCGACGCTCATCATTGGGATTTCGGAAACTGTAATAAGAGATACACGATCGGTTAAATGGAGGCAAAGTTGCGCAATTTGATGCTCAATAAAATGCCGTATTGCATTTTGAAAAATTCCGAATACTTCCGAATATATTCGAAAAAAAAACCGAAATTTTCAATTTTGTTTTCTATTGTTTCCTGGCTTTATTTGTTAAGATAACTTAAAATGAAAAACACATTTTCATGGCCACCTTTTCTGCTCTATAACTCTGTGTGATTAAATATTGACTCTGACGTTTCGGCTTCTGGCCACCATCATCAACTTATTTTTTTTTAAATACGGACCTGATTTTTTTTTCAATTTAATTAAATCCTTTCATCACTCTTAAAACACTATATATAGTTACTTTGATATTTGCTTACGTTTCGTACAGAAAATTCTATCACCAGAATATTTTATACAAAAAAAATAAGAAAAAAATAAAATAAATGCAATGTGGCAATTTATTGAGCATCAAATTACGCAACTTTGCCTCCATTTAACTGATCCTGTATCTCTTACGGTTTTCGAAATCCTAATGATGAGCGTCAAATTCGAGCCACCCTGTAAAGTATGATATAGAATGCAATTTAAATATTATTATTGTTTTACTATACAGGGTATAATTAAGTGCGAAAAAACTAGGGAACCAATGAGCTTAATCAATTTTAAATTAATTAACGTTTGGTTTTAATAAAATGTGATGCTCTTTGAGGATAAACGAAAAACTTTTTTAGTCCTATGTTCAAGGAATAATGGGACACCCTGTATTAAGCAAATAACATGAAATCATAAATTTATATTAAGCTAGTGTAGCGAATAGAATTTCGAATGATCATGGTAAGAACTCGATATTACATGACTTTATGGATAAACAATTTTTATTTAAATATCAACAAATTTATTAAGACCGGAGATAACATATTGACCTATTTTAATTAGGCAATTATAATTTTTGATGTCACCTATATAAATTTGCGTTCTGTAAAATATACAGGGTGTTTCATAAAAGATCCGCCATCTCTCGTGGAGGATTCCTCACGAAAAAATAAGATTTATTTTTCATATCATCATAGGTCCGATTCTGCTTTGTTTCATAGCTACAGGGTGTTAACGTCTTAAGAATCTTTCGATTTATTGTAATTTTCTTTTAAGTACTTTTAGTGATTCGAATGAAATTTTGAGGGTAAAAGTTACTATTAATGCTACCTATTTTAATGCTAAAATAGTGTCGATTAATTCATTAGTGACGTGTATATGGGTTATTACTGGAATATTTAAAAAAAGCATGTGCGCCACTGACTTTTTTCTTTTGATATCGAAATTGTGTAGGCCCTTTAATGCCAATTAAAAGTTATTTCTTGATATTTTGTCGAATTCGGCCTCCTGAGTTGATATGAGTGATAACGGGTTGATAATGAGTTTATATTAATCACAATTAATAAGCAAAATAAAACACTAACACAAACAGTTACACATTATTACGGAAACTGGCAGATAAAGTCTGTACTTATTAGATTAGATAATATTTTTTGATGATGCTATTGCTCTATTCCACTGCGACCTTTAGGTACATATCTGTACCCTAGAAGCAAACTATGTTAGGTCCAAAATTGCCATATTTGAGTTCTATACGTCAAGTTACTTAACTTTTTATGCTCCAGTCCATCAAAACGACTATAGTACCCTAATCCAGTAAAATTGTATCGCCGTATAGAGAGTGAAAATAAAAAAATTACGGTCAAGCTGATTTTTCAGAGTTTGTCAGCGACTTCTGAGTGTAAAATTAACAAAATCGGAAATTTTCCCCTTGCGGTTTTTGAGCAATAGGGGTGGTTTTTATAAAACTGTACTACAACAAAATAATTAAACGCAAATTGTACATAAGAACATTCTCTATAAGTTTGCTTAATGAATTTTTTTATAGGTTTATTATTTCCGGACTTTCTTTTTCCGGATTCATGAGCCCTTTGGGGTGGTTTTCAAAAAGTTTGTTTTACAGCAAATTGACCCGTATGAAAGTTGTTCATAATAAATGGACAAGCAACTTTTCCTCATGAATTTTTTTTGTAGCTTGATTTTTTTTGGAGATATCGTCCAGTTCATGAACAAATTAAGGTAGTTTTCAATGTTACTATTTTTTCAGCAAATTCACCCTAGGAAACTCGTTCAAAATAAGAGTACACATACCTTTGCCTTACGAACTATATTTTGACGACGACGACTTTACTTCATACGAAGCAACAAAAGAAACCAACAATAAATCTGAGGAGCCAACGCCAGGTCCATCACACAAAAGAAGACGATACAAATAAAAAAAAATCATAATATTCATTCACTTGATGAATTCCATGTTTCGTTTTGGGGAAATAAATACATATCATAGAGAAGTTTGCATGTAATTTTAATATGAACACCTTTAAGTTGGTAAATTTGTAGAACTAAACAAAAATTATGAAACTACCCCAATTTGTTCATGAACTGGACGCTATCTCCAAAAATAATGAAGCTACAAAAAAAATCATGAGGAAAAGTTGCTTGTCCATTATACCATTCACGGGTGAATTTACTGTAAAACAAGCTTTTTGAAAACCACCCCAAAGGGCTCATGAAACGGCCGCTAAGTCCGGAAATAATAAATTTATAAAAAAATTAATTAGGCGAACTTATAGAGAATGTTCTTACGTACAATTTGCGTCTAATTATTTTGTTGTAGTACAGTTAAAAAAAAAAAACCACCCCTATTGATCAAAAACCGCAAGAGGAAAATTTCCGATTTTGTTAATTTTACATTCAGAAGACAGTCGCTGACAAACTCTGAAAAAATCAGCTTGCCCGTAATATTTTTATTTTCAAATGACAATTTTACTGGATTACCGTAGATATATAGGATATATAATAAATGCAACAGATTTTTTTTAAATCTGTTCTGTACACGTATACTACAATACTTTTAATTGATATTTAGTTCTGTAATACAAATTAATCGTAGCACCGTTTAGTCAGATGCCTGATGGTCCAATTCTAAAAATAATAAATACATTACAGACGTACATATGTTAAACCAATTAGAATTTAACATGCTAAAATGATTTCAGAGAAGGACGAGCTTTTGTATGTTGCCAAAGCGTTATCAAAAAATATTTCCTGTCGATGACATACATTGTACAAGCGATTTTTGATAAGAAAGAATATTTTTAGAGCTGCTCTTAGAAGGAAACAGTGTATTGCAATTGCGTGTTAATTAATTTTTTTTATCTCTTGACACAGACACGTATGACATCCTGTATTCTGAACGAGTGGAAGAGGGGTTAGTTAATACGACAAAAGCCAGTATCTGAGACGGTAGTGAGACAAGGGTAGTTTACATCCAAACACCCGTGCTTTAATTAAGGCTTGATTAAGATTTGCAGAGCTTCAGCATTTGCCATAAAATAGCGAGCAATTTGTTACAAAACGATATAAATTATATATCATTGTAATCACAAAACTTTAATCTATTTCCGTATTGTAACGGAATTTTAAATTATGTCTTTGTTTTCGAGAAAATTTAGTCCAACCATAAGGAATATTTTGTTGATGTTTGAGCATCAAAATCTTAAAAATAAAGAAGTTGGCTAAAAATGTGCTGCAATACGGATATAGTGTAATACTTTAATTTCCTTGTTCATTTGTGTAAAAATACCTAGCCAGTTTTACATAAAACGTTAAATGCCGAACGCTTATTTTGTTACTTGTAAGGTCTAGTGAAATTGACTCTTAAGTACCTACTGCTATGAAGTAATTTTTTTACAAAACTTCTTTCAAACTAAACATAATTTTAGGAAACTCTGAAACATTGAAATAAAAATTACTGGAACCGGACCTATGTTATTTTATGTAAATTTTAAACTTTGTTTATTTAAATAAAGGCTAATTCAAATTACAATTTATTAACACTGTATGTATGTTGTACAAACAATCTAAACTATTTTTATTGTTGATTGCAATAATTCTAATTTACAAAACCGTCTGTAGGCAAAATGAACAAACTATGGTAAGAAAAATGATGTCACGTCCAGTAATAATTTTGTTTAGCTTTAAACTTTTTATGTTCTTGTAATCGTAAACTTGGCTGAAAATAGATGCCATGTGCTAAATCCAAGAGTTTTTCTTGAAAAACTGTATTGTGAGCTCGCCAATGTTTGAAATTTTCGATCTGTGATCGGTTCCGTATGTTATTTCCACAACCTAGCCAAATTTTTATAGTCTGGCACTAAAAATTACATTACCCTGTACTATAGGGTAGCCCAATAATAGAGAACTTTAGCTATAACTCAGGAGCCGATGTTGTTTTTTAGAAACAAGCCAAATTTTTATAGTCTGGAATTAAAAATTCGTCATATATTTTCGCGGTATATCACGTAAAAAAGGTCTCTTGCTAGAAATCGCTACGAGTAATAGTTCTCAAGAATCATTGACAAAAATTAAACACGTTGACTGGTTATAGTTATTAGACTGAAATACTCATAGATAGATACTCTCTTTGTAGTTGGGCTCAGTGTTGTCTATTGTTAGCTATGCGGACCCAATTTATCCTTGCTAATTTCCTAATATCATCATTAGCGTAACTAGCAATTTATCCTGGGGTGGGCCTGGAGGGGCTGGAAGCCTGGTGTTGAGCCCAGGGGGGTCCTATGGCTTTTGTTTTTTTAATTATTTAAATGAAAAATAATTTTAAAAAAACACATTTTTTAAATAAAACGTTTACATGAATTTCTCTATCAACAAATTTCATAGACTTGGTTATCAAACCGTGTTCCCGTAGATTATTTAAATACCTACAAATTTTCTAAACAAATAAAAATTAACACATTTTTTGAACACAACAAAATAATATTAACTGAACAAAACTAGAAAAAGTTATTTTTACTGCATCACAAGCAAATAAAAATTAAAACGTACTCATAATTCAGGATTTCTCCGGGGGGTGCCAGCAGTATCTGGGGGGGGGGGGCGGCGTTACCCCCGTGCAGGAAATTCAATTCCGGGCAAATTCTGGTAAGAAAAGTGCTAGAGTTTTAGGAATAACACTTGACGGTCAACTTAGTTGATCCCCTCACATCGAATTTTTACGACCTAAACCGTCATCCGCCTTATTTGTGCTGAGAAAATTAAAGTATACTATTAGTCAACAATCGGTCTTAAATGTCTATTATGCGCTTTTTCATAACCATATCTCCTATGATGTGATACTGTGGGGCAACTCATCTAGCTCCGCACAAATATTTAAATTGCAAAAGAAGGCAGTGCGAATCCTGGCAGGAGTGGGTTACCTTGATCACTGTAAACCACACTTTGTTAATTTGCAGGTACTGACTCTGCCATCTTTATACATTTTATGTCAATTGTTAGAAATTCACAGGAACAAAGATAGTCTCTTGTATAACTATGGCACAAGATCCGCGCATCTTATAAGAGCAAATAAATTTAGGCTCACCAAATCTTCAAGAAACTCTTTAAATGTCGAATTGTATAATGTAATTCCTACCTCCGTCAAAAGTTATAATATTCGTAAATTTAGGGTAGTTCTGAAGAATTTTCTGATAGTCCATGCGTTCTATTCGGTGGCGGAATATTTTAATATTATGAACTTAACCACCGACCTAATTTAAATGTTGTATTCATTGTTTATGCACTGTATTTGTATTTTACTTACATGTTGTTTTAATCTTATTTTAGTTTGTGTATATTTAACTGTTTTTATGACATGCTACAATTGTATCTCGTTTGTACAAAATGTGGTCAAATAAAGCAATCTATCTATGTACCTATCTATCTATAATGTCCGCTTTAAGTGTCCAGTTTCGCATGCATAGGTCATGACTGGTTGGTTTGGTTTGGTTGTCTTTTTTAGCTAAAGTGGCATTCTAGATTTGTATATGATTGAGTTTCTTTAATGTACTTCATGCTAACTTAATTCTTCTATTGATTTCTGGTAGTAGAGATCCCGAGCTGTGTATTAGTTGTCCCAAATATCTATATTTTTGATTTTTGACTTCTATACTTTTATTGTATGTACAGGGTGGGTCAAATTCGACGCTTTTAAATGGAAACACCCTTTTCTATAGGAGATAGACGAAAACTAATATCGGTGTCTGAAGCTCAATTTTCATCAAAAACATGATGGTGAAAACCGCACATCAATATCTGTTACCGTTTCGAAGTTAAGGGGTGTTTTTCAAAAATGTGCATTTTTAACAAATCGCTGTAACTTTTTTGCTTTTGAAAATTTTGTAATTCTATGAAAACATTTCAAAAGCACCTTTTTTACGTAGATTTTAATGGTTTAAGTATATTTTTTTAAAATTAATATTTTAAGTTATCAACAGAAAAATTGATTTTTTATTTGGGACACCCTCTATATTTTTAATTAACTAAAAAGAATTTAGAATTACCTTTCCAAAAATATAGCACACTTGATAGTTTGTTATAGTCCCCTTCGAAATACAGAATTTTTAAAAGTTTACTACTTTTAACTAGTAGGCTTTGGACCCCTTATTGATGATATGCCCTTAATGGAACTCGAAAACATATTTTTCCAGCAAGACGACGCACCGCCTCTGAACGCTGATGTTATCAGCAAATTTTTGCAGCCAATTTCAAGAATAATAATTGTATAGCTAACCAAGATCCCAGCTGTTGGCCCTCGAGGCCGCCTGACTTAGTGCCCATGGATCTAATCCTATGGATATATTTGTGGAAGAATAAAGGTTCCTTATTCTTCCGTATAATCTAGACAAGAATTAGAAATACTTAGCAGTTATGAGAGAGTACCTTTCACCCCTACTGAGTTAATGAATTCCGCGATGAATGTTCAAAAACGGTCCCATCTGTCCATAACAGAAGACAGTCGATATGTCGAACACCTGTAGCAAAATCTCGTGTCTTGGTTTGCTATTTATTTTTATTGTTATTAGATATAGTTTAAATGTGTTGTTGTTGATGTTGGTTAAATATATTTTAAATTGTTATAAAATTCTGCATCTCTCATAGCAAATATTATTTTCGTTTTAATTGATGCTCACAGCTAGAATTTTTTTGCATTACAGCCAGTGCCGTTCAAAGCCTACTTATTTAAAGCGGGCTAATTTTTATATACTCTATATCTCGAAGAGGAATCGAGCAAAATATCATGTGTGTTATATTTTTGGAAAGATAATTTTAAATTCTTTTCAATAAATTAAAAATATACATGGTGTCCCATATAAAAAATCAAATTTTCTGTTGATAATTCTTAAATTATTAATTTTTAAAAAATTATGCTTAAACCATTAAATTCAGCGTAAAAAGGTGCTTTGGAAATGTTTTCATAAAAATACAAAATTTTCCATAGCAAAAAAGTTACAGCGATTTGTTAAAAATGCATATTTTTGAAAAACACCCCGTAACTCCGAAACGGTAACAGATATCGATATGCGGTTTTCACCATCATGTTTTTGGCAAAAATTGAGCTCCAGACACCGATGTTAGTTTTTGTCTATCTCCTATAGAAAAGGGTGTTTCCATTTAAAAGCGTCGAATTTGACCCACCCTGTACATATTATTGATAATATTTATAATATTTTTTTTCGATTTCAGAAAGACGGTTTAACGTCACCAGGCAGGATGAAGTTCCTTCATTTAGCGGTTTTGGTCATTTTCGCCTTTTTGGTAACCGACACTTTAGCAGAAGTCAAAATAGTAAGTGGTACTACTTTTAAAGCAACAAAGAAGTACGTTTTTAAACGAACGACTGTAATTTTTAGAGGAAACACAAGAAATACAGGAGAATACACAAACCGGCAAACACGGAAAAACCTCAAGTGGAAAGTGAAAATAGTCAGCAAACTGTGGAAAGTGAGGAAAAAGTGGAAAATGCACGACCTCCAATGGCTGCAGGTGAAGATGTAGTTGAAAACAAAGTTCCAATGATAGGTATGAGCGGATTTTTCTATTTTAACTTTGATTTTTTCTTGTTCTGTACCATTATTTAGACTTTTTACATTTTTTTAAGATCATCAACTAATTTTAAATAATTTCAATGGCTCAAAACATTTTTTGAAAATTGACTTAAGACACGTTCAAAGTGATTTGTGATTAAAGTCGTTTTAGAAAAGGCTTAATTCTTTTAAAATATTTAAGTATTTTTATAAAAGTTTTTTAAGTCAGATTTTTCTATATTTTTATGGTAAACACTTTTGTCTTTGTGATCATCAGTTAGATATGTCAGGTTTAGGTTTTACATACAATTTTTTGGAAGTTGCGAACAAGTGAACTCAAAAAAGTCCATACAAATGGACAAAAGCCAAAAAAGTCCATACGAATGTAAACCCTACTTAAGATTGAAATCATTTGAACTTTTTTAATTATTTTTTTTTTCAAACGTCACAAAAGTACGAAAATATATTATTAAACTGATATAAAGTGTCAAATTCAACGAGCGTAACCATAGTTTCTCGATATATAATTACATACAAAGTATGACTTAAATCTTTTTATATTATTTGGAAAGTTTGAATTGTTTATAAACTTATTTTTAGCATTTGAAAAAAATAGCGTGTTGTATTCGGAGTAAAAATGACTTTTTGTGTCACGCCTGTAATGTCAAACGTACAGCATCACCACAAAAAGTGTCATTTTTGCTCCTAATATAACAATATACTATTTATTTTAGAAATTGTTCCAGACTTAAGATTTGAGTCTTTGAAACTGACTTGTTGCAGTTCTCTCTGTTAGGTTTCCAATTTTCGGGATTCCGTCTTGAAATCCCGGGATTGGCTATCAGATTGATTGAGAAATTTAATCTAAAGAAATACTTAATAAAAATGCAGCTACATATACCGGGTGTTGCATCGTCGAGCGGGACATAGGAAATCCCATGTAAATTTTAATGGGGTCAATTATTGGCTTCCCTAATTATTTTAGAGAATAATTCTATTTAGGTTTATTGAAGAGCACTAAAACCCACATTCAAAAGAATAACTTTATATATTTTTGATTAGCGCGTTTACGAGTTATCGCTGATTTCTTTTTAAATATTTCTCCTTTCTTATGGCCCTGTATTTACTTATGAGTACCAGTCAAGGTAAAAGATAACTGTCAAATGAAGTTGCCATTTCAGAAATTTATCTATTTAGTGCTTTATTATTATATAAGAAAACCAACACAGGTTTGTCGAAACAAGCACGCAATATCCACAGAAAGTAAATGTTTGGGCAGGGATATTCGGACACAATATTATCGGGCCATTATTTCTTACACGAAATTTAAATGCAGAATATTATTTGGAACTACTCGAAAATCATATTTTACCTGCTTTACATGATGCCGCTAGGGAAAATCAGGAAGTTTGGTACCAAATGGATGGCTGCCCAGCACATAGTACCCTGGCTGTTCGGGAATATTTAGACAATAGTTCTAACGGAAACGTTATTGGCCTAAATCATAGAGTAAATTGGCCAGCAAGGTCTCCTGATATTTCGCCAAGTGATTTCTTTCTCTGGGGCCATTTAAAAAACAGGATATACAAGGATAAAAAATACCCAAATCTAGACGAGTTAAAAAATGCTATTTCTGCCGAATGCAATAGAATTTCAGTTTACCAACTAGCGAATGTAAGAAGAGAATTTTATGATCGCCTGGGTTATTGTCTAGCAATCGATGGAGGAATATTTGAACATCTTCTTAAATCCTAAAGTTCTAACAATTTAATAGTACCTAAATTAATAAGTTATTGAATATTGTAATAATACTATAATTAACCTTGAACCTTGTAATTGATTACTTTATTTTTCTTTAATTCATAATAATTTGTATTTATAAATACATCTTTAAGATTTCCGATGTAGGAATGAGTTTTCAATAATAATAAAGCACTAAATAGGTAAATTTCTGAAATGACAACTTCATTTGACAGTTATCTTTTACGTTGATTGGTACTCATAAGTAAATACAGGACCATAAGAAAGGAGAAATATTTAAAAAGAAATCGGCGATAACTCGTAAACGAGCTAATCAAAAATATCTAAAGTTATTTTTTTGAATGTGGGTTTTAGTGCTCTTCAATAAACCTAAATAGAATTATTCTCTAAAATAATTAGGGAAGCCAATAATTGACCCCATTAAAATTTACATGGGATTTCCTATGTCCCGTCCGACGATGCAACACTCGGTATATCAAAAAGAAAATGAAAAAAGAGCTTTATTAAAATTGACAAAACAAAGTAACATTCATATTTAGTAACTAAAAAGAAAAAAATAAATAAAAAATAATCTTGTTGCAAAAATAAAATATAGCAAACACGGAAATATCACTTCCACTTAAAGATAAAATATGACATTTGAAAGACTAAAGTGTATAAAGTCGAATCATTTTAGATTGGGCATTTAAATTTTTCAAGATTTTTGGGATCCCGGGATTTTGGGATCCCAACTTGGAAACCTTAATGTTTGTGTTGATATTTTCAGATCCTTGTCTCGATGTTCAATGCGGAGCTGGTATGGTTTGCGAGTTGGACAAACAGGGGGAACCTCAATGCGTTTGCATTGAAGCTTGTCCTGAAGAGACCGAAACCAGACGAAAAGTAAACCCATAAAAATATTAATTATTAATTAAATCACTCTATGTTTTGATATTTATCCTTTAAATATTTTTTTATTGCTACGAAATTATTTATTTTTGTTTTTCTTTTTAAGGTTTGTTCAAACAGCAACGAAACTTGGTCCTCAGATTGTGCTGTTTATCAGCAAAGATGCTGGTGCCGTAATAATGACCCCAAATGCAAAGGGGAACAATACAAACATATTCACATCGAGTACTATGGCGTATGTAGGGAAATGCCGGTAAGTTGTTACTGATCTTCAATAGCCAGGCACACACGAGACGTATTTTTAAACTATCTGTCCCGCTTACTATAACAATATTATTGACTGTAACTAAGAATTGTTTTAGAAATGTAGCGACGATGAAATGGCCGACTTTCCACGCCGTATGCGCGATTGGCTTTTCAACGTGATGCGCGATCTCGCCGACCGTAGAGAACTCTCACCAAAGTTCTTAGAAATGGAGAAAGACGCTGAATCTAACATGACAAGGAGGTGGACCAATGCTGCCATGTGGAAGTTCTGCGATTTAGATGGTCATCCACCAGACAGGTAGATTCTACTTAGAAAATAATGATATACAGGGTGGTCCATACTGTATTCCGAAAACTTCAGCAGCATATTCTGCAGATAAAAATAAGTAAAAAAGTTCGTATAAATGAATGTCCTAAAATTATTAGTTTCAGAGATACAGGGTGTAGAAGTTTTATTTTTATTTCGAGTTTTTCCAAATAATTTTTGAAGTAACGTCAATATTTGGATGAAAATTGGTGTCTGGGAGTTTTTTGACACGAGAAATATGATTTTGATGTGTCAATATGACTAATACTTGTAGAGGGCGCCACCTACATATTTTTTAATTGGTTTGAAGAGTAATAACTTTTCGTCCATACCTGTATAAAACTACTGATTAAAAAAATATACATTTACAACGTTTTTTACTTAAAAAAGGTCTCTTGGTAAACATCGCTACGAGTTGGTTCTCGAGATATTTGGATCAGAAATTATCAATACCTGTCACCAAAAATTAAACATGTTGACTAAATAGTTAAAATCATAAATTTGAAAAGTTCAACAGAAACTATTTTTTCATCATTTTTTCGAAGAATAATTTATTATTAATATTAAAGAAGACTGAACAAGACTAAACTGACAAGAACTCAGCTAACTAGATTCCGACAGCTGCATCCCAACTCTTGCAAGGAGAGGCTGACCATTGAAAGAAAAGAAGGAGTTAGGGGCCTGACAGATATTCACGAAATACACAACAAACAGATTAATTCACTAAGAAAATACTATCTCATTACACCATCCAGTAGCGGATGCTAACCATAGCGGATGCTAACTACACACCATTAAATCTTAACGCAGAAAATATTCCTCTTTCAAATATACTCACATTAAAGGAAAAGAAAAACAAATGGTCCCAAAAGCAACTACATGGAAAACACTGTCATATTATGAACAACCCCGACATCGATAAAGAACTGTCATATTCATGGCTACAAAAAGGGCAATTGCAACCGGAAACGGAGGGATTCATTATAGCGATACAAGATCAAGTAATAGCAACGCGCAACTACAGGAAATACATAATAAAAGATAGGGCCCAGCAAACGAATACCTGCAGGCGTTGCCACCTCCAAAGTGAAACAATAGAGCATATTACAAATGGTTGTAAAATACTCACTGGTACAGAATACACTCTAAGGCATGACTTTCTTGCGCGTATTATACATCAAGAAATAGCAAATACATATTAATTTATACAAGAACAGCCCTATTACAAATACACGCCGCAATCTGTCTTTGAAAACGACACTATAAAACTCTGCTGGGACAGAACGATCCATACTGACAAGACAGTAACATGCAATAGACCTGATATAACGTTAACACTAAAAACAGAGAAAGCATAACATATCTTATAGAAATCAGTGTTGCGAATGACAACAACATAACAAAGAAATATGAAGAAAAAATTAGCAAATATATTCCACTAACACAGGAAGTAGAACGAATATGGCAACAAAAAGAAGTTAAAATCCTATCATTTATTATATCTAGCACGGGCCTCACACACAGGAAATTTAAAGAAAACCTCGATATGTTAAATTTAAAAGGTCATATTCACACACTTGCTCAAAAAGCAGTAATCATTAAAACCACAAATATAACCCGCTCATTCTTAATACAATAGAAACTCTGACAGTACTTGGTAATGAACACCCGTCTGTCAGAATATACCACCAAGAGTGAGAAAAAAAAATTAAAAAATAATAAGTTCCCAGATTTATAATTTCAGTCAAAAAACTATCTACTCAATATGTTTATTTTTTGTCAATAAAGACATGTATTGACTATTTTTATCCTAAATATTTTGAGAACGGTTGCTCATAACGATTTTTTACCAAGGGACATTTTTTACGTAAAAATTATGTATATTCTTTCACTCAGTGGTTTTATACAGGTACGGACAAAAAATTATTACTCTTCAAAGCAGTTAAAACACTTATAGTTGGCGCCCCCTACAAATAGGAGTTATATTGACATCAAAATCAAATTTCTCATGTCAAAAAACTTCCAGACACCAATTTTCATCCAAATATTGACGTTACTTCAGAAATTATTTGGAAAAAATCGAAATAAAAATGAAACTTCTACACCCTGTATTGCCGAAACTAAGCATTTTAGTACATACATTTATATGAACCTTTTTACTTATTTTTATCTGTAGAATATGCTGCCCAAGTTTCCGGAATACAGTTTGGACCACCCTGTATACAAGTATTTTCTCTTGTTCATCAGTCAGTAGGTATTTCTGTGACAAAAATCTTACAATAATTTTTATCCTTGAAAAAAATTCTGGGATTACTGTTAGAAAGTGTAAAGTATTACTTTATTCAATTTTTTAATTATATTTATATATTGCTATTAAAAAGTTAATGCGGTTGTAGCTAAGTATTGTCTTTTTTTCTTAGGTATGTTTCAAGGCATGAGCTGTTCCCTATTAGAGCTCCCTTGATGGCCCTGGAACATTGTATCGCTCCATTCTTGAATTCTTGTGACTCTGACGACGATCACAGGATCACATTGAAGGAATGGGCCAAATGTCTGGAACTAGATGAGGTAAAGCCACTCAGAAATTATATACGCTCGGTATTTTTTTACTTTATTCGATAGAAAAGAGACTCTGGATAGAATGACATATCATTTGTTAAATTTTTAATCACGGAGCCTTGGAAAAATAGATTTGATCGTCTAATGTTTTTCGTGTCTTGTTCTGGCCGGTTAAAAGATGCCCAAATCGTTTTTTAATCATATCTCAATTTTCTCAAATGGAACGAGGGTGGTTCATTAGCATATTTGCAAAAAGCATTTCTTTTGCGAATAATTTGGTACTACATACTTGGTATTTCGAGTTAAATTGTCGTTATGAACCGCATGTTACAATTTTAAATAAACCATATGCGAAAATGTCAAAAGTTGACATGTGGTATGTCATTCTATTCAGAGTGTTTTTTCTATCGAATAAAGTGGAAAAATAATAAGAGTGTCATTTAAACAACAAAAGTTGTAGTTATTTCCGGTGAAACAGGAAGTGAGTGAAAACAACTGAATACGTAAATCAGTTCTGATTTATGTCATATATAGGGTGGTCCGAACTGTATTCCGGAAACTCCGGCAGCGTATTCTGCAGATAAAAATAAGTAAAACAGTTCGTATAAATGTATGTTCTAAAATGTTTAGTTTCGGAGATACCGAGTGTAGAAGTTTCATATTTATTTCAAATTTTTCCAAATAATTTATGAAGTAACGTTAATATTTGGATGAAAATTGGTGTCTGGGAGTTTTTTGACATGAGAAATTTGATTTTGATGTCAATATGACTCCTACTTGTAGAGGGCACCACCTACATGTGTTTTAACTGTTTTGAAGAGTAATAACCATAGATTTAGAAAGAACAGATATCGCATTATGCATTTTAACCCGATCAAACATTCGGAGGTTGACTACGTACTGTAAAAATCAACTGAGATAGAGAAGGCGACATTGCCACATATCAAATTTGCGCCTATCTAATTAGTTTGATTTGCAGAAAAGGTGACTTTAAAACCTTCACCGGATATCAATAAATTATTAACCAGAGGATATATGCGTTACTATTAAAAGACATGTTTACTGTTTAATGTGCTGAAACGTCTAGAACTATTGGCAACGTCGCTGCTAGTCTTCCAGAATGAAATGAGCCGTCCGTCCCACCACCCTTCGCGACGGCCCATGGTCCGTTATAGCGTACTACCACAGGTACTACGTTTAGCTTACGGTGTGTTTTAAGTCGGAATCAAGTCCGAAGTGAACTTTTCAGTGTTTTTCAGTAGTTTTTGTTTTTGTTTAATGTACTTTTGAATCTGCGAATTTTCAATACGTATGACACGGTACGACAGTGTCAAATGTGTGGACAAATAAGCTCATATTACCCTAATTTGTCTTTTCACAGGTAGGTATTGTTTCCGCCGCGCTGTAATCGTACATAGGCGTCCCACAAGGGAGCCTCTCACAATTAAAATAATTTCTAATTATATTTGTTGAAGTATGAACTATTAAAACAAGAACGTAGTAGCCGGTAATTGAATTATAATTCGTCTCAATTACTACCTAACTGTTGTAGATCATAACAAATTTGAATATAGACGTTACATTTGAAACTTTATTATAAGCCAGAAAGTGACATTTTTTTCTTAAAATTGCGTCCTATTTTGGTCATTATATACGATATTCTAAAGGAATTTTGCTCAATAAATTAACAAAGGTGTTTACCCGACCTTTTTTACATTTTATTGCTTTATTATATCTGCCCCTTCGGTCTTGTTTAGACAATTTTTTACCACGTACAAATACATCTTCCTAGAGTTATTTGTACGGTGTGTTTAACTTTTTTTAGAATGGGACGAACTGTAAATAATTCTTAGGCTACTAGTTTTATACATACCTATATAGAGAGCGACCCAGGCCTCCAAAAAAGCTTTTTACCTATTACGTTTTTGGTTTGTGATTTTTATTTCAATTTTTTACGTAAGATGGGGGCAATTGTAACGCACATTTTCAAAATATTTTTGTCAACATACAGGGTGATTCAAACCACAATACATATACTTAATACAGTTCATGAAGATTAGGACATTTAACTAAAATTTGATTATCTGATGAAGCTACCTTTAAAAGTAATGGATTTGTATATAAACGTAATAGGTATTCATTATTATGCGACAGAAATCCCATACTGTAGCACACAGATTTTATACTTTTATGATAAATGCCTTCTATTGCGAGACAAAAAGGCAATGGCCTCGTATCAGAGCCATCATAATACAAGAAGAAGACCGAAAGTCCAATCTTGTCTTATATTTTCAAAAAAAAAACACAATTTTCTCATTAATTATTGATTTTAGGTATAGGAAGTTATTAATAATACAAGATTAAACAACTGCTACACAGTACTTCACAGGAAGCTATCGATTGCGAACTAACTAAATCGTTACTAATTAGATACTAATTTTGAAAAGTTCTTTTTAAGATAAAAAAAGGTAAAACTAAAACCTAAACTATCATTTGAGATTAAACGGGAAGTTCTAAATAATGTTGCCTATTCTAAACAAGAAAAATTTATTTATAAGTTTTATAACATCTCTAATTAAATTTGGGCGAAACGAATATTTCGAAACGAAAATACGTAAATAAAAATGACTTTTTAAGTCAAAAAAAGTCAAAAGGACAAGTTATTCCAAAAAAGGACTGTCATTTTCAAAAAAGGACAAGTGGCAACCCTAGGTATTTCTGGAATGGAAATTTAATGGCAAATCTACAACTTTGGTTTGAAAATATGTTCCGACCACCTATGTTTACAAAAATGTTTAAAATATGCCTAAATGCCTCAATATTCTGAAAAAAATGAAAGAAAAGTCACCAACCACAAACCTAATATAGAACTGTTTCAGAAGCCTGAGTCACCCTGTAAATATTCAAAAGTAACTGAAAGTTTATATAGAAGTAACTGAAAGTTTAAATTGAAAATCGACGTTGGAGTGATTTTCGAAAACTACTAACGTTTCAACATAAGTATATGTGGGATATTAATTGTATTATTATATTAGACCTTATAACAAAACTCATCTGACGAAAAAGTGTTAATGTAGTATATTAATATGGAGTAAAAATTTTACTAATTACTTTACTAATTAAATTCGTTCCAAAAAACGATACGCCACTGGCCAATAGAACAATCCGAAATGCGCCTAGTTGCCGGGGTCGGAAATTTTAGACTTCTCTGTCTCTTCTGTCCTTGTTTGACACATTGGAATGTTTGATACACTACCAACGAGTATTTATGAATGAGATTTTCGGTCTATCTTTATAATGTCTTTGGTAATAACTTTTCGTTCGTACCTGCATAAAACTAATGAGTAAAAAAATATACATTTACGAGGTTTTTTACATAAGAAAGGTCTCTTGGTAAAAATCGCTACGAGTAATATTTCTCCAAATATTTGGAATTGAAAATATCAATACCTACCGTCATTGACATAAATTAAACACGTTAACTAAATACCGTATGATCGAGAAAAAACGGCGTCAGCGATGGCTATGGAATGAAGATCGATGTTATTTTATATGTAAATTTATATGGGAAACGTCATTGACGTTTATTTCCCAGCCAACTGGACGCTGTTTTTTTTATCATACGGTAGTTATTAGACTGAAACCATAAATTTGAAGTATTTTTGAGCCAAGTTCAACAGAAACTGTTTTAAAAAAATAAAAATTTTCCAAATTTATTATTTTAAATGTAAGAATAACATTATTTGTTAAATTTCGCCATCCTTGTTGCATGATGTGTAATATATGTAATGTTACATATCTTTCTCTTCAATAAAGATGATTATTATTAGTATTATTATTAAATAACTATCTACTCAACCTGTTTATTTTTTGTGAATAATGACATGTATTGACTGTTTCCATTCTAAATATCTTGAAAACGGTTGCTAGTAGCGATTTTTATCAAGAGACATTTTTTACGTAAAAAATCACGGAAATGTATATTTTTTTATTCCGTAGTTTTATACGGGTACGGACGAAAAGTTATGACTCTTCAAAACAGGTAAAACACATGTAGGTGGCGCCCCCTACAAATAAGAGTCACATTGATATCAAAATCAAATTTCTCATGTCAAAAAACTCCTTTACTTCAGAAATTATTTGGATAAAATCGAAATAAAAATGAAACTTCTATACCCTGTATCTCTGAAACTTAGCATTTTAGGATATACATTTATACGAACTTTTTTACTTATTTTTATCTGCAGTATATGCTGCCGAAGTTTCCGGAATACAGTTTGGACCACCCTGTATTAACGTACCAAATCCCGTTTTTTATATAAAAAAATAAAAAAAAAACTATATGGGAGAGTCACTTTTGAGAAAAACACCCGGTATAAGTTTTTTCTTTTTGGTACAACTTTTATTAACTACATTTTTAACTATTTTTATAGGAAGAAATTGAAGACAAATGTGACGATTTGGTCTCTACAGAAGAAGAGTGAAAATACCTCCCCAAAAAACACTTACTTGTACATTCTAATGTAATTACTTAAGCTTATTTCTCGTTTAGTTTAAATAACTGTAATAATAACTTACCTAATGCGGAATACAATGGTGCTAATATGTAGATTTCCTATATTCAAACTTTGTTTTGTTTTTACCAAAACTGACGAAAACAATCTAAGTCATTATTTTAGCTTATATTCTTTTCGGTAATAGCTTTAAACTTGCCTTAATATACCGTATGATCGATAAAAAAGACGGTGTCAAGTTGGTTTGGAAATGCCCATCAATGTCACTTCTAAGCCAACTCTGACGCCGTTTTTTTTCAATTGTATGGTATGTATTTATAAGTAAACGTTTAATACTTAACAATTTTTTAATATTATCCAAAAACACTGCCTTTAGTTTTGTAACATTTGCAAAAAAGTAATTGTGCAAATAAAATGGTATTTTTATGATAAAACTATGCAGTTTTATTGGTCACTGCGACCTTACAGATCTATTGTGCCCCCCTTTGTTGAGTACTCATCATACAGTCTCAGGGCTTTGACAAAAACCAGTATCTGGGACGGTTTTACAGAAGTTAGTTGCCCATCTTCAAAATCAATTTCAATTAGTTAATTCAAATTAGGTAAAATATTATTAATTTTATTTTAATTTTATTAATTGTGGATTAATAAAATTGCGTTTATCTCATCAAGGAGGCCGAATTCAACAAAATATCAAGAGATAACTTTTAATTGACATTAAACGGCTTACACAATTTTGGTATCAAAAAAAGTCTATGATGAATTTACCGACACTTTATTTGGTATTAAAACATGTAGCATTTTGGTAACTTTTACCCTCAAAATTTAATTCGGATCACTAAAAGTACTTAAGAAAATTATAATAAATTGAAAGATTAATAAGCTTTAAACACCCTGTAGCTACGAAACAAAGCGGAATCGGATCTATGTTGATGTGAAAAATAAATCTTATTTTTACATGAGGAACGTCCCTACGAGAGATGGCATGTGTTTTTTGGAACACCTTGTATACATTACCTACTCAAACACTGTTTAGTTTTGTACCACTTGTAATAAAACAATTATGAAACAACAAATGTACTAAAATTGCCTTTTTATGTTAAAAATTAAATGTGGTTCTATTCCTAATTTAATTAAAGAGTTTTTTAATTATCAATTAAAGAAGATTCTTATCATTTTTAAATTATAAATTAGTGGCGTGTGTTGTATGGCTCTCTACGAAGTTCATTCATTTGCTCAGGAATTACTCGCATGACTTAATTGTCAGTTTTAATTTAACACCCACGTATCAGTTATAAGGCCGTTTGAACGCCCGGACGTTAAGGACGTTGGTCTTTAACCATAAAGTCAATCTCTTGACTTAAACTGTACTTAAAAAAGTGAAAATAATTAGTTTTTCATATGAAATAGTTTTTTTTTAATTTAATTTAAAATTATTATTATTGAATTATTTAAATTTAAAGATATTATCCTAATATAATTAACATAAAGTTGCATTAATTTATGAGTGATAAAATACTGGGTGTTTCGTTTGAAATAAAAGTGTTTATAGATTGGTTATTCCCAGCATATTTCGTTCAAATGAGCATGAGAGAGGATAGTTAGTGGATAAGACAAAAGGCCCAAGTAATATAGATGTCATCCACACCTGGCAAAAAGGACGGACAATAGATGGACTACAAAAATTACAGCATGGAATTGAAAGACCTAGAAGAAGACCTAGAACCTAGACCTAGAAGAAGACAAATTATACATTGTTATGGAAAACAACTTTTTATCATATTGCCATAATCTTGTCATAATTATATGTCACAAAACATCCCCCTTTAGAACTTTTTCTTTAATAGCCATAAGCGGGAGTAAAAGACCAACCGCCCGAACAAACACTAGAGGCGCCACCGGTCATCAATTGGTGTAAAAATTGCGAAAATTTAATCATCTAATTTTGACACAAGGGGTCGCGCTTAACTTTTTCAATATTCATTGTTTTCCAACTATATTATTAGACTTTGTTGTATTTTGTGAATGTATAAATGTTTTCTTAGTATAAAGTTGCATTATATTAATTTAAATTATATTACATACATATTTAAAATTAATATTATGACATATATGTCAGTTGCCGTGTAAAATGTCATCTTGATAACAAAAAGTTAGTTATTGTCAAAATTAGTTAAAATCATGTTAAAATATTAAAATTTACAAGTTATAATTCGATATTTTATATTATTTCAACAACAAACACATAATAGTACAGCGTAATGTTGATATGCAGGTCCAAATCAAAAAGTGCCGTTATATTTTTCAGTTTTCGTTGTCAGCCGCGGAAGTTTCAGTGATTTTAGTGTTGTCGGATATTTTTTTGTGAAATAGAAATATTGCGTTTGGATTGCAAAACGGAATTAGTTCGAAGTTTTATTGCAATGTAAGTAAGCGTTTGTCCAATTTATATTTTACTTTTTTCATACCTACGACCGAGCCTACGACAAATATGCATATATTGAAATTTTAAAATTCGTTTTATTTAAAAAATGTTAGAAAACAAGCTTGTAATCCTGTAATTGACAGAATTGTTATGTAATATATTCCATTTAAATGTAATATATTACTTTTCAATTAAAAAAATGTAAATTTAAAAAATATATACAGGCATTAATTGAATTTTTTTGAGTGCGAACCAAAGGTGCGAACAAACACGACAGGCGCTTTATTATTTACTTTCATTTCTTAACATGACAGAAGTTCTAAAGGGGGATGTTTTGTGTTATATGTCATAATCATATTTCCATTGTGTAACGACGCTTGTTTTTTGCTTTTTTTATGTTAAAAATTGTATTAATTACTCTTTTATATAGCCAAGGATGCAAGATGCAAGTGTGTTCAGTGAGAAGTTAATTTTAAATTTGTGCAATTATATTTCTATTTTTTTTTCGTTGGACTTAATAAATACTCGTAAAAATGACTAGAAAGTGTTTGGTGTGTGGAAGTTCTAATATAAAGGTCCCCGAATTATCTTTTCATAGGCAAGTACAGTATTCAGTTGTTCTTTTATTTATATTAAACCACATGCATACTTTCTGGTTAGATTTCCTAAGAATATTAATGTTCGTACGGAGTGGCTAAATGTATTTTTTATATAATTTAATTTTTGTGACAGTAAACATTCAATTTATTGTTCAAATATACGCATTTTACAAATTAAATTTTTAAAATTAATATTCAAATTTGGCGCGTGGACGATAGGTCTTCGACAAGGATAGATAGAGTAGAAGCACCGCGTATGCAACAAAAGAAGATAAATGGAAGTCGATATGTTTGCGACAGTTTCAGATTCAGTAGACGTACTTTACGAGATATGAGTTGTCAATTCGAATTATTTGATAGTGGCGTTCAAACGGTCTTAATCTTTTCCTTATTTCTCCCAATAAACCCATCATGAACCGACCTCTAATTTTTTTCTAGAGCGCTTTCTTCGTCATTAAAACCCCGCTTGCTCTATCCCGCTGCTTTATTTCTTCTTCAGCCTTCGATATTCCGCTGGAATTTACACGATTTGCTATTGAAATAAATCAAATTTAGGCTAAGCCCTCGGTTTGCCAAGTAGTCGATAGAATTATACCAAGTTAATCTCATTAGCGGAAACCTTTCCAGTCTGGCTCGGGG
Source organism: Sitophilus oryzae (assembly GCF_002938485.1). Taxonomy (NCBI): domain Eukaryota; kingdom Metazoa; phylum Arthropoda; class Insecta; order Coleoptera; family Curculionidae; genus Sitophilus; species Sitophilus oryzae. The sequence continues at coordinate 5,252,221 of NW_022146732.1, read as the reverse complement.
CTGTTAATCGGGCTTCGTTTGAGGCAATCTACTAGGTCAGTCTGCTAGTTTACTAATTAGGTACGATGGTGACAGAAGTATAGTGGAAAAATATATGAATAGTGTACTTCGGGATAAGGAAGGTTTATGTGTGGATCAGGACTGGAAGTGTTTCGTGTTGATCGAGTGAATCATGGTAAATATATTCGTTACATTTTAGTCTCGTAATTTTTTTTATGGAAAATTGTATACAGTGTGTGAATAATTTGATTCACTTTCACAAAATTTGTATTAAAATATTAATATTTTTGATAAACACAGCTCACAAATACACGTCGCGTCACTACATATTTCTAAGCCTTTTTTCATTTCCGCTAGTTCGTGTATTGCGGCCGTCTCGCTCGCTCGTGTGTCACGGCCTTGAATTTTTTACTTCCAGCACACGTAGAAGTTTCACTTCAAAAATTGCTCGTTCTAAAATGGTTAATCTCGTTTATTATTTTCGAAATTTCCATACCATTTTAGAGGAAATTAAAAAAACATGAAAATTTTGTTGAATTTTGGTAATATAATTTCGATTTCATTCTTTGATAGAGGCCATAGAGGGGTTTATTATTAATTTTAAATAACGTCATATTTTTTGCTGTTGTTAAAGTATCACATTTTCCGATAACTATTATCACCCTTTCCGTAGCATTTGGAATTTGTGCTTCTTTAATATTTTAAAATAGCAAAAAATATGACGTTTTTTTCCATAGCAACCTTAAAATTGCCTTATATCTATCAAAAATAGTAGATAAAATAGTACTTTAACCGCAAGGGTAGATTAAATGATATTTTAACAGCGAGGATAAGTTAAAAACTTTATTTCTTCTCGCACGTTTTTTAATTGCTTGAATATCTGTTTATTCTGTAATTTTTTTGTTCCATATTGTAGGAACTTTATAGAGCGATGTATTTCGGCTATGTCCTGGTCCTGGCAGTATTCTTCCTCATGATTTGGGTGTCTTATGTCGAATCCAAAGAACAAGAGTCCGTAAAGTACCCTCCTTGTTTCTTCAACCCGCTGTGTAGTTGTTCGAAGGCAGTACCAGACTTGGGAATAGTCCAGTGCAAAGACGTACACTTGTCTAGGATTCCTGAAACAGTAAATGTTTCCAAGGCGTTCATGTTACACCTGGAAAATAATGGATTGAGAACATTGGAACCGTTTTTTCTACAAAGCACAGGTCAGTGATATTTTGTTATTCTAGGGTGATCCACTAAATTGAAATGAAATTTATGTGGAGAATGTCATTGATCCTCATTTCTAAAGCTTGATTTTCATGCGTGCGTTATCCGTTGATATGATGGTCCGACATAGCGTTTTTGCGCCACTTTTCATCCGTAAATTTTTTACTCCAGCCCGTCAATGGAGAAAGATCATACGATAACGGACGTTTTGACACTTTTTTGACAAATTTAATCTAACTTTAATAAACTTCCCCTAGGAGATGCAAGACCTTGTCGTTGGTGGGGAAGCTCCTGGTCAGGTGCTGGGGGGAATCCCCTCTAGCACTTGGCTTGGTCTAAGAAGCATCTCACTCATCGTCTTGTCCCTGACTGTAGTGTCGTGGCCAGGGAATTGCACCAAGACATATAACGATACCGGGCGGGGCTACGGACAGCCTCAACCTTGGGGCACCCCAGTGTATTTTACCCCTTACTTCTACATGCGGGGCTCTGTAGAAGTGGACCGACTGTCCCTAGCGACTCATAGGAACACTATTAGATCTGGTAATAATAGTAAAACATCACCGGTGAAGCTGTGGGGAAACCCCCTAGCGACATTGGGAACAGTAACAATGAAAGTTCCAAGGGGCCAAACCCAAAGAGAACTACAGGAGAGGTGGCTGACACTTGCGTGAGACCATCCTCCGCAAGTGGCATACAAGCTACCACCTTCTCCAAGGGTCGGGAGCCTACCTTCTACCTCTAAACCCAACAGGCGACACAAGCTACCGTTTCGTCTACCCGGCCTGGGTCGTAGCTCCTCGACTGTGAGGGACACGGGTCTCCGTAGGAAGTCCTGGGACTGTATGATGAGTTATAACTCAAGAAAGGGGGACACAATAGATCTCTAAGGTCGCAGAGATTAACCCCCTCCCACTTATTCTAAATTCTAAAATTCTAACTTTAATAAAAATATAATAGTACAAGAGCTAGCACCGTCGGGAAAACAAGAATTTTAAGAAAGCTGTATCTTTAATATATCTTTTGCTATGCTCTCCTGACCAAAGTGCGGAAAATCTAGCTGCCGATAGACTACTGCGCGTCACGTATGTACAGGGCATCCCATTTTCGTGTGTTTTATGAGATTTCTCGTTTACGAGCAGAGATACAATGATGCGATTTTCACATTACTTTGCTACTTATTTATGAAACTAAATACGCTACACATACGTTTGTCCTAACCTCCTTAGTTCCTGAAATACAGGGCAAATTTGTGCTGCGCAGTAGTGAACAGATGTTGAATATAGATATGATGCGCAGTAGTGAACGCTACGTCTATCGGCAGCTTCGGAGTATTCTCTCTCGAAAACGTTGCTAGCTCTTAGACTATAACTAAAACAGTAAAATCTTTATGGAAATGAAAATTACAAGCAAATCGTACATCCGAAGAACGGGAACATGAAAATGCAATAAAATTAAAAACTGCGAAATTTTCTAACCAATCGAAGTTTTTAAATTCAACCAATAAAATTAATATCGTATCATCGTATCGTCGGATAACGGTTGCATGAAAATCAAGCTTTAGTCTATTTGACGCGCAGTAGGAATAAAGTGCGTTCTCTATTAATTACAGTTCTCTATTAATTAGAAAAAACAGTTCTCTATTAATTACAGAATTATGATTATTACTAAAATAATCAATCTTTTATAGGATTGTACAAGATAGTTATTTCAAACAATCCATTGGTGATGGTGCCGGATGAGTCGTTTTTAGGCCTGGAAAGATCCTTGTGGGAATTGAAATTGAGCCACTGTCATTTAACTAGAGTTCCTAATAGAGCTTTAAGGTACTTGCAGAAGTTAAGACTACTTGATCTTACAGGTAAAATATTATAGTTTTGTAGTATTTATGGAATATTTTATTGTATAATACTTAGAGAATTAATACAGATGTATCCCTAGATCACAGTTTTTTTTTATATCGGTTTACTCTAGGTGGTAATATTTTACAATAATGTTTTTATCAACCTTTAATTTAAATTCACACTGGTTATTCTCTTATTTAAGTATACTTTATCTTTTATTTAGGAAACGATATAATCAAAATATCTCCAGAAAACTGGAGAGGTCTGGAAAGTTCCCTGGAAGTACTTATTTTATCCGAAAATGCCATTAACCACATTCCCATAGATGCTTTCTCTGGCCTGCCCATGCTGGATACTATCGATTTAAGAGGAAACCACCTACGCGAAATAGATCCATCTGTAAGAATCTTATAAAACATTTATAAAACTTTTATAAAACTGTTATAAACAATTAACGTTCTTTTTGAAGGTATTTCGTGATGGTATGGGTAAATTATCCCACCTGCTACTGGGCGACAATCAGTTGAGTGCCATACCTTACCAAGCTTTGCAACCTTTAAGAACTTTGAAAACTCTGGATCTGAGCTATAACAGAATTAACAAAATGTCACCCTCTACTGAGCCTGGAGTAAATATAAATCTCAATTTTCAAGTACGTTTTTTTTTGCTTAGATTGGTTTAAGTAGAGCCATTTTTGAAGTGAAACTTCTTTATGAGTGTTGGGAGTAAAAATTCAAGGCCGTTACACATGAGCTAGCCAGATGAAAAGTGATAAAAACATTTGATTTAAAGCTAAGAAAATCATTATAATAAACTTGATACTGTACTTGTGTACCAATGTTCTCTGGTTGTGTCGTGGAAGTAAATTTGCATGCATATTTCCATCGATAGGTTTGTAACTTCTGAATAACGGTCTAGGTAAAGCATCTAGTTCAGTTGCTAGCGCAGAACTAGAATAACTAGAGTTAAGCAGCTCGCATTTTCAATGGATGATTTTGTCATATTTATTTCAAACCAATAATCAACGAGAATATTCGTATAATTTAACAAAATTACTGTAAATCACTATAAATAAACAAAACATGTACTTCTTCTTCTTCTTGTTTTATGATGGTTCTACGACAAGGCAACCGCCAGCTCAATTTGAGAGTGATCAAGATGTTGCCATATCAAGGCCATGACCATATCAAGGCCACTGATTCTTATCTGATTATATGTATAATGCTTTGAATAAGAAAACTAAGGAAGGAGCATATCAAAAATCTTACCGCGATGGGCTTCAAATACAGTGGCGGACTAAGCCTGTCGGAGGTTTGTGAATATATAAAAAATGTGAGGTTTGTGTGTGATTGTGTGATATATATATATATATATATATATATATATATATATATATATATATATATATATAAGTATATATATAAGTATATATATATATATATATATATATATATATATATATATATATATATATATATATATATATATATATATATATATATATATATATATATATATATATATATATATATATATAGGGTGTCACAGAAATAAGTGAAAGTATTTTAAGGGGTGGTAGATAAAACAAACATATTTTTTCTTTATCGTTTTTCAAATAAGTCCAAAATAACGGAGTTATTTTACTTTGAAAATATACAAAAAAAAATGTTGCTAAAATTTTGAGAACCACTGGATCTTTTCTGGATTTTCTTTCTTGTAAATTTAATCTAATACCTATTTTGTCATATTAACAAAAAATTATGTTTTTTAACTAAAAACTAAAGAAAAATAGAGTTTTCAATTGTTTTTTCGCGAAAAAAACCTCTTAGGCGTGTTTCTGGGGTTGAACTATACTACCAGTTAAAATACTTGTACTTATTTCTGGGACACCCTGTATATTACAGTCAGTATGTCCCCGGATTGTCTTTACAAGAGAAAAAGCTTTTTAATTATTGACTTTTTGAAAAAAATGTGTTCTTCATAAGAATTTTTGCCTGTTGTAAAATGGCGTTTATAATTTTCTAAATATCCATAGCGTTTTAAAAAAACATAAAAATGTAGTTTTTTAATGTAATTTTTCCCTCCAAAAAAATCCTAAAAAACTAAAATTCCTAAAAATTAAACGCTATGGTAATATAATTTCGATTTAATTTTTTGATAGATCGTTATAATTAATTTTGATTAACGTCATATTTTTTGATGTTAAAGTATCACATTTTCCGATAACTATTATCACCCTTTCCGTAGCATTGACTAAATAAAAGTTGTGCTTCTTTAACATTTATAACAGCAAAAAATATAACTTTCATTAAAATTCTGTCAATAATAATCTATCAAAAAATGAGAACGAAATTATATTACCATAGAAAGATGTTTTATTTATACCAGTTCAAAAATTCAAGTACATTTTCATGTTTTTTTTTTATTTTCTCTAAAACGGTATGGAAATTTGGAAAAGCATATACAGGAATTACCATTTTAAAACAAGTAAAAATTTGTATGATGACAATCCGCGGACATACTGTAGATATAAATATCTTATTCATCGGCAGTGCCGTTTTTACGTAGGGATCCGACGCACAACGGGCCCCGACCAGAGGATTAAGGGCCCCAGCTCCAAAAAGGCATCAAAAACGATAACATCAATTTTTTTAAAGCTTATAATAATACATTTAAATTGAAAAACGAATGCAATTTGACGTAATAAAACAATCCCCAATCCCCAATGTTTGCATATGTTTAATGGCAATTTATGATGACAAAGTGATGGGAATATCGGTTCCACATATAAGCCGCGTTATTTTCGCGACCGTTCCAGGTAAATACCGCGATCTTGTAAGGGGCCCCTTACAAAATCGCGGTATACTCATAGGTCCAAGAATAAATAATAATTATTCGATATTCTAAACAAAGAAAATTACCCCTTGGTTTAATTTCGTAAATAGAAAAATGCCATTGACAATTCTGGGGCCTAATAATTGATAATTAAGTAAATATCTGCTTCCATTTATACTGTGTTTAGTTTGCGTATACTTATGGTTTGCATACTCTACCTACAAATTGCTTTATTGATCTGACCACATATTGGCCTGTTTGCCAGTTGAATAAAAAAATACTTATTAAGATTTAGAGGCTCCCTAGAAGAAGGGGCCCGGGGCGGTCAGCCCCCCTAGTCCGCCACTGCTCAAATATGGCCGACTTAAATTTCGGTTTATCAGTGCCGTTCTAATTTTATTTAAAAAATGTAAAACTATGATGTAGGGTAGACGTGGGGTAGACTCAATAATTTGTAATTTTATTTTACGTTGTGACTAAATGTTGGTAGTTATTAAAATTGTTATAAAAATATATAATTCTAATAAAAATAGATAAGTTACAATAAGTATTTATTAACACAAACATCCGATACGCTACTGAAGCAGGTAAGTCAAATTAGCGTATCAAAATTCTTTGACATCTGATCTTTGACAAGTAGTAAATAAAAGCTAAAATGCAAGAAAAATATATAATTTAGTTAATTTAAGTGAATTTCATAAATGATCGGTTTACTACACGTATGTATATTATATAGTCACTTACTAGCGAAAAGTTGTTCCATTATTTTACTAATTTTGCCGAGATCTACCGCACGCTACACAACCAACTATTTTAGAGTGTTTTTCGATAAATCGCGATAGTGTCACTGTTAATTTAAGTTTTGCCACAATTTCCATCTAGATTTACTACCTTTATACAACTATCAGTAGTAGAATAAATAATAAATAACATAAAATAAGGTCCGTAAAGACTGACAAATCCACAAAATTTCAAATCAAATGTGTCAAATGAATCGTCAAACAGAACTGTCAAGGATCCCCACCCTAGAGTGCTCTTTTTCGGCCCATCATGCATGAATACATGGATAGAGTAAACGCTACGAATGTTTGGGAGTGATTTATCGCTTGATGAAGTTAGAATCGACACGCGCGCTATCATTTTTACATTAAAAAAATAAATTTTTACCGCAGACGTAGGTTTTTGAAGGCCCGGTCTAATCATCTGCCTGCGCTCCTCCTACTTATTCTAAAATGTTAGCGTGATTGACAAAGACGATACTATATCGCGTTTCTTTGATTGATTCGTTTTTGTGCGTCAGTCCATTGGTGTGCTTGCAGTGCGACGAATGGGGCATTCCATTTTATATTTATAACCAAATATATGTTTTGACAAGACTTTGACAGTTAAAACAACAAATTACAACAGATTATATATTGATTATTATATGACTTGAAAGACTACGGCACTGGAATTAAGTTTTATATGACCTTGAACAGATTAGTTCACATGGTAGCGACCGATGAATCACTCCCAAACATTCGTGGCGTTTACTATAGCATTATGCTTCTTCCTTAGTCTTCTTATTCAAAGGTATAATGGGTAAATTTTAATATAACTAACTTCTATGAAAGTAACCTGTCCCTGTGACTATAAAATGTTATTATTATTATTATTTATTAAATATATAAAGGACGTGCTGAGAGGAAGATTATATCACAAAGAAAGGCACATAGGATAGAGGTCACACAAACAAACTGCATTCGGAAACTGAAACAAAAAGAAAATAAAAAATAGAAAGTTGAGCATTATAATTTAATTTTATTAAGGTTTAATAATATCATAATAGTTTCTATTAATTTTTCACTTGGCTTTGACCAAACTGTAAATATTGATAATGAGTAATAAACAAAATATGTAAACAAAAATAGACCACACGAATTGTTGGTTAGGTTCAAAATTTCTTCTCTTCTTAAATACATCTTAAGGGGTGTTATTTTGGGTGGCATTTTCCAAAAATTTGCAGTCCATATTGTGGAAACAGAAAATGTACAAATTAACAGAAATAAATTGAAAATAATATTTATATTAAGACAGCACTATACAGGGTGGCCCATCGAAAACCTTCCGCAAGGCATAACGGCCAGGGTAATTTTTTTTTTCAGAAAATTCAAAAACACGTCGTCAATTTTGTTTGTGGGTTTGCCCCAAAAATGATTGCAAAATCTTTAACCATCTAAGCGGGGGTGTCATCCCCAACCTTTTTCAAATGGGAAGGGGGGTCAAGTGGCGCCACAATGAAAAGAGCTTTCTATTCTCTATATTTCCCCGCTTCGTTTTTGAAAATCGGTCGAGTCATTGAGAAAATATGAAGGATTGAAATTTGAAAAATTTATTTAAACATTTATCAGAGTAAATGATAAGGATAAATTCCTTCGACTAATTTGCTGTTTTTTCTTATTATTTCTAGATGTTTACGCTAGTTACGATGTTACGTTTTTTTTCACTTGCCGCAAGGTTGAACGATCAGGTGCGGTAGTTGCTAGATAGCTGTTCTATGACTTGTGCGTTGAAGTTCTTCTCAATATCGTTAAACTTTTTAACAATTATGGTGTACTTACTTGCAGAAAAAGTGGAAATAATCGAACTTTATTATAAAAATAATGAATGTGGCAATCGGGTTGCGCAGATATTCAATGAACGCCAACCTGACAAACACCTTTATGGCAAAATTGTTCGCGAGTTAGTAGCAAAATTTCGCCAAACTGGTTCCGTTATGAATAAAAAGAGGGCTCAAGTTTCGTTTAGCCGAAATCAGTTACATAGAATATCGGTTTATAGGATGATTCTATACAAGAAAACTAGCACTACATAATTTGATTTTTGCCGCGGAAATTCTTTGTTTTTGAGTAAACTCGAATTTTTAATTTTTCTATTATTAACTAAAATTTAAAACTTTACGGTGTTTTTAAAAGTTTTTTTCATTATAGAATGACGTAAAAACATTTAATTCAACGATGTGAACTAATTTTTATCACAATAATTTTCATTGATTTTTCCGGATTTAGAAGTGCCGAAATGTGATAGAAAGATAAAAACTACATATTTTTGTTTGATTAATAATTTGCTATAACTTTTCTATATAACTATTTCCGCGGAAATGTATCATAAGTGCGGTGTAATGGAAAATCTTCAATATTTCGAAGTTTTCCATAGTATTCTCTACTTTTTTGCATACTTTCGGTTTGGTTTGGTTTGGTTGTTTTTATTGGATTTGGTTGTAGTGGGTTTAGTTGGCTTGGTTTGATTTGGTTGTTTTTTTAGGGTTTGGTTTGGTTTAGTTGTCGTTTTTTTGCTTTATTGACAATTTTTTTTAAATTTTTGCATTTATTGACCATAGCGATATTAAGTTGATAAGAATAGATATTATTCATTGATCTGTGTCAAAGGTCGGGAAGAAGATCACTGCATAGTGGTGAAAAAAGGCATTTCCGCGGATTTTCATTTTTGTATCGGTGCTTAAAAATAAGTCTACATTATAAAATAATATTAATTTTATATATCTCATTTCGTTACTTCTAAACCCTATTCAAAAAATGGCAACATCGCATTTCCGCGGAAGTTCATTTTCGTATTCGTATTTACAAAGACGTCTAAAATATGGAATAACATTAATTTTTCATGTATGTCATTTCGTTACTTTTAAACCGCATTCAAAAAATGGTGACGTATTTCCGCTGCAAATTTTTTCCAGTAATATACTCCCTGAGGTACCTAAATGACAAAAAAATGTTTTTTTCTTTTTTAACAGATTTCGGCTAAACGAAACTTGACCCAAAAAGAGGCAGAGGGAAAATCCTGTAGTAAATGAAGCTATGGAGGTATTCGTATTGGCCCAAGTTGCCATGGATAGTACGCTGAGTACAAGAAAATTAGTCAATGAGACCTGCGTGAATTGTACAAGTGTCATAAGGATATTAAAAAACACAAGTTGCACCCGTACAAAATTCAGTTGGTACAAGAACTCAACGAAGACGATTTTGATCGTCGCTTGCAATTTTTTGAAACTGTGAGCGAACGAGTGGCGAATGATAATAATTTCCTATTTAATGTGTGTTTTTCGGATGAGCGTACTTTCGTTTTGAACGGTGTAGTTAATCGGCACAGCTGTCGGTACTGGGCTGAGGACAACCCCAGGGGTTTTCACGAGGTGTACACACAAAACCCTCAGAAATTGTGTGGGCTGGTTTTTTGGAAATTCTATTGTAGGTCAGTTAACGATATTGAGAAGAACTTCAACGCACAAGTCACAGAACAGCTATCTAGCAACTACCACACCTGATCGTTCAACATTGTGGTAAGAAAAAATGCGCAAATATCTAGAAATAATAAGAAAAACAGCAAGTTCGTCGAAGGAATTTATCCTTATCATTTACACTGATAAATGTTTAAATAATTTTTTCAAATTTCAATCTTTCATATTTTCTCAATGACTCGACCAATTTTCAAAAACGAAGCGGGGAAATATAGAGAATAGAAAGCTCTTTTCATTGCGGCGCCACTTGACCCCCCTTCCCATTTGAAAAAGGTTGGGGATGACACTCCCGCTTAGATGATTAAAGATTTTGCAATCATTTTTGGGGCAAAAGTTGTCTCCCTCACAAACAAAATTGACGTGTTTTTGGATTTTTTGAAGAAAAAAATACCTTGGTCGTTATGCCTTGCGGAACGTTTTTGATGGGCCACCCTGTATGTCACTTTTTCAAGCATGTCCTTCAAATCCTTCAATTTAATAGCTGTTAGTAAGAAGTTTCACTTCAAATATGCGAACATAGTTTTTTTAGTAGATATTAATTATCATAGAGTCATTTTATTCTATTTCAGCTTAACTTAGACACATTTAGACTGGATTACAATCAACTGCGTGTCTTGGAACCTGCTTCTTTTCAATACTTCAATATCGTCAACAAGACGTACCTCGATGGAAATCCTTTATCCGCTGTAGAGGTAAGAATAAAATAAAAAAAAAAACAATGACTAAAGAATACAAGAACCAATAACACCAGAAACCAAATTGTTACAGTTCATGTTCCTTAGTCATAGTAAAAAACAAATTTTATACCGAAAGAACGAAATAAATTGACAAGTAATTTTGCAGAACGACGCATTCAGGCAAGCAAAAATAAGGGAGCTCTTTCTTCGGAGTTGTGGATTGACCAATATCTCTCCCGCTGCGTTTGCAGGCCTGGAAAACTTTCTGGAAGTTTTGGATTTATCCGGAAACAATATTTCTCTGCTTCCCAACGAACTGTTTCAAAGGCGAGTGTGAATTACGTTAAATATACAGGGTGTTTTAATGGAAGCTTCTTTGATTGGGATAGGAAAAAGTATATCTTCTTATTGCTGCCAAAAGTCACTAACTAACATTTTTCCGAACAACCAAATTCAATCACTAACTATGTTTTGTAGCAGCGAATCGATTGCAAAAGACATTAACTACGATTTCTGGCTATTTATGTTTTATTTTAATACCGAATAGTTACTAACTATAACATTTTTATGCAATGCAATTCATCTTTAGACGCATTTTTCTCGGAAGTAACAAAATGTAAGTTAGTGACTTTTGGCAGCAATGGGACGATATTTAGATAAAAAGCTTGTAAATTTGAACTGGATCAAGTAACCTTGTAGAGAGAGAGAGAGGAACTAAAATCTTTACAAGATAATTAAATATTTTTAGAAATAATGCATTTTTTGAATGTATACAGGGTGGTCCGAACTGTTATCAATACCTGTCCATCATTGACATAAAATAAAACAATATTAAACATGTTGACTAAATAGTTATTAGACCGAAATCATAAACTTGAAATATTTTTGTGCCAAAAGTTCAGCAGAAACTGTTTCATCATTATTTTTTTGAAGAAAAATTTATGATTAATTTAAAAAAAAAAAAAATCATTTCAGTCAAATAAAACTATCTGCTCAACATGTTTATTTTTTGGCAATAATGACATGTATGGACTTTTTCCATTCTAAATATCTTGAGAACAGTTGCTCGTAGCGATTGTTACCAAGAAACATTTTTTACGTATAAAATTACGGAAATGTATATTTTTTCACTCGGTAGTTTTATACAGGTACGGAAGAAAAGTTTTTAATCTTCAAAACAGTTAAAACCCATGTAGGTGGCGACCTTTACAAATAGGAGTCATATTGACATCATAATCAAATTTCTCATGTCAAAAAACTTCTAGACATCACTTTTCATTAAAATATTGACGTTACTTCAGAAATTATTTGGAAAAAATCGAAATAAAAATGAAACTTCTATACCCTGTAACTCTTAAACTAAGCATTTTAGGACATACATTTATATGACCTTTTTACTTATTTTTATCTGCAGAATATGCTGTCGAAGTTTCTGGAATATAGTTCGGACCACCTTGTATACTGCCGTCATAAGCTAAACCCCCGTATTTGAAAAAAAATCGAGAAATGAGATATGTTGTCTGGTATAATTAAAATATCGAAAATTTTTATTTTTCCTATGCTATAACCCCGTATCTTGCTTAAAAACACTAAAAAATAATACTTTTTTCCCCCGTATTTGCAAAAAAGACCCTAAATGCTAAGGAAAATTTACGTATTTTTGTTTTACCTAAGGAGAAACAAGTATGTGCAATCAAATACGTAGAATTTGCTTAGTAAAATTCAAATACGAGTAATACGCGTAGCGGCTACATCATTTGGCGCGTGTTTATACGTGTTTATTTCTAATCGGGTGGTAGGTATTTTGTCTTTTAGATTGCCGCTACAACAGCTAGCCAAATAATATTGTTTAGGGTGTTTAAATAAATATTTTGATAAAAGTTATTAGTAGTTGCGTTAATTGAATACTTTATCGTGTGTGAACTCGTATGTGAATATGTACTAACTGTGAATTTGTGGTTACATGAAATTAAAATGAATTTGTCTGGAGTAAGAGGCAAAAAACTGCTTGCTTTAGCCAAGTTAGCAGAGGTTCCAAGAGCTGAAGTTCCTACATTTTGCGAAGATATTAATTGTGTTCGTGATACCCAGCAGAAGGAGGCCGGTCAATTTATTAACATTTTAGAAAGTTGTGTTATAAAAGACGACAAAGTACAACCTAGGATTCTGTCTGAAGGTCAGTTTTTTTTATAATCTAGGGTGGTAAAAAAGTTTTTGAGGTACAGGTTTTTAAACTAAAAAACTTTAAAAAATAGATCTTAGTTTTAGCCATTTTACGAACTTGCAACTTAAAAATAATTATCTTAAATCAAATTATTCACAATTAATGTTTGTACTTATTTCGTAGATTCAGAAGTACAAGTTTCCGATTTATTTGAGGCAAGCCAGGAAACTGGACCAGAAAGTCATGATCAATTATTAGGGGAACATGTTTGTCTGTTTGAGCCAAGTCATGGAACGGGAACCGATAATCAGGGTAATGATATTGGAGGGGTGGTTAATGATGTCAGGAGTCAAAATTACTCGATATTTTGCGAAGATAATACGTTCCTTGGTGAACTGAATGCCCAGGAGGGACAATTTATTAACATTTTAGAACCTTGTAATATTGATGTAGTGCAGCCTATGGTTGTGTCGAGTGGTAAGTTTTGCATATACTTACTTACAGTTTATAGTAGTAGGTAGTATACATTTTTACATGGTGACATCTTAATTTCGTTAAGCTTAAATAAAAATTATATTTGGAGGAATAATCAGGCTAAAATTGGTTTTGCAAAATGCCATTTTTGTCGTTAAAACTACTTACAGAATTGATTTTTTTAATTGGCATTGTGTAGGTTTCTTAAACCTCAATTTGACACTATGTAATTTAAAAACTCATTTCTGGGTGTAGATTTCGAATTAATGACGGTTATTTTATAGACTCAGAGCTGCAAGTTAATTCATTGCAAGAGAGCGCGGAAACGGGAACAGAAAAATGTGGTGTTGTTAATAGGACTTTAAATGACTGCAAAAATCATGAAGACATTCTGGAAGATGATGTGCTGGAGCACCAAGAAAACATTGGTAACTTCTTTGTATATGCTCTAGCATAATAATATTTTTTTGTTCTTAGATCTGAATGAGACGCTGGGAACTCTCACTAAAAAAGGCACGGTGAGGAAAAGAAAGAAGTATAAATTGAGCAAAAACGCTAGAAAAGAAATCAAAAAAGAAAACATTAGGAACGTACATGGAGTGGTCGTTAGTTGCCATCAAAATTGCAAGTATAAATGTACAAATAATTTCTTAGAAGAACAACGAGTAGCAATTAATAAAGATTTCTGGCAATTAAACCTAAAAGGACAGAAATCCTTTGTAATGAACTCAACAGAATGCAAATTACCAAGACGTAAAACCGAAGGATCTAAAAAAAAACAAACCTTTACCTATTTTTTGAAAGATGTAAACGGCACAAAAAGGCGGGTTTGTAAAGTATTTTATTTAACCACGTTGGGTTACAAAAAAAACAATGATTGGGTAATACAGTCAGCCTGGTGCAGCTCAAAATCTAAGTCGCAAATACAACATGAAGGCGATAAACGGGGTCGAAAACCTCCACCAAACAAATTGTCAAATACAGAAATTGAAAATCACATCAATAGTTTTAATCCATTAATTTCGCACTATAGACGCGAGCATGCACCGAACCGTCTATATTTACCCAGCGATGTAACGATTACTATGATGTTTCAAGATTTTCAAAAGAAGTATCCCGAGTTTATTTGTTCTTACGAAAAATATAGGAAAGTGGTTAAGGCCAAGAATATATCTTTTGCGAAATTAGGCAATGAAGAGTGCGAACTTTGTGAGTCATTTCAGCTACATAATCCAGAACATACGGCTGATGCCCTAAAAGAAGGTTGCGGAGTTTGCTCTAGCTGGAAGGACCATATTGAAAAAGCTAAAGATTCTCGCGAACGATACTCCTTAGATAAGCAGAAACCTCATGATAAAGGTACCCTTTATGTGTCGGTCGACTTGCAAAAGATAATAATGCTTCCCAGATTGGACATGTATAGAAGGGCTATTTTCACCCAGAGACTTATCGCATATAATGAAAGTTTCGTGCCAGTTGGGGCAATTACCGCTGAAAGATGCCCTTTTGCTGTTTTATGGCATGAAGCCATAAGTGGACGTAACCAGGAAGACATTATAAGTGCTTTTAAATCTTTTTTTTTGCATAACAGAGATGTTAAACATTTTGTATTGTGGTTGGACAATTGTTCCAGCCAAAACAAAAATTGGGCTCTGTTTTCATTTCTAATTTATATAATAAATCACCAAGGTATTTCTGCAAAAACTATCACCCTTAAATATTTCGAGCCTGGACATACATTTATGTCTGCAGACTCCTTCCACCACCAAGTTGAGGAGTCGTTAAAAAAACTAAAAAAAGTTTATGATTTTGAGGATTTTGTGCACGCCGTTGAAATGTGTAACAAAAGAAAAGTGAATATTAAAAAAATGTCGGTCGAAGATTTTCAACTCTGGAAGAATTTGTATTCTGTATCTAAAGTTAAAAAAGAAACTCCAAAAGTGTACATTTCGAAAATCAGTGAAATATTAGTTAAACGGAACGAGTATGATTTTTATTTTAAAATAAATACTAAGGACGATTGGAGAAAACTCGATTTTTTGCAAAAAAAAAATATTTTGGACATGCCGGACCCTTTAATAAAGTCACGACCCAATGGGTTTGAAAAAAGTAAAGTAGAAAATATCTTAAAAAATCTTGGTGATATTATACCAGAAAACAGAAAACAATTTTGGTTAGAACTCCCTGAAAAAAATGTTTTACCATGAAATAATGTATAATATTATGTTTTCATTTAAACTTAATCATTAGGTTCCTATTATTATTGTTGTACCTACATCTGTTTATGTTATTAAAAAAATAAACAACTTATTTAGTGTTGTGTGTGTTATTGATTTTAATATGGAATTTCTTAGGAAAATCCCCGTATTTCGACTCTTTTTCCAAATACGGGCATTTCCTCTAGCATATTATCCTAAGTAATCTAAAGTTAATCACCGTATTACAAAATACCAGTATTCTCCCTAGTATAAGGCCTTATTTTACATAACGCTTTTCACCGTATGGGTTTTTATTTTATGAAAACAATGAAATATAAGGTTTTCACATTAAAAAAAATATTCTACTCGTCTATTTCTTCTACTATAACACAGTTTCGATAATTTGAAGCCATTAGGTGAAGCTATAGTATGCATAAAAATTTAATTGCCATTTTGCGCCATTTTAAATATTTTGCAAATACGAGGGTTTAGCTTTGGACGGCAGTATAGTTGTCTTAATTTTTAATTTTAAAGAGATACACTGTATTTTTAAGATAGAACAGTTATTAAAAAATAAAATACAGGGTGTCCCAGAAATGAGTGCAGATATTTTAAAGGGTGGTAGATCTGGTCAAAATAAACATATTTTCTCTTTACCATTTTTAAAATAAATTGAAAATAACCGAGTTATTTAACTTTGAAAATTTAAAAAAATAATCGCAACATTTTGAGAACCGCCGGCAGATATTGCCAACTACATCCAATTATCCGGATCAAGCCCGGATTTCAGTTAATTCGACGCACTGTGTTGCCATATGGACAAGTATATGTTTACAAGTAAGTCATAAAATAACAACACCTGAGGAGTTTGCAGAGATGCATTACATTTTTAAGATTGTGATATTATTACATAAAATAAATTAAAAGTTAAATGTTTAAAAGTTAAATTAAAAAACTTACCCAACTTTAAAAAAAATACTTATGACAGATCGATGTAACTGCGACAGTTCTCTTTTTCGATACACACTTAACTAAAATACACTTCATTGCGCTGCTTTACTTGTACGTGCTATTATAAAAACTGCTAAAATAACAGTCCCCATTTTTAACTTAACACATTATTTTCATATAGGCTTCATCATAATTTGAACCACTGATTTACAAAACACCTCGAAAAGCACACATTACATATTACTTTGAATATCTTTTTGAATGAATAAATGTTGAGAATTATTGTCTCTTACCGCCACTTTACGAACTACTTTCAATCTAAGAAAATACATGTTTCACTCAACAATTTTAAATACGTATTTTGCTTTTTCGCTATTTTTTCGATGTATTTCGACAATTCCGTCAACAGCCCAACCATCGGCCAAGACAGCCACACATCCTTGGTTGGTAACTGTTCACTGCTTCTTTGTCGCGCCGGCGTGTCGAGCTTGCGCCATGCGAGGTTGCCGTAGTTTCAACAATTTCAAATTCAAGACACTCGAAGCAATCAAATTCTTATTAAATTTTAAAAATAAAACAGAAAAACATGTAAGGAAACAAACAAAACACAAATGAATTGATTATTGATAAGGTCACAAAAAAGGAATTTCTAAAATGTTTATCGTAATTCAGAATTCAATATATCGAAAACAGCCCGACGAATAATCAATTCATTTTCGTTTTGTTTGTTTCCTTTCATGTTTATCTGTTTTATTTTTAAAATTTAATACAAATTTGATTGCTTCGAATCTCTTGAATTTGAAATTGTTGTAACTACGGCAACGTTGCTTAACATCGTCGTCTGACGCAAGCCTGCCACGACGGCGCGGCTCAAAGGACCAGTTCACACGTGGCACTCTTGGCCAACGCGCGACGGTCGGGCTGTCAAAATACATCGAAAAAATAGCGAAAAAACAAAATACGTATTTAAAATTGTTGAGTGAAACATGTCTTAAATTGAAAGTAGTTCGTAAAGTAGCGATAAGAGAGGTATTCAAAGTAATGTGCGCTTTTCAAGGTGTTTTGTAAATCAGTGGTTCAAATAAAACAGAGAAACATGAAAGAAAACAAATATTGAATTCTAAATTACGATAAACATTTTAGGAATTTCTTTTTTGTGACCTGGTTGTGAATAATATGATGAATCATTTTCGTAAACGTCATAAACGTAATGTTTTAGTTAATTTTCGGTGGTTTTTGTTAAGTTTTCATTGAAAGGGTAAGTACTAAAAATAATTAATGTGTTTTTTTTCTATAATAATTATTAATAATGAGCAATGATAAAAATTTAACATTCCTAATTTCTGAGTAGAAATTTTTCTATGAAATTATAAATGTAGAACTATGTAGAATGTGGATAACATAGGAGGTTGCAACACTGCAAGGTTTAGATACACCGTAGAGAAATCTCAGGTGAATAAACAAGTGGCACTAAAAAGTTTTTTCAAATTTCCCGGAAAATGTCAAGAAAAATTTTAAATTTTCAACATTTTTTTTTCGCAAAAAAAACCTCATAGGCGTATTTCTGGGGTTGAACTATACTACCAGTTAAAATATTTGCACTTATTTCTGGGACACCCTGTATAGATTCTTCAGTCAAGTTTTTTTACATTCTGCCAAAAATATGATGCGCTGTCAAATGATACGTTCTAGTTATTGGTATAAACTGTATCTTTTTTTAAAAGGGTTAATCACTGCAACCTTACAGATATATTTTGTCCACCTTTCTTGAGTTATAACTCATCATACAGCCTCAGGGCTTTGACAAAAGCCAGTAGCTGAGACGGTTTTACAGAGGGTAGTTCTGCATTTCCTATATCAGTCGTACCAAAGTTTGTGGCACGAATGGCATATACTTATATACTTAAATTTTCATTACATGTAAATAATACTACCCCACCGACAAATTTGAGATGCATTCTTGCAATTATAATAAAAAAAATAGGCGACAAAGTTAAAAAATTTGGAATAAACTCATTTTCTAGGTTTCAGTATATCAGAACACTGTTCCTACGAGACAATATCATCACGAAACTCAGTCCTAGCGAAGCGTTCAATAGTTTCCAGTACACTCTGTATAATTTGGACTTAAGTGGTTCTCAAAACATGCCCATTAATATACAAGACTTACGAAGGTAAAAAATAGTATTCTGGAGTATCTATAAGTTTTTAATACACTCAGATTCAAAAGAAACCTAACGGAGAATTTGTTCGTCAAGTCAAATACTAAAGTTTATAATAAACTAAAGTTACGAATTAAAGTTGATATACAGTTTGCTAAAAAAATCATAAACATAGGGCTAAAAATTAAAAAAAAACCTATCTTAACACTTTAAACTTGACGAAACATTTTCCCGTTGCGTTTTTTTGCATCTGAGTTTTTTTACATTTAATTTATTTTTTTTACGTTTTTAAGATTAAGAAGTTTAAGATCTCTTTCTTTATCTCGCCTAAACCAGCCTCATATTGAACCCGATGATTTTCTGGAATTTGGAATCGATCTGGAAGAAATGTCTATAACTTATGCAGGGATACAAAGCATAAAAAACAACGCATTTAAGCATGTGCACGGATTAAAATCGATCGATTTTTCCGATAACAGCTTGACCACTATTGAAGCCGATGCTTTTGTTGATGTATGTTATTTATTTTTAGCCTTTTATAAATTTGAGACTATTTCTTACTTATCAGTTTCATTGAACCAGTTTGACTGATTCAGTGTACTGAAAGAGAGAAAACGATCCTTCTCAGTTTTGCCAGAAATTTTCGAGCGAATTTCTTCAACGGAGCCTGAAAAAGCTTCATACTATTCCTTCAACTTCACAAAAAATTCCAGATCTTTTGAAAAATCACCAAATTTCGTGTATTTTACGTATTTCATAATTAGGAGAAAATTTTTAAAAACTTATTTCTGGTAATTTTTGGTATTTAAATAAACTTTTTATTAAAAAAAAATAACACGATAAAAAATGCTGTCATAGATACTCGACAGCAGTATTATAAAGTATGTTTCGAAAAAAAAATTCTTTGCTTACAATGAGTGCTTGAACCGAGAATAATTAATCGTGCAAGACGCCATGATCAGCTAACTTATTAGATACTAGCGTGTACCCACGACTTCGCTTTGAATTAATCATTTGTAATGGTGATGATAAAGTAATGCAAGAATTTCCATTAACATATAAACTGAATAAAATTTTCTCACATTTATGTCAGCATGAGAAAAAACAATCGAGAAACCCCTCCTTATTGAACCCCTACACCCCACAGTCAATCCGTTTGCTAAAAATCAGCTTTAAACGTCAAGCAGTTTAAGCAGAATCGTGATTACTCAATGGTCATATTTTATGAAACACCCTGTATAAATTTTAAAAAAATCTTAAAATATGTAAAACAACAAAATAAAATATACGTGTTTAAGAGGTTTTCCGAAAAACTCACCGGTTTTTAAATAAAAAAATATTCTAATATTTGAGGGGTGGTTTCACCCCCTTAGAATCCGAGTTTCAAAAAATCTCTTCTTATCGAACCTCTACACCCTAAAAATCAGCTTTTTACGTCAAGCGCTTTAAGCAGGATCGTGATTAATCATAATAACCAGATTTTTTGAAACACCCTGTATACATTTTTAAAAAATCTTAAAATATGTAAAAAAATAAAATAAAATATACGTCTTCAAGCGTTTTTTCGGAAACTGGGCCGTTTTTTAAATAAAAAATATTGTAATATCTGAGGGGTGGTATCACCCCATTGGAACTGGAATTTCGAAAAATCCCTTCTTATCGAACCTCTACACCCTAGAATCAACCTGTATGCCAAAATTGAGCTTCTTACGTTGTATGGTTTGAGCAGGATCGTGATTAATCTGTAAGTCAGTCACTTAACGATTTTATGTATTAGTATTAGTATAGATAACAACTTTGGTTTAGTTATGGTATGTGTGTAATAAGACGTATTGAAAGATAAAAATGTATCTATTAATTTTTTGCTAAATGTTAAAATCTTTCCAATTGCGGACTTTTTGACAGCAACATTGCTTTAATTAGACACTGTTAAAGTGACGAAATAGATGTAGGAATAACAATAAATACTCCTATTACATATTTTGACAATTTTTGTTGTGTAAAACTGCTAGAAACCTCCATATTGTCTTCTTTTTGAATAAAAATCCTTCATATTGAGGGAAATCTTTTAATTCTGGCATCACTGGCGTTTGTGTTCACAGGTTTTATATTTTTTTCCATAGCAACTGCTAAAATTGACTTATATTCATAGATAAATGAAACAAGTTTAGATTGGAAAGTGCCCATAAGGACAATGTAAACACTATTTGGCGCTATTCTTGCAACGGTCGCGACCCAAAACTTTTGAAAATTTCGGAGCGGTTCGGCTTTTTCCTGAATTATATCGCCAAATATTTTTTATTCAAATTTGTGATTATTTTTGTTTAATTTTATAAATAAAATACAGTGTGTTGCATACAAGAAACTTTATTTTATATAAGGACGCATGTATGAAATACCTATAAAACATTGGAAACCGACGTTATGCCACGATCCACGATGGCTTTTGCAGTTCACAGTTCACAGCACAGCTTTTTAAGTTATTAATTTCACTTTTTCACAATTATCACCGGTTGGAGTAAATAAAACTTGAATTAAACTCACAAGATAGCAATAATTACTTTGAAAATGGATGCTATAAACACTTTTCGGAATTTCTTTAATGAGAGCAGTTTAGTTAGCAGAGCAGTTATGCCATTTTATCGTCTTGTATAAGTCTTGTATACAAAATAACAATTTTTTTATATTTGCTATTTGATATAAGAATGAACATTATTTTTAGATTGGTCATTCTCTGGAGCAATTATCTTTGGCCCATGCGTTTTCTGCATCTTTCTCCACAGTGCCTAGCGACGCAATTAAAGTTTTAAACAATTTGGAGTTCCTGGATTTGAGCAATAACAAGTTTAAAACGTTGGGAGAGACCAGTTTTCATTTCCTGAAGAAGTTACGGAAAATTGAATTACAGGACAACCTGATTGATGTAATTCACAAAGGCACTTTCCAGGTATAAAAATTAATACAAAATGCTGTTGTTTTGTTTATATTTGTACTGTTTCTTTATACTTGCTTGTACTATTATCTTTAAGAGTCTATTACGATGTAGGGTCGGCCACACACAAAATTCCAAACACTCGTGCTTTGATTAAGGCTTGATTAAGGCTTGCAGTGCTTCAGTATTTGCCATAAAATAGCGAGCAATTTGTTACAAAACCATATAAATTATATATCACTGTAATCACAAAACTTCAATCTATTTCCGTATTGTAACCGAATTTTAAATTAAGTCTTTATTTTGGAGAAAATTTAGTCCAAACATAAGGAATATTTTGTTGATGTTTGACCATCAAAATCTTAAAAATAAAGAAGTTGTCTAAAAATGTGCTACAATACGGATATAGTATAATCCTTTATCTTTAATTTCCTTCTTCATTTGTGTAAAAATACCTAGCCAGTTTTACATAAAACGCTTATTTTGCTACTTTTTCGGACTAGTGAAATGGACTCTTAATTGTCAATATGTAATGATATAGCGTTATCAGTTGTTGTGTAATTCTCGTTTTATTTACAGGGTGATATTCATTCCAACTTAGAAGAAATATATTTCTCTTTTAACAATATTAAAACAGTACCTCAGCATACTTTTGTCCACTTGCCTCAACTAGAACGACTCTTTCTCGATGACAATCAATTAGAAAGTTTAGATCGTCGAGCTTTCATGAACTTGGAACACCTGAAATCACTTAATCTCAAAGGTATAAAGCTTGCTTCATATAGACGCGAATCGCGAATTGCGAAAAGCGATTCGCCAAAAAATATTCGTAAAATTTGGACCTATTTCATAAGTCGCGACTTTTTAGGGACATTTCATTTTTGCTCCACTGAAAGTTACCAAAAAAAAATCATAACCTGAGATTTATTCGTGTTTACGATCTTTATTTTATATATTATATCATACAATATGAGTTTAAATTTGTTTAATGATTATGAATATCGATTACGATTGTGGGATTGGAATAGAATAAGGCGCAAATTGCCATTTACTTATTGTTAAAACGTAGAAGAGAACGGGTTTATAGCACAGGTTTATAGGTCATTTATGGGTCATTTGGGACATGTGAAATATTCAAATTTCGTAAGCAACAAGGTGCTTATTGCAATTTAATTCAAGAAATAAGGACAAAAGATGAGAAAAAATTTAGGAATTTTCACAGATTGTCTGGATAGGAGTTTGATAACTTGGTTGAAGTTGAAAAATTGTCACCATATATATCAAAAACATATTATGCACGAGAACCCATTTCAACTGGAAAAATGCTTTCAGTTACTTTGCGGCAGCGTCGTCAAAATAATTGATAACCGGATCACCACACCATTCTGCGCAAACGCGAACCTTAAAATCGCGCGAATATTCGCAAAAAGTTGAAAACACTTTAACTTTCCCGACCCCCAAATTTTAAATCTTGCGAATCCTAAAATCTTAAAATTTCTGACAGCGCCGCCATGATCAGCAAAAATTGGACCAATGAGGCAGTTTCGCAAAATCGCGATTCGCGTCTACGTGAACAAGGCTTAACTATAATAGATATAGTCTGTCCAATAACAGAGGAAAGATTTTGACATACAGCATTCAAAAATTGACAGAAAATACAATTTATACGACAAAATTAAAATGACAGATACAACTAGTCACTGTCATGGAATCTCTCGTCGGACATACTATATTAGTTTTGTTTTAGAATACAGTAGAACTTTCTGACCCGTTAATACCATTCGATCGAAAAAAAAACGGCGTCAGAGATGGCTTAGAAATAAAGATCGTTGTCATTTGGTATTGAAAATATCATTGATCGTCATTTAAATGCCTTTTTTCGATCATACGGTATTAAAAGTTTCTAATAAATGTGTTTTTTTAATTATATTAGGAAACAAACTAACAAAAATATCATACGAGGCGTTTCAAAATTTGCCAGAATTGGAAGATTTGGATTTAGCTTATAACGATCTGAAATCTCTGGATTTTATGATGTTTGATCAGGTCGGTACACTGGCAATGTTCAGTGTCAATATCAGTCATAACAGTCTAAAGGAATTGTTGGTGAATTTGTCTCCAGGGTTTGATACTCAAATAGGTAGGCAACAGGAATTTTTTATATTATTTTGTTATAGTGATTATAAGTTTCAATATACAGTATGTACGAGGGTGGTCTGAAAAGTTTCCGACCTAACAAAGATACAAGACATTTTTTCTGAATATTTTATTTTATTTTTCAACATAGTCCTCTTGTAACTCTACACACTTTTCCCAGCGATGCTCCCATCTCTGTAACCCGTCCAAATAGTACTCGGCGTTTTTCTCTACGAAATAGTGGTTCACGAAGGTGATTGTCTCTTCATTTGACGAAAATCTCTGTCCTCCGAGCGGAATTTTTAAATGAGGGAACAAAAAGAAGTCGCTAGGGGCTAGATCTGGTGAGTAAGGCGGGTGGTCAAGCAGTTCAAACCGTAATTCGTGGATTTTCGCTATGGCAACCGCTGAGATGTGAGACGGTGCGTTATCTTGGTAAAACAGGATTTTCTTTTTCTGTAAATGTGGCCGTTTTTTCGCAAGTTCTGCTTTTAGCTTGTCAAGTAATGATGCGTAGTATGCTCCTGTAATGGTTTTTCCTTTTTGAAGATAATCAATTAAAATAACTCCATGACTATCCCAAAAAACAGTCGCCATCACTTTCCCAGCCGAAATAACAGTTTTTCCTTTTTTGGAGCCTGTTCTCCCTTTGCCGTCCACTGTTTGGACTGTATTTTTGTTTCTGGTATATAGTGGTGTATCCAAGTTTCATCTACAGTAATTAATCGATGCCAAAACTCGGATTTATTGCACCTAAACTGAGCTAACATAGCGTTGGAAATGTTCATACGAACACGCTTTTGGTCTAACGTGAGCAAACGCGGCATCCAACGCGCGGACAGCTTTCTCATGCCTAAATCTTGATTTAATATGTGACAAACACGTTCTTTTGATATGTTCATAACCTCTGCTATCTCTCTCACTTTAATTCGGCGGTCGTCTAGCACCATTTGTTGAACTTTGACGATGTTATCGTCGGTAGTTGCAGTTTTTGGACGTCCCGAACGTTTACCGTCTCCCAAGCTCTTACGGCCACGTTTAAATTCAGCTGCCCAAAATTTCACTGTGGTAAATGATGGTGCAGAGTCCTCATACATAGAATCCAACTCATGTTTAATTTGTGTAGGCGTATTGCCTTTCAAAACCAGATATTTAATGACAGCTCGATACTCGATTTTGTCCATTTTCACAAAAACACTGACATCAACTCACTCAAACGACTGTTACATAACAACTGCGCATCCAAAATGGCTGAAACTTTGGTGAATAACTGTCAACAGATGAACAATGAAACTTCACTAGCTTTTATCTACGAGTGCTGCCATCTTCACGTTGAGGTCGGAAACTTTTCAGACCATCCTCGTATAAGAATTTTGCACATTTGGAGAGACAAATAAAACTGTGAATTATATTTTTATTTACTTTTCATACTAAAACTTCTTTTCAGAATTTTTTTACGTACTTTGGAAGAATGTACAGGGTGTCCCGCTAAGAATAGCTCTCGGCTGTATCTCGGAAAGTATTAGCCGTAGGGGCTGTGGAAAAAAATATAAAATATTTTATTTATTATAATTTTGCATATCAAGATGCGGTTCTCGCTGACTTTTTAAGCTTTTACTACTCTTTACTATCAGCTAAAATTACATATACTATTGCATTTAATTTTTTTGAAAAAACGGGCAATGTTTGTGAAATTGTAAGACAACGCCCCCTAGCGTCTACCTTCAAAAGCTTATTATTATTGTTTATATGGTACAATATAGAGTAAGAAACGCTCTTTTAAACGAGCACCCGCTTGTGGGATTCCGATCATCCAGTCCAGAGTTACTAATATTTAAATAAAAACAGATCTAACCTTCCCCCACCGCTTTATTTTGGTAGATAGGGAAAAATGGCTTTAACAAAAGATATTAAAAATTTACTGAAGATTATGAAGCAATTACTTATAGTTCACCTTATCTAGGCAAAATTCTGTAAAAACTCCATTTTCATATTTTTTGTTGCAGTTGCGCCCCCTAGCGGTCGTTCTACAAACTTTAAAATAATTTCCGGCAATTTTTCATAGCCCCTTTAGTTATAAATATTTTTTTCCGTAAACCCTACGGCTGATACTTTCCGAGATGCAGCCGAGAGCTATTCTTAGTGGGACACCCGGTACAACATTAAATAAAAATTTTCAAGCCTTTTTGTATGTAAAACAACATATTAAAATTCTGACTAGATCAGTTTGCTGAGATAACACAAACAAATTACCTAGATAATCTAAAAGTATGTCACAGAAAAACAGCACTTTGTTCTAAAAAATTCCATTAGAAATGTTCAATTGTCAATAACTCGGTTATTTTGGACTTATTTCAAAAACGGCAAAGAGAAAATATGTTTCTTTTATTGAGATCTACCAGCCCTAAAAATATTTACGCTTATTAAAGACTTACCGTGTATATTTATTAAAAAAAAAACAGTTTAAAAATAAAAATTATTGTTTTATGTTTAAATAAAGTTAACTGTTTTTTAGACTGTCCAATAGCACAAATTGGTACTTGAATAAACGTAGATTTCTATAAAAAATACAGGGTTGTAAAATAAGAACTCTACGTTTTTTCAAGATATGTTTTTCTATCTTTAAAATTAGTTTGTATTTATTGTGTAGGATTCGGAGGTTTCCACTCCAATGTCAAAGTGTTGGACATGTCCTACAACAATATCAGTCTTATAGCCAAGCAGTTTTTTAGACCAGCCGAAATATCCTTGACTCATCTTTATTTATCTCACAATAAAATACTGAACGCTACAAGGGATGTGTTTGGAAATATGCCCCACTTACAGTGGTTGGACGTATCTTGGAACCAGATCTATGAGATGGATTTCGATATGTTTAGGAATACGAAAAAATTGCAGGTAATTATTTTATTCCGTCAATAACGTAGAATGTAAAAAATGCCAAGGCTTGTAATCCAGTTCTACCACTACAAAAAAATTGTGAGATATCATGTAAAACCATTAGTAGATAGTCAAACCATTAGTCAAAAGTAGTAGATAAAATAGTACTTTAACCGAAAGGGTAGATTAAATGACGCTTTAACAGCGAGGATAGGTTAAAAACTTTATTTCTTCTCGCACGTTTTTTAATTGCTTCCATTTTTGAAAATTTTCGTATTCCTTTTCATAAGTTATTCAGGATTTAAATGTAAGTAGTTTGGATATGGCGTTTGTCGCTTCAGCCTGAATATCTGTTGGTAATTTACTTATTTCGTTTTGAGCCATTTCTGGCTGCAATTCAATCAGCAATCGATACGAAAGAGAATTAAAAAATATTGACTCAAAACTGACAACTAAAGAGTGCCACGCGTTTCCTTTGCAGGAAATTGATTTAAAAAAAAAATGTTAAATTGTTAAATTTTAAAATTATTAAATTGACAAGAAAAATTATGAAATTAAAAATTTATAGAGAACCGAAAAAAAATAAATAAAAAAAAACGTCTTATTAAACTGTGGAGTGTGCGTGCAAATAGGCCCTAGCTCTGCCGAAGAGATGGGGTGGGTTTTAAGCGCCACTGGCTTTGCACAGATAAGCCAGAAAACCCCCAAGATATTCTTGGAATCTAACAAGACTTGTTATTAAAAAAAATATATTAGAAAGATAAAAAATTAAGGGATGAATGAAACACTAAGATAAATTAATAGAGTATTGTATAATGATATTAAATTTAAAAAAAATGAACCAAACTTGATGACGTTGTATATACTAAATTTAATTAAAAATTGAAAACTGAACCGTATGTATGTACCTTGAACTCTGGAACCTTGAATCAATATAAGATAAAAAAAAGGTAAGTAAGAAAAGGGAAAACAAATAATAGGGGAAGATAAAATTTCAGTAAACGTTTACTTGTTTCTGCTTCAAACCTGATTCAGCGACGTAGTTGCCAAGCTCAGTGCTTCAGAAGGATACCACTTCCAGAGAGATGTACTGGAAAAAGTCTGTCAGAAAAAGCAAGCCAGAAAAATGCTTCGTAGAAAAATCCTCGTATAAAAGAAAAATCCTGGTCCAAAAAAAGTTCTGGTCTCAAAGCCTGGTGGAAAAATCCTGGTCTTAAAAGCCTGGTCCAAAAAAAAAACCCTAAAACCGAGAGCGGTATTAGGTTTACGAAATAAAAAGAAAGTTACCTAGACGGGATAGATTGAAACAAAAGAAACACAGCTATAATTAATTAAATAATCAAAACACGTTTCAACTGTAGAAATATAAAAAAATATCATAAAAAGTTACCTTGCTGGGCTTCACAAAAAATCTAGTTTTTTTTCTAATAGATGGATGTTCAAATTGCTGGATTCAGAAAGCAGAAATTACTAGGTGGTGGTTTTAAGTTCCTCTTCTCAAGAAAATCGACGATGACAAAGAAATAAATCAAAAGACTTTCCCTGTTAAGAAATAATTTGAATAGTACAAATCACACTAGACAAAATGGCGATCAAAAAAAACTTACCAGCCACGAGCAGATTAAAATCCCGTATAAAACGGCTCAGAGATACTTTTAAAAGGTAAGGTACAACTCAAACAGCAAAAGTATCCCTTATAGTTCTAGTCAGTGATTATCCCCAACAAACGGGTAAAACAGGAAAATTCCAACAAATTACACTGACCAAAACACCTGCTTTGAAGCTGAAGGGAAAAATGGGAAACCTACATCGATCAGATAGAGTTCCGGTCCGAAGAAATTTGATTTATACTGCAAAGTTGCAATTTAATATTCTGGGAATTTAGAAACATTGCCGAAATAAACATTACTTAGAATTAAAAGAAAATTCCAATAACCATTCAAACTCAAACATACCAAACCTTATGCCGGTGACGATGCATACACAATATTACGGAAAGGATGTCGATTATGCAATCAATAATTATCAGAAAATACAAACATCAGAACCTAAAGGAAGTACTGCTCAACCTGACAACAGCGTTTGTGCGCCGAATACAGTAATCTCAACTGATCTGAGCAATTCAAATTTAAATGACATGATTAATAATAATTGTTAACCTTACAATTTGCAGAAAATAAACAAATGATAAATTTCAAAAAATATGCAGGTAAATAACTTCATTTTGGGCTCTATAATGAAATATAGGATCAAATAATATTTTAAAGACCAATCCACACTTGTTAATAAATCTTCTAAGATAATACAAGGGCAAGCAGTACCGTAGAACTACTAGAAATTACGGCAAATAAGCCAACATTCAGAAACATAAACAAGTCCAGAAATTAAAGGTAATATTTTGGTGATTTGATTATATTAGCATTAGATAATAAATTTTAATTATATTTTAGATTACTGATTGATTACTGACTTGAGATGAGATATGGCATGGAAAGCAAAATAAATTAAGCAAAGGAGAGTAAGAAAGATAATGAAATATAGCTGTAATGAATATTTGTTTATAAAAATTAAATGCAATAAATTTATTTATCAGCATAAATAAGAGTTTGATCTAACTTGTAAGAAAAATTGGTATATATTTTTAAACCTAGTTAAAGCTAAATTTGGACTGTTACAAGAGACAGCTTTATTTATCAAATTACCGAGAAACCAACGCCAACCCAGCATAATATTATTTTTTCTACTCGTTTTAAATTCCTTGAAATAATAATTTTTGAATATTTTTTAAAACGTAACTCGCTATGGAAAAAAATATTATTTTATACACCACGACAAAATTGCAAATTGCATTATCGTCTTGTATAAAAAAATAACTAATATACAGGGTGTCTCAGATTTTAATCGGGAAAATTTAATAGACGATAGAACTTGCAAAAATAAAACAAAAAGTTCATATCAACTTGTAAGATTTAAAGCTTCCTTTTCGAGATATAGGGTACCATTAGAATACCAATTATAATATTAATTACCAATTAGAATTTATTTTTTTTCGCAAGAAGTAAGCAAGATAGACAAAAAAGTCAGGAGACAAGAAAATAATATTTTTAATTACTAAATCCAAAAATAATATTAAATTTCTAAAAAAGCAGTGGCGTGCCTATTTTTTCCTTTAAATTAATTTAACAGTGATGCCCCACCGCCGCCCCGGGCCATTAAACTTAAATCTAATTACATCAAATTAAGTCCCATAGTAAGTATTATAAACGGGTCAAGTTATATCAAAATCGATTAAATCGTTTTTCAAATATCTTAAATTTTATTTCTTTTTTAAGTAACTTTAACACCCTGTATCTCGAAAAGGAAGCTTTAAATCTTATTAGTTGATATGAACATTTTGTTTTATTTTTGCAAGTTCTATCGTCTATTAAATTTTCCCGATTAAAATCTGAGACACCCTGTATAATAAATAGATGACTTGTTAGGCTACCGTACTTTTTTGCCAAAATATCATAAGTCCAGGTTAAAAATGAATTAAAAAATATATTTTTAAATTTATTCAAAGAAGAAATAATTGAACACCCTGTATAAGGACGTTATTGGTCGTGTTTCTCTTATTGCAGGCTATCAAAATAATTATTAAATAAACCCCTAAGAGGTTTAGATGTTTCGATATAATGTGTAACAATCAACGCGTCAGGTTTAAAAGATGTCCGTCTGCGTCTCGAAAATGACAGGTTTGGCAGTGTTGCCAGATAAAAATCTACTGAAAATTTAACGCATTTGCTGGAAAAAATATAATTAGAGTGTCATTTTCTATCGAATAATAGTTATTTTTTATACAAGACGATAAAATGGCATTTTATCGTCGTGTATAAAACATTATTTTTTTTTCGAGTTACGTTTTATAAAATATTCAGAAATTATTATTTCGTGGAATTTATTACGAGTAGGAAAAATATCGTTCTGGGTTGGCGTTGGTTTCTATGTAATTTGGCAAATAAATAAAGCTGTCTCTTTAGTTGTCAGTTTTGAGTCAATATTTTTTAATTCTCTTTCGTGTCGATTGCTGATTGAATTGGAGCCAGAAATGGCTCAAAACGAAATAAGTAAATAACCAACAGATATTCAGGTTGAGGTGACAAACGCCAGATCCAAACTACTTCCATTTAAATCCCGAATAACTTATGAAAAGGAATACAAAAATTTTCAAAAATGGAAGCAATTAAAAAACGTGCGAGAAGAAATAAAGTTTTTAACCTATCCTCGCTGTTAAAGTATCATTTAATCTATCCTACGCGGTTAAAGTACTATGTTATCTACTATTTTTGATAGATATAAGGGAATTTTAACAGTTGCTATGGAAAAAAGTAATTTTTTTCAGCGCCTTTTCGGACTTTTCCTTAAACTTTCTAGGTATTTCATCGTAATTTTGAAATTTTTAATTGAAAAATTTTACTAAAAATGGTACATGTGAACCAGACTATAAACCGCCGCGAGTACAAAAATATGTGAAAATATTAATTTTTTATGTTTACCACGTAATTTTTTAAACAATCTCAGTAAACTTGAAGGAAAATAGATAAATATTGTAGGATAGATGACCAATTCTGACAACGCTGTTGGCATTATCTCTTGTCTCGATTTGAAAGACCGGAGACGACTACTTAGGTCGAGATTGACGCGTCGATCGTACGCGATAAGGCCCTTTTGGAAGTTTGTCGCTTCACTGATTTCGAATTGCCACTTTGCCGATCTGTGCGGATCGTATCTTCGTATCGGTGTTCGCAAAAGGTCAATAAATACATCCCGATTTGGAGCGATACGGATCTGGACTCAACTTGACACGAACGAGACACCTATATTCGACATTGGTGGCATTTTGCTGGTTAGTAAGGGACCGTTTGCGAAAAAATAATAATAGCATTAGCGATATAGTGTAGCTATTTTTTAAGATGGAAATACTGATTTATAGTTTAGTGAGAAAACAGAATTATCGAATGTAATACCACAAGATGTTTCGGGATTACTGAATAATACTTTTACCTGACACGAAATGCGTTACCAGGAAACACTACGACTCTGAAGGAGGAGTAGTGTTGCCGGTATCGCATTGAAAAGTATTAGGTAATCCCAAAACATCGAGTTGTATTCAAAAGATTATACAACAAAATAAAGTACATATCGTCCCATTGCTGCCAAAAGTCACTAACTTACTTTTTGTTACTTCCGAGAAAAATGCGTCTAAAGATGAATTGCATTGCATAAAGATGTTATAGTTAGTAACTATTCGGTATTAAAATAAAATATAAATAGCCAGAAATCGTAGTTAATGACTTTTGCAATCGATTCTCCGATTCAAAACATAGTTAGTGATTGAATTTGGTTGTTCGGAAAAAGGACGATATATCCTTCTTATCTTAAACATTTTTATTATAATAATTATTACTAATAACAAAACTACAATTGCTATAGTGAAAACTTGAACCATTAGATGAATTATTACCATAGGTTGGAGGTGTTTGAATTTGGGCTTCAGCATTAGAAGTAGATGACGATGTATTTTCGGCTCTCATTTGCGACAAAATCTTCATATGATGCTGCTCGCTTAGCTGGAGATAACAGAATTTATAGAACTATGGACCGTTATTTTGATGACTTCCTGGAGATTAGCGCCGGAACTGCTAAGAGAACTTACTGTTTAAGCTCTGTTAGAGTGATTGGTGATTTTTTTTATTTTTAGTATCTAGGATGTTGATTACTCCCATTTTTGTCCAGTTTCTTATAATGTTAATACCTGCTAATTTAAGTTTATTCTTAGGTTTTAGATGTATCATATAATAGAATCGCAGACATACCGAATGATATATTTCGATTTCTAAGCAACCTGCGACTGGTAAATCTGTCAAACAACAGACTGCGATCGTTACCTGATAATTTATTCAGAGAAGAAGGTATATTATAGTAGATTTTATTAAATTCTTAGTTTTATATTAATAATAAAACAAAATATTGGATAACACATTTATATACTACATTTTTAGGTCTTGAAAGACTAGATCTATCCAACAATCTCTTAAGCAAGCTGCCTTTGAATGGTATTTCTACAGCTCCAGCACATACACTGTGCGAATTGGATCTTTCAGCAAATCTTATATCGTCCTTATCTCATGGAGGACTTCTTGAGCGATTCAAAGTAATTTTTTTCAATTCATTTTAATTTTACTAAAAAAAGAGATATTCTGTACTTCTTAAAAATGTCGTCAGAGTTGGCTTGGAAATAGAGATCGCTGCCATTTTATGTGTAAAATTATATGAAGAATATCACCGAATAGTCAGTTCCAAGCCAACTTGATGTCATACTTTATTATGTTGTATTCTGACTTAAGATTTACCAATTTTAGAAATTGAACTATTTGGATCTGTCGTATAATCGTTTGGCTCAAATCGATGCTGGCACGTTCAAAGGGTTGCCTAGATTGCTTGCCCTAGATCTGAGCCATAATGGTCAATTGGTTCTGGAATACAACGGTGGAAGCTTCCAGGGGTTGGAGTACTCTTTGTTGCATTTGAATTTAAATAATGCATCATTATCTATGGTGAGTAAAAAAGAGATAATACTGTTTTTCTGTTTCCAACGATATGGCAACTCTACTCGCAAATCTACTCATTCTACCATTCATGAAATGTTTTTTATATGCTCTTATTATTATTTTATTTTGTAGGTACCAATATTACCCACTCCAAACCTAGTTTCTCTATCTTTGGCATACAATTCATTACCGAACATTCCACCAGAGACAGCTACAAATATGACCAACTTACAGTTTCTAAATCTAAACTATAACGATCTCACAACCATTCCTATATTGACTCACTCTTTATTTGAACTGAGATATCTTTTCATGATGTCAAACCCTGTAACTTATCTTAGTAACACTAGTCTACTTGGAGTAGCTGATCATTTGGAGGAATTGGACATACGAAATTTTGATTTAACCGTTTTAGAGGCAAGTATGATACAGTAGTATGTACAGTGTGTCCAAAATTCAAACCATATTATTGGGGCCTCGGTAACTTGAGCTTTGTTGTAGGGGGGACAGGGTATTTCCCATCCTCCATCCTCCTCTGAAGGATTAGTCTCCATTTATATATATTATAAGGCTAAGTACAGGGTGGGTCAAATTCGACGCTTTTAAATGGAAACACCCTTTTCTATAGGAGATAGACAAAAACTAATATCGGTGTCTGGAGTTCAATTTTTGTCAAAAACATGATGGTGAAAACCGCATATCGATATCTGTTACCGTTTCGGAGTTACGGGGTGTTTTTCAAAAATATGCATTTTTAACAAATCTATTTTTGCTATAGAAAATTTTGTATTTTTATTAAAACATTTCCAAAGCATCTTTTTACGTAGAATTTAATGGTTTAAGTATAATTTTTTTAAAATTAATAATTTAAGAATTATCAACAGAAAATTTGATTTTTTATATGGGACACCCTGTATATTTTTAATTTATTGAAAATAATTTAAAATTACCTTTTCAAAAATATAACACACTTGATATTTTGCCCGATTCCCCTTCGAGATATAGAGTATATAAAAATTCGCCCGCTTTAAATAAGTAGGCTTTGAACGGCACCGGCTGTAATGCAAAAAAATTCGAGCTGTGAGCATCAATTAAAACGAAAATAACATTTGCTATGAGAGATGCAGAATTTTATAACAATTTATAATATATGTAACCAACATCAACAAATTTAAACTATATCTAATAACAATAAAAATAAATAGCAAACCAAGACATGAGATTTTGCTACATACAGATGTTCTACATATCGACCGTCTTCTGTAATGGACAGACGGGGCAGTTTTTGAACATTTCTCGCAGAATTCATCTCAGCGGGGGTGAAAGATACCTTCTAATAACTGCTAAGTATTTCTAATTCTTGTCTAGATTATACGGAAGAATAACGAACCTTTATTCTTCCGCAAATATATCCATAGAATTAGATTCATGGGCACTAACTCAGGCGGCCTTGACGGCCAACGGCTGGGATCTTGGTTAGCTATTCAATTATTCTTGAAATTGGCTGCAAAAATTTGCTGATAACTTCAGCGTTCAGAGGCGGTGCGTCGTCTTGCTGGAAAAATATGTTTTCGAGTTCCATTAAGGGCATATCATCAATAAGGGGTCCAAAGCCTACTAGTTAAAAGTGGCGAACTTTTAAAATTCTGTATTTCGAAGAGGATTATAACAAAATATCAAATTGTGCTATATTTTTGGAAAGGTAATTTTAAATTCTTTTCAGTTAATTAAAAATATAGAGGGTGTCCCAAATAAAAAATCAATTTTCCTGTTGATAACTCTTAAATTATTAATTTTAAAAAAATTATACTTAAACCATTAAATTCTACGTAAAAAGGTGCTTTGGAAATGTTTTCATAGAAATACAAAATTTTCCATAGCAAAAAAGTTACAGCGATTTGTTAAAAATGCACATTTTTGAAAAACACCCCTTAACTCCGAAACGGTAACAGATATTGATGTGAAAAAAGAAAAGCGTCGAATTTGACCCACTCTGTACAGGGTGTCCCAGGCTGAGCGTGCATTAGAAGTTTCTAGAGAACCACAATATCTAGATCGGAGATTTTTTGCACATCATTGTTTTACAACGAGATCTATCGATTAAAAATATTTTCAATATGGCGGCACTTCCGGAAATACCGGAAGTTGACGGCAACTTTCTAATGTTAAATGTGTGTAAGCTCTTCTAGAAATACTATTTTGGGCTCGAATTTAGGACACACATGGTATATTATAGAAATTTAATAATATGTAATAACTTTTGTGTGTTGTTTTGTAGTCTGGAGCATTTTGCAAAATGTATTCACTGAGAACATTAAAAATGAGTCTATATACGGGATTTAAAACATTTAACATACCCAATATCATTCAGTGGAACCATGGGCTAAAAAACTTGGAAATACATGTATGATATTTTAACTTTTTTAAGATTTCTTGTAGATTTAATGTGTTATTTCAGGTAGATAGACCAAGCGATTCTAATTTGGAGAAAGAAATGGCGGGAGAATTTCCTTTAAAATTGAGAAATATTACGTTTTCTGGGAAAGGGTTGAAGAAATTAGGGTCCAACATATTTCAGGTAAATTGATAATACATACAATATGATCGGAAAAAAATGGCGGCAGCGATGGCTATGAAATGAAGATCGCTGTCATTTCATATGTAAAATTATATGGAGAATGTCATCGATGTTCATTTCCAACCCGACTGGACGCCGTTTTTTTTTCGATCATATGGTATAATTGAACAATCCCATTTTACTCATAAAGCTATCTGGGTTGTATATTCATATTTTTTTATTCATTTAAATGCCATTTGTTTCATTCATAGTAAAAAATATTATAACATTTAGGGCATTCGATATCCTCAGCTGCACGTTGGTATCAGAAACACCACCATTCCCCAGATCAGCAGTGACCTGTTCAGAGATACAGGGAGAGCCAGAAACTTAACCATGGACCTTAGGGACAACGTAGGGCTTAAAAACTTGATGAATCCTATTACTGGCTCCAAACCACAACTGTTCAAGAAGATATTTCTGTTGGACTTGCAAACTAGGGGAAACAAATGGGACTGCGATTGTGATTTGGGGTAAGTGTTTGTTTTTGATGATAAAATTTAAAAGGGGTCTTTTATTTGTGTAAATGTGAAAGCTATGGCTATACCGGGTGCGTCTCAAAAGTGGCTCACCAATGGCATATAATTTTGTTTTAAGCAAAAATGTCAAAATTAGCTAAAAATAAGCATTTACGTCAAGCATTTTAAGCAGAATCGCGGTTAAGAAATTACCCAACTCTTTGGAACACCCTGCATGATTTTTAGAAAATTTCAAAATATGTAAAATAACCAAATAAATTATGCTTGTCCAAAAGTTTTCTCGAAAGACTAACCGTTTTTTAAATAACAAATATTGTAATATTTGAGGGGTGTTTTCACCCTCTTGGAATTTGAGATTCGAGAAACCCCTCTTTATCGAACCTCTACACCCCACAGTCAATCCGTTTACCAAAAATCAGCTTTAAACGTCAAACGCTTTAAGCAGAATCGTGATTACTCAATGGTCATATTTTATGAAACACCCTGCATAAATTTATAAAAAATCTTAAAATATGTAAAACAACAGAATAAAATATACGTGTTTAAGAGTTTTCCGAAAGTCTCACCGGTTTTTAAATAAAAAAATATTTTAATATTTGAGGGATAGTTTCACCCCTTAGAATACGAGTTTCGAAAAATCCCTTCTTATCGAACCTCTACACCCTAAAGTCAATCTGTTTTCCAAAAATCAGCTTTTTACGTCAAACGTTTTAAGCAGGATCGTGATTAATCAATGACCAGATTTTTCGAAACACCCTGTATACATTTTTAAAAAATCTTAAAATATGTAAAAAAACAAAATAAAATATACGTGTTTAAGCGTTTTTTCGGAAACTTTTTAAGCATTTTTTAAATAAAAGATACTGTAATATTTGAGGGGTGGTTTCACCCTCTTGGAACTGGAATTTCGAAAAATCCCTTCTTATCGAATCTCTACACCCTAGAATCGACCTGTATGCTGAAATTGAGCTTCTTACGTTGAGTGGTTTGAGCAGGATCGTGATTAATCAGTATGTCAGTCACTTCACAGGATTTTATATATTAGTATAGATACTAAATCTTGTTTTTTTATGTGAAAAAAAAGTTTTTACAATAAAAACTGTACTTTTTTTGCGGATATCCTGTAGAGCTCTCTAGATTTTTAAAAAACATGCTCTAAATTAACCTAGATATGCTCACCAAATATAGTTTCAATACAAGCATGATGCAGACTTTACATAAATAAATTCATAATTTATTTTTCAGAATAATTTCAGAGATCAAATGTCCCGAATTTCCAAAAACTTGATTGGAAACCTTAGCTATAGCCTTTTGTTTAACTTACATTATCAACTTTGACATTATGGTTTAACTATGATTAACTTGTTGTCGTCTTTTTAAGGTGGATTGAAACGTGGTTACGAAAAAAACGCCAGTATCTGTGCAGTCACAGTCTAAGCTCCCTGCACTCCTCAACCTCCGTCGATTCGTCGTGCCACGAGACGCCCGACGAGTTTAGAATGTCCTTTTGCACGAACAAGAACAACAAATCCATCATCGACGTGTTAAAAACGGAAATTGAATGCGGATGGAGTTTGGGGAATC
The DNA here is from genome assembly GCF_002938485.1 of Sitophilus oryzae. Classification (NCBI taxonomy): domain Eukaryota; kingdom Metazoa; phylum Arthropoda; class Insecta; order Coleoptera; family Curculionidae; genus Sitophilus; species Sitophilus oryzae. Next base: position 5,214,192 of record NW_022146732.1, on the reverse strand, counting down.
ACCTGGATCAATTCACTTTGAGTTTAGTGATTCTTGTTGCGCTGGTACTTCAGTATTTTGTTTAGGTGAATGAGGAATTTGAAATAACTGGATATGAAATAAATAAAGTCAATTTTTGTAACAGGGTTCACTTACAATAACTTAAATCAGATGAAGAATAATGATAAGTGCCATATTTTAGAGTATTTTATATAATTCAGGATTTATCGTCATAGATTTGATTCAGATTTCTTGTGTATGAATAAATGGATTGACAAAGATGAGTGTTTTATTACCCTCTCCTTCAGATTTACTCTGAGACCTGAGGAGAATGCTTTTTTTAATGATCTTTTATAATAATGCCATACTGTACAGGGTGGTCGAAATTGGTCTGTTTTAACAGAGAAAACCTATTTCCTGATTAGATAGAGGAAAACCGACATAGATATCATGGGCTCGATTTCTGAGAAACTATCAAGAACCCGCTTCGATATAAAGATCAAAAACCTAATATTTCTCTCATTCTTAAAAATAGATGTCCATAACTTTAGATCATTGCAAAGGGTAAAATGCCAGCATTTTTTTAAGTTCATAGCCAACTATGATTTTCATTTAAAAATTATATTTTTTATTATTTCTAACCAAAAGAGCAAGCATAGAAAAAAACTGACTACGTCACTGGATTGTGCTTAAAAAAAGTGGTTTTACAGAATTTTATTATTCCACAAAATAAAAAAGTTAGGGGCAATTTTCAAAATGGTAAAAAATGCAAAAAGACCCCGTATCTCAGTTGGCAGTGAAAATATCAACAGGTGGTTTATGCCATTAAACGTGCTCTATCTAGTCAGGAAATAGGTTTTCTCTGTTAAAACAGACCAATTTCGACCACCCTGTACACGAGGAGGCTGCTGTAGTAGAAAGAGAGAATTTCTTTCTACAATGTGTAAGAAAGTATATAGTATATACCCGAAAAGCTAAAAGTAATGTATTTCACAGAGGATTGGGTCAGCTGAACTGAATGAATCAGGAAGACTTAAAGTTTCTCAAAATCGTGACTCAAAATCGTAGCCTATTCAAGATCAAATTACCGTTATCGATAATGGAAATAGCGGCAGAACCCTGTAAAACTGAGCCATTTTGTAGTAACAATTCAGATGTTCGGCTCAATATTGGTCTTTACGAAAATGTTGATCAAGACACTTTATTTTTTTTTAAAACCGGAGGCAAAAGAGCTTTTTCGCACGAGCGAAAAACACCCTTACTTATAATATTAATAAATAAAATATGTTTCTTCGTTATGTCATTTTGTTTTTGGTTATTAGGTCATTTTGTTTTTGGGCCGGTTGCCTGTTTTTCCCGGGCCGATTTCCCCATCTACCCCTGCTGATAGTAGAGAACCCGAGCTGTGTATTAGTTGTCCCAAATATATATATTTTCTACTATTTCCAGTGCGGTGTTATTTACTAGAATGTCTATTCTGTCTACTAGTTCTTCTGTGTACTATTATCACCATGTATACGATAAACTTTACAAACAATAACAAATTTATGATGTGTATGTACGCTCATAAACCTGTCAAATCGTTCAAATAGTTTGTAAGCTCAAGAAGGTTTATACACTCAATTAAAGATTAAAGTTAGGATTATTTATATATTGAAAAAATACGTGTTGTATATTATTCAACTGTCAGGAAATGTACACATAAACATCAGGCTTTCCGTTTGAAATAGACAATTTTGACCATAATGCTGTGTAATGTAGAATATTGATACGAATTATTGGATATCTATAAATATAAATGATATTTGAGAAAAAATAAACTTAAAATAATTCGTATAAAATAACTATTTAATGCTAAATCATTGTATTGATTGTTTCTTATGTCACTTTTATATAGCAGTATTTATTTTCCATGTATTTGGATTCTTTTTAAATTTCTCTTAAACCAGCATTGTTGCTGTGACATATATATTTTTGATAATATCAAGGTTTTCAAACATCAAATCAATATAGCAATAGAAATTATAAAACAAAAATTGTGTATATCTAAGTAACTGACCTTTTTATTTTACTATTTCAAGTATACTTTGAATATACAAATCATATTATAATATATACATAAGGAAAGTATAGTTTATTAATAATACTATTTTGTATAGTTTCTCGAGCCAAAAACTCAATTGTAAAGCTTTATTGTTTGCTGTAAACGAAGAATATATTTATTTTCTCCCCAAAAACTATTAAAAAACAGATATATTATTTTATTTATTATTAAATCTAACCATACAATTCATAAGTAATCTCATCAACTATTTCACGTTAATAAACATACATTTTTGTTTTAAATAAATAATCTATGTCACAATATTCACAATTATTTATATTAAATTTTTTATATAGAGAAATCAGTAAAAGTTGGCATGCACGTCATCAAAGTCGTCAATACAATTACCAAATTAAAATTCTGATAATTAAAAACTCATTTTAAACGTCCGAAAGCTGCCATATCAACGTTCAAAAATATTTTTAACAAAATTTACAATTTTTCTGTAAATTTACCCATTTTCTGTAAATTTATACTTTTTTCTGCAAAATTACAATTTTTCTGTGAATTTACACTTTTTCTGTAGGTAAATTTACAGTTATTCTGTAAATTTAAACTTTTTCTGCAAATTCATACTTTTTTCTGCAAAACTACAATTTTTCTGTAAATTTACACTGTTTCTGTAAATTTACACTTTTTTTTGTAAATTTACACTTTTTCTGCAAATTTACGGGTTTTCTGTAAATTTACACTTTTTCTGCAAAATTACAATTTTTCTGTAAATTTACACTTTTTCTGTAAATTTACACTTTTTCTGTAAATTTAGGGGGTTTTTCTGTAAATTTACATTTTTTTCGAAAATTTACACTATTTCTGTAAATTTAAATGCCCTTTAAATTTTTTTTGTTTTTTCTATAAATTTACAGGAAAAGTGTAAATTTACTTTTATTTTTTTAATCGTAAATTTGCAGAAAATTGTAAATTTTCAGAAAAATTGTAAATTTACAGAAAAAGTGAAAATTTGGAGAAAATATGTAAATTTACAGAAAAAGTGTAAATTTACAGAAAACGAGTAAATTTACAAAAAAAGTGTAAATTTAGAATCTGCAGAAAATCTGCAAATTTACAGAAAAAGTGTAAATTTTGTTAAAAATATTTTTCAATGTTGCGGATCTATGTTTTCGTAACTAAGAGCTTATTTTTACTTTCTTTAGAATCTTATAAGTATTCTGCCTAAAAAAATCCCTAAAGTCCTTGTCAAAAGTCAAAGTATAAAAAACGTGCATTCCCGAAATAATTCGATGACTTGCACGACAACTTTCATTAATTTTTATTTTGTAGTTCTTTATTTATTTGATTCTTTAGTTTGATTCTCTGCTGTTTTCGCTGCTACCAGCTGGAGGCTCTGTCTGCAAACAGTTGTTGGTGGAGGTTGGCGAGTTGCTCGTGCTCCTGGTACTGATTATGGGTTCGGGTGGTATTAGACCTTCTTTCATGCGTTTTTTCTGCTTCATTCTGCGGTTTTGGAACCAGATTTTCACTTGCGTTTCATTCAGTTGTAGCGCTGAAGCGATTTCAATTCTTCTTGCTCTGAAAATAAAACAGAAGCTTGTGCTTGTCAATATTCTGCAACTGTCAAAGATAGTTATTTATGGTACTAGTGTGTTATCTTACATATAAGTCGCGCTGGGAAATTTTCTTAAGTGACTTATATGTTATAACACGCGAGTGCCATGCAAGATTTTATCCAACAGCAGAACTGTTTCATGTCCAGTCTCTAAAAAATAATTGATTTAAAAGGATCTACCAGTTCTACTTTCATTGTTGCGAATTAATGAATTATCAGGGTGCGTTTATGTTAATATGCAATATAGATGCTCTATGGATACAACCCTTATATCACTGACTACGCAAGCGGTTGCTAGAATATTCTATTAATTTTGATTGAATTTTTTAGACATTGTGAATAATCGTAAATTTTTAAGTAGGTATAAAAGTATAATTGAAACATTTTTATTTCTTAAAAAATATAATCCAAGGTATACCCACCTAGTTAAGTACTTGTTGAAGTGGAACTCTTTCTCCAATTCAGTAAGTTGTTTGTTGGTGAAGTTGGTTCTGCCGGTATTCAAACAATTGATGCTGAGCAGACTGGAAGCGTTGGAACCAAGACAAGGGTTCCTGGTTGCGGGATTTTGCACCTCCAAATTTGGCGTTTGGCTGGAGTAGTCGGCGATTGAAACTGGAGACACTTTGGAAGCTGAAACAATAATGGTCATTATGTTAGTAATTTTGTCAATAATACAGCAAGAATAATTATATTATTTAATTCGTATACCATATCTTGCATCACCGACTTGAATATAGGACGATCCTATGTAAATGTTACAGGCAGTAATAAAGTCTGTCTCCAAATAAATTTAGCAAATACTAAAGTAATGTACAAAGAACTAGTAAACAGAAAAGACAATCTAATAAATAACACAACACTGGAAATAGTAGAAGGATATACAGGGTGGTCCAAACTATATTCCGGAAACTTCGGCAGCATATTCTGCTGATAGAAATAAGCAAAAAAGTTCGTATAAATGTATATCCTAAAATGCTTTTTGGTAAAAATTGCTACGAGAGAATTCAGAGCATGCCACCGATTGAAGCATTAATACTATTTGATTCACTTAGCTCCCTCAACAGTATTGCTTTTTCAAACTCCAAAAACTCTCTAACCTGCAGCATTCGAGATCTAGTAAATAAACTTACTGAAAGAAACTACAATGTTAACTTATTGTGGATTCCTGGACACTCTGACATTGCTGGTAACGACCGAGCAGACAAACTGGCTAACGAGGCAACGCTCTTACATAATATTGAAGAAACTCCATCCGTAGCCGATTTCAGAAATTTCCACAAAAAAATGTTGTTCAGTATACTTCAAAATGAATGGGACATCCTCGAGGGAACTAATAAATATAGATCGCATATGCCACTTCTTTATCTGTATCAAAATATATATTCTCTTGAACGCGGATCTTTTTGTAAAGTTGTTAGAACCCTCACAGGACACTCAAAATAGCTATTTATGTAACTAGTACCTAAAATGATGTTTTTTAGGACGAATCATTACTGTTTGCGGACGAGGCGTTAGCCGAGTCCGAAATAGTAGATGTATATATATATATATAGTCCGAATAGTAGATGAGTCCTAAAAAACATAATTTAGGTACGTGTTACATACACTATTTTTTGTCATACGCTTTTTACAGTTTTTTAGAACGCATATTTGCAAATTTTCCATATTTGAAATTATAATGTTTGAAAAAGTTGGCTTATAAATTCATATCTTAGTAACGAGTTTGTTTATTTCATCGCATTTTGACATGTCATTCGAAATTTGTCACAAAATCACACAAATTCATCAACAATTTTAAAATGTTCCAAAATCCCGAACATATTGCTAATAAGGCCAAAGAAATCGTGTTGGATTTACTTCCTGTGAAGTCTCGTGCCATTTACCAGAAAGAATATGATGTTTTTAATGAATGGAAAGACAAAAAATGGCGTATTCGTTGTAAAATGAAGATGTATTGCTAAATTATTTCCACGAAAAAGTAAGTACCTAGGTACTTACTTTAAAACAAATAACTTAGCTTTTGATATTGTTAGTATTTAATAATTTAATTATAAATATATGTATAATTTTATGTGATTTTGTGACAAATTTCGAATGACAAAATAAAACAACCAAATAACGAATTTAGACATTTTAGTCCATAAAGGTTGCCATGACGACCTTTACGGCCTAGGCCGAAAAAGAAACATTTTACGGACTGAAATGAGTCCGTAAAATAGCTGTTTTTGGGAGCGTATGACAAAAATAATTTTTAGAGGTTACTAGTTTATTTGGTTGCCTGTGATATTGACAAGAGAAAATTATTTCTGTTTTTGTTTGCCGTTGTTCTTAGCGACCGCTATAGCAGCGCCAGATCGCGTATAACGGTCGCGACCCAAAATAATTTCGCGACCTAAAATTTTTACGGGCTTTCCAATCTAAACTTGTTGCATTTATCTATGGCATAGACAAACAAATAAAAAAGAGAGTGGCAAATTAAATGGCAAAGAGAGGGACAACGTTTCCGTAGCGCAATTCAGAACGCAAAATTTCGTTCTATATATGTTGATCTGCGCATTGCGTCTATTGGGCCCACTATCTCATTCTAATATAACAAGAGAGAAAGAAGCAGCTATATAAAACGTAATTTCTAAATAGAAATTAGAACAATCGCCTTTCGTTTTCGTCATCATGACAACCAAGATGACAACATCATGACAATTCGTCATGTTTGTATGATGTTTGTTAATTTTTCTTTTGGTGATCTACCTTTTTTTCTACACTCTCCATTTTATTGACTTGTGAATATGGATAGGGAACAAATTTCTTTATCCCACATAGGTATTTATATTTTGTTACTTATAATTTTCAGTTATACCAAAGAACATTTGGTTATACTATTTGTTATTTTATTTGCTACAGAAGCCAGTATCATCTATTTTTTATATGTATTGGTGTCCCCTTTTTCTGATAGATATGTTAAAGACACCCGGTAAAATACAAGTAAGTAGTTATATTTATCATCTTATTAAGAAAAAAGTAGAAGTAGTAGTGTCAAAAATATTTTGAACCTCTCTTAACATAAGTTAATACAATTAATTTTTTTCATTTTTTGGGTAGGTAGTTTATAGCTGGTTTATAGTAACCAGAAACTTTATTAATATACCTATTTTACTTTTGTTTTAGGATTAAAACTGGACTTGAAAATGGTTCAGGATCATGATTCTCGTAAAGTCATCTTTGCTTGGATATTCACTTTGTTATTGCAATTAGGCAGTTTTTTTCGAAAATGAGATTTTTAATGCCCTTTAAAAAAATTGGCCGATCGTTTCCTGCAACGGTCAGTTCTTCTGCATTTAAAATTGGTAGGTGGGTGGAATAAACACTGTTATTTTTTGTTATTATATTATAAAAAGAATATTTATTTTTATGTATAAATATGTTAATAAAACAGTACAATTTTTGCTTTTTTTATAATTTCCCTTATAATAGTAGTATTCGTTCTGAAAAAAAACTGCAAATTTTCACTTAAACTGATTTATTTTCTACAGCACGTTCCCTTTACGTGGTATAGGGAATAAATCAGTTTAAGTGAAAATCTTCAGTTTCAGAATGAAAGAATACTACTAATAATGGCTAATTTAAATTTTCCGCCAGCCAGAATGTGCGATAATGTCTTATGATGCGTTTTATACCTATCTCTTTCTTTTTCATATAAAAAGCACACATAATAAAGAAAGATAGCAATAAAGACGTACGTCCTGCCATTGTCCTGCTAATTGGTTTCAAAATTGTTATTCTGAGTTGCGCTACGGGAACGCGGTCCCACTCTTTACCATGAGATTTGTCAGTCTCTTTTTATTTGTTTGTCTATGGTTTGCGCCATAGACAAACAGAAAAATTAAAAGACTGCCAGAAGACATACGACGCGCAGGCAAATGTTCCTGTAGCGCATCGACGCAAGTGCGGAAATACGTCCATCTAGCTATCTGTGTTTCGACACTAGTCCGTTAGTCTTAGCATATTCAGAAAGAACCTCCAGCGTTGCCAATTTTTGGGAATTCCCCAAATTTTGGGGAATCCGGAGCCGATTGGGAATTTTGTTGGGATTAGCAATAGGCGGCGAAAATAAGAGGAGTTTCAACAATTTATTGCTGATTGAAAATGGCGTAAAATTTTTAGCTTTAAAAACGGAGCGGGACGATATATCTTTCCCAACTTAGAAATTATTATCTGCTTTTTACTTGTGCTTCCCTTTGCAAATGCTTCAGTTGAAAGAACATTTAATGACCTCAAATTATTTAATGACTATTAGGGAAGGGATTAAAAAACAAGGAGGTAATTTACAGTTTAATCCCTCTAACATATATAATAAATATTGTATTTTTATTAAAATTATTTTTTTTTTGATAAAATAATCACATGGGGAATTTTTGGTGAATCGGGACATTTTTCTCCCCAAATTGGAGAATTTAATTTAGATTTTTGGGTAGTTTAGAAAATTGACATTGGCAACGCCGCTAACCTCATTCTTTTGTTTGTTGTTTGTTCAAAAACCGGCACGCGGCGTAGTACAAGGCTTGATCATTTTTTAAGATATTTTTGATTGTTAATTTTATTTTTGTGCAAACTAAACAGTTGTTTTTTATTAAAAAATAGCAGACAAAGGTAAGAAAGGTAATGTCCATGCAGAAGTTTTTATTTCACAGGCAATTCTTTCTAGAAATTTACCATCCAGCCCTCCTATTTAATTATTAAATGAAAGTGTGAAAGAGATATCAAGGGCTATTCTGTTAAAATATCATCCGGCCAGTCTAGGCCCTGTTGTGAACCAGAAGGTCTGCTCAGTTGGATGTTGGATATAGAATGGAAGGAATATCATGGCCGAGAACAAGGCATAATTGTATGTCCCTTGATGTAGGGGGGTAGGTTTGTTTCTAATAGGCAGTAAAACCAAAAATTCTACTGTGAATCTTCATATTCTAGGCCTGTAAAGATAAATAATTCTTGGAGCCATCTCGAGGTATAGTACTCAAGTCGGAGCGAATCAATTGATAGCACGTTGAAAAGAAATAATAGCCATCATAAAACTGTAAATATGTATATAACTAGTACAATGTAGCTATTTAACTGTAAGTACAATGTAGCTAGATATTTAGTAGAATAGGGGTATTATAAATTAATACAAAATACAACAATTGGTCATTCTTTCCATTCCCATTCAATTCTTCCCATTTAATCGTTTTCCCATAAAAAAAAAAGGAAAATTAAAATTAAGAGTGCCCTTAACCAAAAATAGTGAAATAAATGGAGATAGTCAAATTTTATATTAGCATGTAAGACTTTGAATAAAAAGGTGTAAAAGGATTATAATGCTGTATTTATATCCTTTAATATCATGATAATATAAAATTTGAGTAGGTATCTCCATTTATTTCACTGTTTTTGTTTAAGGGCACTCTTAGTTTTAATTGCCTTAAAAATAATAAGTATAATATAATAATTTAAATCTCCCGCTCTTTCATAGTTCGTTCCTGTAGCCAAGTAGAGGGCGCCAAAAGCGCAATCTCCCAACATTTTACCACGCGATTCACCACTCTCTAAACTATTAACTTTCTCTATGGTTTGCGCCATAACAACCAACCGGTAACTATAGATATGGAAAGGCCAAAACAGAAAACGACAAATTTTCGCATATTTATTTTTTTTCAAAATAAAATACTGTCCCTATTTTTTAATTAATGATGTGGTTGTAAATAAAATAGTACACAAATCTCGGAGGAAAGTTTTCATTATTGTCTCGAGATTTAGTTAATCTCTCGACAGTAATGACACACTTCCCTCCGGTATGTAATATACTATTTCCAACCTTGGTATGGTAACTCTACGCATTCGTAGCAGTCTGACAATTTCAAAGTAAAAAATTGCTGATACCTCTGGCAAAACTTTAGAAGTCTCTAAAAACTTACGACAAATAGACTTCTCGACACGGAGAAAAAAGCGACAAGAAAAAAAGACGAAGCGTCTAAACTAAGGGAAAATTTTCTTTTATTTTAATTTAATTTGGGCTGGCTGTCCGTGAGCAACAAGATGAATCGGGCCAAAGATTCAATTAGCTCGAGAAAAACGCGTCGTTAATAAGAAGACCGATCTGTCTTCGTTTAAATCGAAGTAACTATTTGGAGAACGCAGTGGTCTTTGCTTTTGGCAATTTTTGTTCCGTTGTTCCTGTTTTTTTTCTTTTCTCATTACTACTTGTAGATAGAATCATCATACAGTGTCATGTGTCATAGATAATGTTTGCATCATAAATGGGATCAAAGATGTTACTTAACGTAAAATGTCTCTTGGTAATAAGATACAAAATATTGTATTTTCATTTTATATTTGAAAAACTTTTTAGGATTCCGTACCCAAAGGGTAAAAACGGGAACCCTATTACTAAGACTTCGCTGTCCGTCTGTCCGTCCGTCTGTCACAAAGGTCTATCTTATGAACCGTTATAGCTAGACAGTTGAAATTTTTACAGATAATGTATCTATGTTGCCGCTATAAGAGCAAATACTAAAAATAGAATTAAATAAATGTTTATAAATAAAAAAGTACTTTCACTAAACATTATCTTTTAAGTAAGAATTTTGCATAGAATCTTTCAAGTCCTTGGTGGCCGCGTGGTTAAAGCGTTAGGACTTTACGCCAGGGGGGTGACAGTGAAATAGGAAAATTGGAAACAGTCATTAGTGTCATTCCTGTCATTCTCCTCACGACAAGTATGGCCGCCTAGACAAGGACAGCATTGTTTTTGTCTAACTATTGTCTAACTTCACAGTTTAGAATTGACAGATTTCAGTTTCAGAGACAACTTCAGATTTGTTTTTTAAATTACTTATACGCGCATTCAAACATTTCAGCTAAATCGAAAAAAAGTTTATAATAATATAGTGTCTAGAACAAATTCGAAAATATTTGACGCCATTTTAATTCATTCCGTTTAGTTTCGTTTTGGAAGTTCAATTTAATATTTCGGCTGAAATTTATAAATATAAAGGTAATAAAGTATATAAAATATATATTACATGAAGAATCCTGGAGAAAATGACGTTTCTGCAGTAGTAGGTATGTCGGTAGTCCCATGTATATGAAAAATAAGTAGTAAATAAACACTGTTTTTACATTTTTTAGATGCAAGAAAATGGTGTTATAATCTCTTTGATCGGCGATTTTTTTGAAAATGGAAACAATTTACAGCAAGGTAAGATCATTTTTAACTATAGCTAACATTAGTTATCTCCAATATGTGCGATTTATTGTCAATAATGCAATAAATCGGACTGATAATCTGATTATGTTATCTGACTAAAAGTCTTTTTTTGCATCTTTTTGATTTATAAGCCAGGTTCTTTGGGAATAATGGACGCTTTTTTTAAACAGTATATTTATATTTTATACCTATTGATATTTTTACATTGTTAATTTTAGTATAAAAAATTGTTTTTCTGTTTTCAGGTTTTTGTATAAGGCTCCCGTTTTCATGTTCCTGTGACCGTTTTCTGTCCTTGAAGTTTGCGAATGCGTGTGTTTATTTACAAATTACTGTAAGTCATGCTTATACCTTAACTAATTTACGTTAAAAGTGCATATAATTAACTAATTGGTATTGAAACAATACAATCCTCTATATTTTTATATTTATTTAGTCACGTTGTTCCATATTTAAAATAAATATATGTGAATAAATTATTTTTGGTTTTATTTATGAAAAAGAAAAATACAAAAATACATTTAAACTGAAAGAGGGCCCGCCATTGAATAACCGGAAACGGAAATGAAAATTAAGCCATCATGTCCTTATCATGTCAACCTGTCAATTGGAAAGTTAGTTCTCCAGACGACAATGAAGGCTTTCGGTGGCGTATCGTGTTTCCACGATTTAACACAGAGTTGACACTTCTTTCTAGTTAATTATTTTATGCTTTACGCTGCTATGACGTTGGAGCCGTAGTCAGGCAGGTTCGAATCCTAGTCAAGGCGACTTTTTTTAATTTTTACATATTTTTACATATTTATTTTTACTTTTTACTTTTTGCTTATTGATTAATACAGTTTTTAGTAATGTGTTTCTTCATTTCTTTTTAAATTACTTATACGCGCATTCAAACATTTCAGCTAAATCGAAAAAAAGTTTATAATAATATAGTGTCTAATGTTGTATAGATAATGAATGGTACGGAACCCTTTGTGCGCGAGTCCGACTCGCATTTGATCAATTTTTTTCTAATTTTGACCTTGTTTTCAATATCAGAGCCATACTATTAATCCGAAATCTCTATCTGTGACCGATATTTTTTTCTCAAAAATGGTTAATGTTAGATATACAGGGTGGGCCACTGAAAACTTACAATTGCTATAATTCTTAAACCAAAAAAGATATCAAAAACATAAAAAATACCGTTTCTATAATATCGAAGGAGAATACATATGACGTATTTTTTGATCCACCCCGACCTACCCCTTAGGCGGCACCACTACTCACTTGAAAATTTAAATGGCAACACCCCACTTGTGGCGTTTTTATGGAAAGCCCATGAAAAATGCTAAACGATGATCATAAAGTTTTTAGGGTGTAATTGAAAAACTAACCCTTACATGAAAAATTAGGTGGACATTAATGAGAAAAGTGATTTTTTCAGCATAAGTTACAAATTGGAACCCAGCTAAATGAGGCAAATGAGGTATTTTTCAAACCACCCCGACCCACCCCTAGGTGCCACCCATTCACTTCTAATCTCAAGATAGCGGCCCCACTTGTGACACTTCTTTAGAAAGCTAGTTGAAATTGTTCTGTTGTAGTTGAAAAAACTTCTGTCTTCTTTCAACAATTACTGGTAAGTAGTGATAAGAAATTTAAAATGATAATTTATTTTAACAATTGTTCAAAATGACAGCCGTTTTGTTCCATACAAAAATACAAACGATTTGCAAATTCTTCTCTCACTTTTTGGAAAGTCTCTCTCGGAATATTTCGACATGCTTCAGTTATCCTCTACCGCAATTCTTGCAACGAACCTGGTTTTGTCTTGTAGACTATGGATTTAGTGTAACTCCACAAAAAAAAAGTCTAAAGGAGTGAGATCAGGTGACCTTGGCGGCTACTCGATTGGACCCCTTCTGCCAATCCATTGCCTTGGATAATATCTATCCAACCACCGCCTTGTGGCAATAGAATAATGCGGAGGGGCTCCATCTTGCTGAAAGTGTATGAGGTCTTCATTAAGAGTTAAATTTCCTTCCAAATCTCTTTGATTTTCAACCTCATTTACAATGACTGGCTCTATCAAATTGTTCAGCATTTCCACATAAGCATCACCAGTCAAATTTCCGTCGATGAAAAATGGACCTATAATTTTATCGCCTAGTTTTATTCGCCTAATTTTATTCCACGTTTGAAATACCACCAAATTTGCAAACGATTGAAAATCGATAGAAGACAGTACAAAAACACAAAGATATGCCGGTTTAAGATCCCTGTTTGTTGAAAGTAAAAAAATAGATGATAAGGAAGAATTTGCGTTATCGCAAAATTAGGCTGTAAAACATCTTTGTGTTGCCTTTTTTATTATCTACATTTAAAAATGGCATTGATGAGATTAGAAGTGAGAGGATGGCACCTAGGGGTGGGTCGGGGTGGTCTAAAAAATGCCTCATTTGCCTCATTTACCTGGGTCCCAAATTGTAATTTATGCTGAAAAAATTATTTTTTCATTAATGTCAACTTAATTTTTCGTGTAAGGGGTAGTTTTTCAATTTCACCCTAAAAACGTTATGATCGTCGTTTAGCATTTTTCATGAGCTTTCCAAAAATGCGCCACAAGTGGGGTATTGCCGTTTAAGATTTTCAAGTGAGTAGGGGTGCCGCTAAAGGAGTAGGTCGGGGTGGTTCAAAAAATACGTCATATGTATTCCCCTTCGATATCATAGAAACGGTATTTTTTATTTTTTTGATATAATTTTTGGTTTAAAAATTATAGCCATTGTAAGTTTTCAGTGGCCCACCCTGTAGAGTGTTTAATATCAAAACTCATAAAATTTTACAGAAAATTTAAGTATGTAATAAAAAGTGGGGGCACACCTTTAAAATAAGAAAGTTGCTGGCAACTTCCAGTATTTCCGGAAGGGCCGCCATGTTGAAAATATTTTTAATTGATAGATCTCGTTGCAAAACAATGATGAGCAAAAAATCTCCGATCTAGATATTGTGGTTCTCTAGAAACTTCTAATGCACTTTCAGCCTGGGACACCCTGTATTCCTGTATACAACAAAAATAAAAAAGTTATAGGGGTGAGCCACTTTTGGGAACTCCCGGTATATTAATCAGAGTATTTTCTACAGCACCCCTGTATAATATGATCTCGAATATGGAATGCGCACCATATTATACGTCGCTTTGTTGGCTTTTCTTTCTTCTAAAAGCTTTTAATTTTAAAATGCCCCGACCATTACACAAATTGACTCGAAGAAACTACTATGAAACCCTATACCCATCGACTCATAATTTTAAAGAATGGAAAAGCAAACTTGGAGGCTCGCGGGCAAATATTTTCTCTCGTTTGTCGTTTTTCATCAAATAAATTGTCCGTGGAGAAAGCGTGTGTGTCAAATATGAAAGTGGATAGTTGGGGCACAGGCTTTTGGAAAACGTATGAAAATATATAGAAAATTAGTGACAATGAATGATAAAGTTATGAAATAAAGTATGATATTGGCAGCAAAATAACACACTAATTTACCAGAATACACCAAAAAAAAACACATTACTTTTGCATTGGACTCCGCGTTTCGCTAACCATGCTAATATAGATATACAGGGTGGTCCGAATTGTTATTCCGGAAACTACGGTAGCATATTCTCCAGATAAAAATAAGTAAGAAAGTTCGTATAAATGTATGTCCTAAAATGCTTAGTTTTGGAGATACAGGGTGTAGAAGTTTCATTTTTATTTCGATTTTTTCCATCTAATTTCTGAACTAACTTCAATATTTAGACGAAAATTGGTGTCTAGTAGTTTTTTGACATGAGAAATTTGATTTTGATGTCAATATGACTCCTACATGTAGAGGGCGCCAGCTAGATATTGTTTAACTGGTTTGGAGAGTAATAACTTTTTGTCCGTACCTCTCAATTTTTTACCGTATTTTCATTTCAATCTTTCATTCAAATATCTATCTACTCAATATGTTTATTTTTTGTCAATACAGGGTGTCCCAGAAATAAGTGCAAGTATTTTAAGGGGAGGTAGATCTCGATAAAAGAAACATGTTTTCTCTTTATCGTTTTTCAAATAAGTCAAAAATAAGGGAGTTATTTTACTTTGAAAAATTCAAAAGAAAAATATTTTTTGCTAAAATTTTGAGAACCACTGGATCTTTTCTGGATTTTCTTTTTTGTAAATTTAATCTAATACCTATGTTGTCATATTATCAAAAGATTATAGTTTTTAACTAAAAACTAAAAAAAAATCCAAAACATTTTTCAAAAAATTTCGAACGTTCAAACATTTTTTTTCGCGAAAAAAACCTCATAGGCGTGTTTGTGGAGTTGAACTATACCAGTTAAAATACTTGCACTTATTTCTGGGACCCCCTGTATAATGACATGTATTGACTAATACCATTTTAACACGTTGACTGCCCAAATAGTAAATACTTTTTTGTATGTGGGGCCCAATAGTTTTTTTTGTTTAAATGTGTCAAAAATGTTACAAATAACACATAAAATGTTTAATGATAATATTATTTATCTTCTGAGTCATAGTTCTGAATGCGATGCACGTGTGCATCGCGGAGCCTCAGAGACAAAATTTGAATACTGGCGCCATGCGATGCACACGTAGTTCTGAAAATGTATTTGATTAGTTCTTGTTGTATGGTAGTTGTAAGTTTATCTCTTAGGATTATTAGTTTTGTTTAACCTGATCGTTCGAAAAAAAGTCCCAAAGAATAGTTTTTATTTCATTTTTTATTGTTGCTTATTGTGAGCTCTACTACTTTTGCTACTTATCCTATTATTGCTTAGTTATAATGTTTATCCCCAATTTTTATAGTATTTTTAATAAAAATATCAACACATTTATCAACTTTTTAACGCAAAAAAAACAACAGAAATGCATAATAAATGATCGATAGTATGATCTTAAATAACACCCTTTATGTTCAATGTAGGCTCGGGCTGATACCAATATTTTGTTTGCTGGGCTATACCCATTTATCGCCCATATGCACATCATTACAGCGCGAAGCAACACTGAGCTACTGGGCTTGGTGTAGAAACCTAAGTTTTTGCGAAGCACACGCCCCTCGCGTGGCAGTCAACGTATATCTTGAGGTTGCTCGTAGTGATTTTTACCAAGAGACATTTTTTACGTAAAAAATCACGGAAATGTAGATTTTTTCACTCAGTTGTTTTATACAGGTACGGACGAAAAGTTATTAACTTTCAGAACAGTTAAAATACATGTAAGTGATGCACCCTCCATGTAGGAGTCATATTGACATCAACATCCAATTTCTTATGTCAAAAAACTCACAGATACTAATTTTCATCCAAATATTGACCTTACTTCAGAAATTATTTGGAGAAAATCGAAATAAAAATGAAATTGCTACACCCTGTATCTCCGAAACTAAGCAATTTAGGACATGCATTTATACGAACTTTTTTACATATTTTTATCTGGAAAATATGCTGCCGAAGTTTCCGGAATACAGTTCGGACCACCCTCTATAATCATAGAAACGAATTTTGATTAAACGGGATTAACCATTTTAGAACAAGTAAAAATTTTTATGAAGAATGCATTTTTTTGAAAATGTCAATAATAAAAAAGTATTTCCTCTTGCAAGTAAAACTATAAAAAATGTTAATATTACTGAAGTTCATATGACCTTATTTCGTAAACAAGTAAATGACTTGTTCAATTATCCAGCATTTTGTTGATTAATATATAACTAATTCAATTTCTATTTGTTTCAATCAATATTGTATGACAAAATAAGTCAGCATGCACACAAACATGTATGTTGTTTATATTTCCCTTCTTGACTACGGTGAAACAACTTACTACGTTATTAAAAATATTTAGTCAACTAACCAGAATGTTTAATTCAGTATCATTAGAAGTTTTTTCAAAGTTTTGTGCCTTTTTAGGTATAATCCCTATCTACAATTTCGAAAAAAAGCTTTTAGCCAATCAAATCTACTATAAATGCAAAGTTATCATATTATTAGTATTACTGGTATCAGCTGGCATCCTGTCAATTCACCAAAAAAATCAAATATTAAACCTAAAACTTAATCAGTTCATGAACGGTTCGTCTACTTTTTTTAGCCATATTTTGGTGATAACAACTGTCGTGTCGTCATATTTTAAGAAACCTACTTGGGAGTTGTTCTTTACCGAACTACTGTCAGTTGATGACAGAATAAAGAAAATATTAAAAAGGGACCAAGAAAAAAACCAGTTTGAATCAATGAAAAGTATATTAACTTTATTTTCTCTAACTGTAACTTTCTATATTATGGTTTTTATTGAATATTCCATATGGACATGGTACTACGAAGTCCATTTTCCAGATTCTTTCAACATTATGTTTTTCTGTTGGTTAGAGTACGAACTCTTTGTCTACTATTGGATACTGATACTGTCAGTGTATATGGTACAAGTCTTACTGGTAATTAGACAGCAATATGCTTACGTATCAGTCATTGTAAATCAAATGGGACCCACTAATTTGAATATTTTACACACTTTGAAGCTGGTGGATGAAACGTTTTATGATCTTTACGTCGTGTGTGGTAGATTCAAGAGTATTTACTCAACGCAAATGTTGTTGAATGCTTCACTGACATTTCTGTGTGGCGTGCTTTACTGTATCCATCTTGTTCGGATGCCTGTTACAAAAATGGCGGATGTAATATTTACAACAACGTATACGGTGAGTTTTTTTGTGACTGTTGCAACTGTTGTATTTCTATAATGATAGTAGGTATACTTGAGCCAGACAGCAGACTTGTTGACTGATTTTGTTGTCTGCTTTACCGTTTTTGAAATGAAACTCGGAAAAAAATCATTCAGTGAAACTGAAAAATCGCTGATGTGTCACATTGAGTGATCGAAGTTTTGCGTACTTACGAAATACATGTAAGAAATTGATACCATCTATTCGTAGTAATTGTAAACACTCTTGGAAAATGAGTTTTTGTATTCGGGATCTTCACACTAATAAATGACTGAGAATCTTTAATGGCATCTACGGTTAAAAACGTGATTTCTTCCCATCCTACATGCTAAATACTCCAACGATTAAGATAACTTTAGCTAACAGGAATTCTTTCATAAAGCGTTCTATTTCCAGTTTTGTAAATACTTTTGATTTCTTTGCCTGATATCCTGAAGCTTTTCTTTTTTAAAAATGCAATAAGGTTTGTGAATTTGCTAATATCTACGTTTCTGTTGAGGTAAATCATGGTGCGGACATCGAATATTTACTTCACAGGGTTGACGGCTTTAAGGCAGTGGATAACTTCAGGAAATAGCCTAGCAATATCTTTTTTGTGAAATTCTCAACATGTTTTTCTTTGACCCAGGTTTCAACGTTGTTGTAGGTGGTCTCGTATAAGTTTTTCGACTTCTCGGGCACTAACGTGGATAGCGCAGTTTCAGCAGCTTGTTGAATATCCAAAGACTCGTCATTATCACTCATTTTTTTACAAAACTTTGTATGAAATACGGCGACGTTTGAACCTGACAGAACTTTGTCATTAAACAATGCATAAACAATGCCTTAGAATCCCATTACCGGAAGATTTTAGAAAATGTTTATAAATAAATAATAATAATAGCACGAAAATCACAAATTATCTGCTTTTTATTATCACGTCGCAAAAATTAATATTCTGTGACGTTTGAAAAAAATCCTTTGTATAACCGTTCTTCACCTAATTATGTATAATGGGAATTCAGTGGTTAGTTCTTGTTTATATAATTATTCCAATTTCTATATAGTCCAATCAATAATTGATAAAAAAATTCAGTTTACCTACATTCTTTTCTTTAATAGCCACACAATTACAACGTATAGCAATATCAATTTGAAAATCTAACCGTATTCTCCGAAAAATGTTTAACTCGGTATCTTTGGCAGTGTTTTCGAAATACTGTGCCTTTTTAGGAATAGTGCCCGCGTACAATTTTGAGAAAAGGACTTTAGTGAATCACACGTATTACAAATGCAAGGTTATGTTATTATTAGTGGCACTAACGACAGTTGGTGTCATGTCAGTTCGCCACAAGCGTCAAATGTCAAGTTTGAGAATTACTCAACTAGTCAATGTTACCAGTACCTTGTTTGGCCATATTTTAGCAACAAACATAGTTTTATCGTCTTATTTCAAAAAGGGTGTTTGGGAATTGTTTTTAACTGAATTACTCTCAATTAATGAAAGGATAAATAAAATATTAGCCAGAGATCCAGGAACAAACAAAACTGACTTGATAAGAAGCATATTAGTTCTATTTTCTTTTACTGCAGCATTTTATATTCTGGTTTTTATTCAATATTCACTATGGACATGGTACTACGAAAGTAACTTTCGAGAAAATTACAGCTTCATGCTGTTCTTTTGGTTGGAATACCAGCTGTTCGTCTTTTATTGGATACTAACACTGTCAGTGTTTATGATTCATGTTTTACTAGTTATTAAAAATCAATATGTTCACGTATCGGTGATTTTAAACAAATTGGGATCGACAGAGTTGAATGAAGTTGAATTGGAGACTTTAAAACAAGTAGATGAATTGTTTTATGATCTTTTCGTTGTGTGCAATAGATTTAAGAGCATTTACTCAACCCAGATGCTTTTAAACGCTTCAATGACATTTCTAATTGGTGTACTCTACTGTATTCATCTTGCTCATATGCCTCATATAAGATTACTGGATGTGGTATACACAACGATTTATTCGGTAAGTTTTTTGGTATGTTTGCAGTTATTTTTTTATTTCTGGTTTGAATGTTTGAATTTGTGTATACTACTTTCTATTAAGGATCGTCCACACTTGCTACTTGCTATATAACACTGCTATATAGCAAAGTTATATAACATGTTACATATTTTTAGTCATATTTAGCAAATTTTGCTGCTGTATAACTTGCTAGATGTTATCCATTTGTAGTCGGTAAATATCAAAAGATGTTGCTATTGTAACATGAAACAATGCGTCCAGACTTGCTAAATTTCTAGTTTAGCCATATTTTCAGGGACACGCGCGACAGAATCTTAGTATGGTGAGCTGATATTGGGTTTGTTTATTTACTGGTCGATAATACCGTATGATCGAAAAACGTTTCTACGTTGTCCGATACCCAATTTCCAGCCTGTTCTATTCGTACAATCCTCTGTTGACAGGTTTCTTTCACTCATCGCTTTGTGTACGCTTTTTTGCCATTCCAGTTTTGGTCTTCCCTGTTTTCTTCTACCCTTTGGTTGCCAATTGATTATTTTCTTGGGCCATCTAGTGTCCTTCATTCGCTCTACATGTCCGTACCAGATCAGCTGCTTTTTCTCTATATCCTGTGTTATCGTACCTTCTATACCCATTTGTTGTTTTATGGTATTATTTCTTATTCGTTGTTGTCTTGAAATTTCCATTGATCTTCGAATGACATCCATTTCTACGGCCTCTATCCTCTTCTTGTATCTCTCAGTTATTCTCCATGTTTCTGCTCCATACAGGAGGTTGCTCTTTATCATGGTTTCATATATATTGAATTTTCTTCGCTTTGTTATTGATTTGCTCCATAAGATTCCATTTAGACATCCGATTATTTGTTTCGCGTTGATAATCCTTTTCTCTATTTCTCTGCCGTCAGTTCCAGTGTTATCAAATGTAATTCCCAGGTACTCATACTCTTGACACTGCTTAATTTCGTGACCGTTGTACAAGTTCAAGTTTCCTTCTTGTGCGCCTATGCATAGATATTTTGTTTTGGCTGTGTTAACTGTCAAGCCCCATTCTCCGTATTCTTCAATAAGTTTTCTTAGCATATATTGCATATCGTCTTTGTCATTGGCAACTATTATTTGATCGTCTGCGAATTGAAGTGTGAACGAAGATTCATTGTCAATCTCTATGACCATACCACGGATCTTTCTTTACCAATTTTTTAAAGCGACTGCAACGTATATTTTAAAGAGAGTAGGGGAGATGCAATAACCTTGACGCAAGCCTTTGTCGGTTATAAGTGTTTCTGTAAGCTCTTTGTCAACTAATGACAGTTAATCGCAGGTGTGCTAGAGGAAGTGGCATTCCCCATGTAATTTTACAAACATATATAAAATGACAGCGATCTTTATTTCATAGCCATCACTGACGCCGTTTTTTTCGATCATACGGTATTATTTATTTCATACAATAATTCACACAACACATTCATTGCTGGAAGAATAACGAATTAATATTGAAATACGACTAAAAGCTTTTAGAAAAAAAAAACGACCAATACATAAGCTCAATAATTGCTCTGTTCATACAACATTACACAAATTACCATTATACTTCAGTTTCGCTTGGTACTATCCACTTCAATAATGCTTAGTTCAGTGTCTATGATAGTTTATTCAAAATACTGTATGTTCTGCGGAATCTTACCACCTTACGACTTCAAAAAACGTGTGTTGATCTCTATGTCATTTTATAAATTCAAAATTTTTCTTTTGACTTTGTTTGTATCACTAAATTGTATCGTATCAACTTACGAAAGATTCAATCAAGCAAATTATTCAAGAATGGAATGGTTTCAACAATTTTTGATTGCAGTAAACCGTATCAACGGATACACATTGTTTGTATTTATTATTCTAAACTCTTACTTTAAAAGATATTTGTTTGAAGCGCTCTTCAAAGGAATCATTTCAGTTGAAGATAAGATGGAAAAACTATTGAAAATCGAGAAAGAAAATACGAGAAAGCCTGTAATAATCTTGACATCTATATCAGTGGTTTTCTGTTGTATGGTTCTGACCGAATACGTATCCTATAAAGCATACTTTAAGAGGCTGTATAAAGATAGAATTTTAGAAATGCAGATGTTGTGGGCTCTATACTCGCTGGTCGTGTATTATGGCATTTTGATATCGAGTTTTAACATGACACAATTGACACTGATGGTCAGAAATCAATATGCTAATATAATATTAGTTCTAAATCAGATTGAAACAGTTGATTTAAACAAAGAAGAAATATTTGGGATTATCCAGAACGTGGATGACTTGTTTTTTGATATTTACAGTACTGGAAATATCTTTAAATCGATTTATTCTGTCCAGATGCTGATGAATGTTATTTCTTCGTTTGTGTTTGCGCATTTTTATTCGGTGTACTTGGCGCATCTGGCTTCAATCACAGTTGTTTCTGTAGTTTTTTCCACCTTATATTCGGTAAGTTTATAATAATAT
This sequence comes from Sitophilus oryzae, assembly GCF_002938485.1. Taxonomy (NCBI): domain Eukaryota; kingdom Metazoa; phylum Arthropoda; class Insecta; order Coleoptera; family Curculionidae; genus Sitophilus; species Sitophilus oryzae. The sequence goes on along the minus strand of NW_022146732.1, from coordinate 5,192,045 downwards.
ATTGACGGTCATAAAAAAATTAAAGGATCATTGGAGGACTACTAAAATCATAAATTAAAATTATTTTTAAAAAGTACAGAGTGTCCCAAATAAATAAAAAAATATCAAAGTTGTATTTTTTTTTAAATGGAACACCCTGTATATTATTACATTTTAAGTTTCTGCGATTAAAATAAAGACAAATTTGATTAAGGTTTACCGCACTTTAATCTTACCGTTTTTGAAAAATTTACGATTTTGTGAAAATGCAGTAACAATTTTACTGCTTCTTTTTTCTAGACGTATTTAAGTTTTCAAAACCAAGTATTGTTCTGAAGTTTTTCTATTTACTAAATTTCGTGTTGCAATAATAAAAATAATACCACCTTATACAGAGTGTCTAAAAATTTATATTAAATAATTGCTAGCTTTAAACGGCAATAACTTGTTTAATTCAAATGAAACACCCTGTATATTTTACAAGAATCCGATGCACAATTTAATTGTCTCTCAAATTGTATTGTACCATTATTTACCTATTTCTTTAAGTTTTTGTAGAAAATACATTTTCTTATAATGTAGACCTCATTTATCAATACAGGGTGGTCCATCGAAAACGTTCCGCAAGGCATAACGGACAGGATATTTTTTTTTCAAAAAATTCAAAAACACGTTAATTTTGTTTGTGAGGGGGACAACTTTTGCCCCAAAAATGCTTGCAAAATCTTCAACCCTCTAAGTGGTTGTGTCATCCCCCAACTTTTTTCAAATGGGAAGGGGGGTCAAGTGGCGCCGCAATGAAAAGAGCTTTCTATTCTCTATATTTCCCCGCTTCGTTTTTGAAAATCGGTCAAGTTATTGAGAACATATGAAGGATTGAAATTTTAAAAGTTTATTTAAACAGTTATCAGAGTAAATTATAAGGATAAATTCCTTCGACCAATTTGCTGTGTTTTCTTATTATTTCTAGATGTATACGCATTTTTTCACTTGCCACAAGGTTGAACGATCAGGTGCGGTCTCAATATCGTTAAAGACCCACAATAGAATTTCCAAAAATACCAGCCCTCGACGATCAAAATCGTCTTCGTTGAGTTCTTGTACCAACTGAATTTTGTACTGGTGGAACTTGTGTTTTTTTAATATCCTTTGGACACTTGTACGATTCACGCCGGTCTCATTGGCTAATTTTCTTGTAGATACTCAGCGTACTATCCATGGCAACTTGGTGCAATACGAATACCTCCATAATTTCATTTACTACAGAATTTTCCCTCTGCCTCTTTTTATTCATAACGGAACCAGTTTCGCGAAATTTTGCTACTAACTCGCGAACAAATTTGCCATAAAAATGTTTGTCAGGATGGCGTTCATTGAATATCTGCGCAAACCGATTGCCACATTCATTATTTTTAAAATAAAGTTCGATTATTTCTACTTTTTCTGCAAGTGAGTACACCATAATTGTTAAAAAGTTTAACGATATTGAGAAGAACTTGAACGCACAAGTCACAAAACAGCTATCTAGCAATTACCGCACCTGGTTGTTCAACCTTGTGGCAAGTGAAAAAATGCGCAAACATCTAGAAATAATAAGAAAAAACAGCAAATTGGTCGAAGGAATTTATCCTTATCATTTACTCTGATAAATGTTTAAATAAACTTTTCAAATTTCAATTCTTCATATTTTCTCAATGACTCTACCGATTTTCAAAATCGAAGCGGGGAAATATAGAGAATAGAAAGTTTTTTTCATTGCGGCGCCACTTGACCCCCCTTCCCATTTGAAAAAAGTTGGGGGATGACACCCCCGCTTAGAGGGTTGAAGATTTTGCAATCATTTTTGGGGCAAAAGTTGTCCCCCTCACAAACAAAATTGACGTGTTTTTGGATTTCCTGAAAAAAAAATTACCCTGGCCGTTATGCCTTGCGGAACGTTTTCGATGGGCCACCCTGTATACCCATGGAATATTTACATTTTAGATTTTTTTTTAAGTACCTAACATATTAACAAAATATACAGATGTTGAAAACGCCAATACTTCTAGACCATTTGTTTACAAAAAAAAAACTGGTACTGGTACTCTTTGAAAATGTGTTATGTCTTAAAAAATAATTTGAAATGTCAATATTCCATGAGTATATTGATAAATAAGGTCTAAATTATAATAAAATGCATTTTCTACGAAAACTTGAAGAGATATGCAAAAAATGGTATAATAAAATTTGATAGACAATTAAATTGTGCATCTGATTCGCGTAAAATATGGGTGTTCCGTTTAAATTAAAGAAGTTATTGCCTCGTACTATACAACCCTTTGTACTTAATAACACCACTATTGACGTCGTGGACTCTGTGAAATTGCTGGGGTATTTGCTGCGCAAAAAATTTTGATCGCATTTTCAGACTTCAAAAGAGAGCAGTTCGATATTTAGGGACTGAACAGTAGAACTCACTGCCAGAATTTCTTTAAAAATTTAAAAATATTGGCTCTTCCCGCTTTATTCATTTTTGAATCCGTTTGCTTAATCCGCAAGCACATATCTGCTATTCCCGAAAGGCCATCTCATAACTATCCACTTAGGAATGCGGAGCACGATCTTTATCTGCCAACCCCGAGCTCAGAACTAGTTAAAGGTTCAATACTGTACAACGCAAAAAAAATGTACAATCATCTGCCTTATATATTATATCTGCCTATATGCGGTAAACGACTTTTTTGTTGATGTTTAATTATGAACAATTTTGAATTTTAAAATTTTGATCATCTCACACACTGGTCAAAGGTCAAGTATTTAATATTTTATAACTTTTAAAGTTATATCTATTATATAAAAAAATATATTAATTATATCTATTTACTGCTTACTGTTCTGCAATTGTCCATGTTTTGTAATTTTAATGACTTAATTTTTTTTGAATTGTATGATTTGTGTTGTGTATTTTTTGTTGTTTGTATATATTTTTTGTGCTTTTGTTTGTTTTGTGAGTGCTTTGTTGGTGCTTGATGAAGCTGTTTTGGCTTTTTGCACAATAAAGCGTTGTTTGTTGTTGCCGTTTAAAGCTAGTAATTATTTAAAATAAACTTTTAGACACCCTGTATAAGGTAGTATTATTTTTATGCAACACAAAATTTAATAAATAGAAAAACTTCAGTATAATATTTGGTTTTAAAAACTTAAATATGCCTAGAGAAAGGAAGTATTAAAATTATAGTTACTGTATTTTCACAAAATTGCAAATATTTCAAAAGTGCGGTAAAAAGCCTAAATTACCTTTATTTTAATCGCAGAAACTAAAAGAAATGCAACTTCGAAATTTTTTATTAATTTGGGACATTCTGTACTTTTTAAAAATAATTTTAATTTAATGGCTTTAGTAGTCCAGTCACAGTTTCCAAAAATCTAATCATTTGGCTACAATACTCATTGAGTCGAATGAGATGAATAACCCTGTATACTAACGTACAAAATTTCGTTTTCCTATCTGAAAAATAGATATGGTTTGCATTTGAAAAACACCTGGTATATCTACTTTTGTGTTTTATTACTTTAATTTCAATTAAATATTTTTTTAAATTTTTTTTTTCAAACATATTGCTTTAAATTCAAACATATTGCTTATGACATTATTAATATACTTAATTGTAATTATATGTAATTATGAGGAAATTGTTTGTATGTTTGAGCTTTAATAGATTAAATAACGCTTTCATTTTGATGCAATTTGTTTACAAATAATGTCCACAAACTCATCCAGTTACTTTTCATTACACTTAATTTGTTCGAAAGCAGAGTGTACTGAAAACATGCAAGAATGATAAACATATTTTTTAGTACCATATCTCTAGTAACTTTTTCAAAATACGTCATGTTTTTGGGCATAATTCCTATAGCTCAAACCCTATAGTTTCCAACAAGAACGTTTGGTGTACGAAAAATATTACAAATGCCAAGTTGTGATATTATCGTTGTTTCTGATCATAGATTGTATTGTGTCGATTTACCAAAAAACAGAAGCACCAAATGACATAGAACATAGGTTCTTATACCAGCTTATGGATGGCTCGGCTGTTGTTATAGGCCATATTTTGGTTATATCAACCGTTTTGAGTTCATACTGTAAAAGATCGGAGTGGGAGATGTTTCTGAGAAGTTTATCTAAAATTGATGTAGACACGAATAATGTATTAATACACAAAAACACAAAGAAATCTAGAAAAGGAGCTCTGGCTTTATTAGCCATAACTTTGATGTACTGGTTTGTATTCGTTCTTGGAGCTTTGAGATGGATTGACCGGTTCAAATTGCTTTTTAAGGAACATTACCTCTCATTTATGCTTATCTCAATGGAATACCAACTGATAACATTCTATTACGTGCTAATAATAAGTTATTTCATTTATAACCTTCTATTACTAATCAGAAACCAGTATTTTAATATCTCAGATATACTAAAACAGGTTGACATAATGAAGAGTGATGTCGGATTGATGAGGGGATTGTTAAGAAACGTGGATAGAATGTTTTATGATTTGTATATGGTCAGCAAGTACTTTAGGTCGATTTTTTCTTTGCAAATGTTTCTGAACCTCAGTGCTACGTTTTGTTTCGGCTTGGGGTACTGCATTTATGTTTATAACAGTTCGCTGACTGAAGTGATTGATATGGTGTTTGTAGTCATTTATTCTGTAAGTATATCTGTCAGTTCTTAGTGTAATATTTTTTGTTTCATGAGGTATTTTTGTTCTAAGTAGGTGTCTAAAATATCAAGTGTGCTATATTTTTGGAAAGGTAATTTTAAATTCTTTTCAGTTAATTAAAAATATAGAGGGTGCCCCAAATAAAAAATCAATTTTTCTGTTGATAACTCTTAAATTATTAATTTAAAAAAAAAATATACTTAAACCATTAAATTCTACGTGAAAAGGTGCTTTGGAAATGTTTTCATAGAAATACAAAATTTTCCATAGCAAAAAAGTTACAGGGATTTGTTAAAAATGCACATGTTTGAAAAACATCCCGTAATTCCGAAACGGTAACAGATACTGATGTGCGGTTTTCACCATCATGTTTTTGATGAAAACTGAGCTCCAGACACCGGTATTAGTTTTCGTCTATCTCCTATAGAAAAGGGTGTTTCCATTTAAAAGCGTCGGATTTGACCCACCCTGTACATCTTATAGCCATACAGCGTCCTGCGAAAAATGAAAAAGATCGCTCAACAAATAACTAAGATATTGGCTTGTATCCAGCCTAAGTGGGACACCCTGTATAAGTTTTAATAGACACTGACTTGAATAAATATGACGTACTTATTTTATCGCTAGTAGGTAATTTATAAATTCTGACCACAAACACATCCAATTACTACAATAATTCATTATACCTAATTGTCGGAAAATAGAGTGTAGTGAATAATATACATGTTAGAATAATGAAGACATTTTTCAATACGGTATCTCTACTAACTTTTTCGAAGTATTTAATGTTTTTGGGTATAATCCCACCTTATAGCTTCAAAAAACAATGTCTGGTGTATAAAAAATATTACAAATGTCAAGTTGTAACGTTATTGTCGTATCTTTTTATAGATTGTGTAATATCGGTGTACAAAAAAACAGATATACCCGGCGAAATAGAAAATAAAATTTTCTACCTCTTTATGGACAGTTCGACGATAGTTACAGGTCACATTTTAGTAATAGCAATTATTCTGACGTCATACTGCAAAAGATCACAGTGGGAGATATTTTTGAGAACTTTTTCTACACTCGATGTCGAGACAAATAAAATTTTAATACAGAAAAACAGGAAAAATACAAACAAAGGAGTTCTAGTTCTTACATCCATAACTTTGACGTACTGGTTTCTGCTATTTCTCGGATGTCTCACATGGATTGACAGGTTTAAGCGAGTTTTTAAAGAGTATTACGTGTCCTACGTGTTTTTTTCTATGGAGTACCAATTGATCACGTTTTACTACGCGCTAATAACTATCTTTTTTATATATAATCTGCTATCATTGATTAGGAACCAGTACTTGAATGTAACAGATATACTAACGCAGCTTGAATTAATGGATACTGATATAAAATTGATGAAGGAGTTGTTAAGAAACGTGGACAAGTTGTTTTACGATCTGTATATTATTAGCAAGTATTTTAGGTCGATGTTTTCTTTGCAAATGTTGCTGAATCTATGCTCCACATTTTGTTTTGGTTTGGGATACTGTCTCTATATTTATAACACTTCTTTGGGTCGAGTGAGTGACTTGGTCTTTGTATTTATTTACTCGGTAAGTATATTTTGCGTTTAATTTAATTGTGACAGAACCAAGAATTCCTTGGTCTTAGTCATAGATTTATGAAAAACAGATATCACATTATGCATTTTAACCCGATCAAACATTCGGAGGTTGACGATGTACTGTAAAAACCAACTGAGATAGAGAAGGCGACATTGCCACATATCAAATTTGCGCCTATCTACTTAGTTTGATTTGCAGAAAAGGTTACTTTAAAACCTTCACCGGATATCAATAAATCACAATTTCTTAATTAAATTAATAGTTTATTTTTAAAGAAGCATGCGTTATAATATGTTATTAACCAGAGGATATATGCGTTACTATTAAAGGACATGTTTACTGTTTAATGTGCTGAAACGTCTAGAACTATTGGCAACGTCGCTGCTAGTCTTCCAGAATGAAATGAGCCGTCCGTCCCACCACCCCTCGCGACGGCCCTTGGTCCGTTATAGCGTACTACGTTTAGCTTACGGTGTGTTTGAAGTCGGAATCAAGTCCAAAGTGAACTTTTCAGTGTTTTTCAGTAGTTTTTGTTTTTGTTTAACGTACTTTTGAATCTGCGAATTTTCAATATGGTACGACAGTGTCAAATGTGTGAACAAATAAGCTCAAATTACCCGAATTTGTCTTTCCACAGGTAGGTATTGTTTCCGCCGTGCCGTAATCGTACATAGGCGTCCCACAAGGGAGCCTCTCACAATTAAAATAATTTCTAATTATATTTGTTGAATTTTGATCTACTGAAACAAGAACGTAGTAGCCGGTAATTGAATTATAATTCGTCTCAATTACTACCTAACTGTTGTAGATCATAACAAATTTGAATATAAACGTTACATTTGAAACTTTATTATAGGCCAGAAAGTGAGATTTTTTTCTTAAAATTGCGTCCTATTTTGGTCATATCGTATATAATGACCATTATATTCTAAAGAAATTTTGCTCAATAAATAAACATAGGTGTTTACCCGTCCTTTTTTACATTTTATTGCTTTATTATATCTGCCCATTCGGCCTTGTTTAGACAATTTTTTACCACCGTACAAATACATCTTCCAAGAGTTATTTGTACGGTGTGTTTAACTTTTTTTAGAATGGGATGAACTGTAAATAATTCTTAGGCTACTAGTTTTATACATACCTATATAGAGAGTGACCCAGGCCTCCAAAAAAGCTTTTTACCTATTACGTTTTTGGTTTGTGATTTTTATTTCAATTTTTTACATAAGATGGGGGCCATTGTAACGCACATTTTCAAAATATTTTTGTCAACATACAGGGTGATTCAAACCGCAATACATATGCTTAATACAGTTCATGAAGATTAGGACATTTAACTAAAATTTGATTTTCTGATGAAGCTACCTTTAAAAGTAATGGATTTGTAAATAAACGTAATAGGTATTCATTATTATGCGACAGAAATCCCATACTGTAGCACACAGATTTTATACTTTTAATAATAAATGCCTTCTATTGCGAGACTAAAAGGAAATTGCCTCGTATCAGAGCCATCATAATACAAGAAGAAGACCGAAAGTCAAATCTTGTCTTATATTTTCAAAAAAAACACAATTTTCTCATTAAATATTAATTTTAGGTATAGGAAGTTATTAATAATAAAAGATTAAACAACTATTACACAGTACTTCACAGGAAGCTATCGATTGCGAACTAACTAAATCGTTACTAATTAGGTACTAATTTTGAAAAGTTCTTTTTAAGATAAAAAAGGTAAAACTAAAACCTAAACTATCATTTGAGATTAAACGGGAAGTTCTAATTAATGTTGCCTATTCTAAACAAGAAAAATTTATTTATAAGTTAAGTTTTATAACATTCCTAATTAAATTTGGGCGAAAAGAATATTTCTGTTTGCTGTAGGTAATTTTCTAAGGGAAAATGCGTAAATAAAAATCACTTTTTAAGTCAATAAAAGTCAAAAGGACAAGTTATTCCAAAAAAGGACTGTCCTTTTCAAAAAAGGACAAGTGGCAACCCTAGGTATTTCGGGAATGGAAATTTAATGGCAAATCTACAACTTTGGTTTGAAAATATGTTCCGGCCATATATGTTTACAAAAATGTATAAAATGTACCTAAATGCCTCCATATTCTGAAAAAAAATTGAAAGAAAAGTCACCAACCACAAATCTAATATAGAACTGTTTCGGAAGCCTGAGTTACCCTGTAAATATTCAAAAGTAACTGAAAGTTTATATAGAAGTAACTGAAAGTTTAAATTGAAAATCGACGTTGCAGCGATTTTCGAAAACTACTAACGTTTCAACATAAGTATATTTGGGATATTAATTGTATTATTATATTAGACCTTATAACAAAACTCATCTGACGAAAAAGTGTTAATGTAGTATATTAATATGGAGTAAAAATTTTACTAATTACTTTACTTTTACTTTACTAATTAAATTCGTTCCAAAAAACGATACGCCACTGGCCATTAGAACAATCCAAATGCGCCTAGTTGCCGGGGTCGGAAATTTTAGACTTCTCTGTCTCTTCTGTCCTTGTTTGACACATTGGAATGTTTGATACACTACCAACGAGTATTTATGAATGAGATGTTCGGTCTATCTTTATAAAGTCTTTGGTCTTAGTCTTGCACAGCTCTTGTGAAGCCTTAGTTTATACTTGTTGAAGTGATGAAACTTCTTTTCGCGCGATGGGAGTAAAAATTGAAGGCCGCGACACACGAGACGCGAGAGGAAAAGTGGTTACGTTAACTTTTTGATCTTTATTATGATTTCTATGTGAGCTAGGGGGCTGAAACTCTGAATATAGATGAGGCTCTAAGAGCCCCCCATCTTTTTATGGTATTTTGACAACCTTTCGTGCCTACGAAACTTTATCATCAATGAATCAGATCAAAAAATTGCCCGATTTAAATGAAATTTTGTATGTCGGACCAAGTCCAAGGGTGTATTCCGTTGCTTACCTTGGTTATGGTTTTATGTTCAGTTTCTATCGGTTTCCTGAAAGTTTTCTTATTACGGAACACGGTTCCTGAAAAATTCGGTTATAACTGTCACCATGACTGTCACCAAACTAACCACCGCGAGAAGGCTGATTTTTCTGGTTTTGTTTGTCAATCAATGTCATTTATGTAAGAGAAAGAGAAATCAAGCAAATATATTGGAAGTTCGAGTGAAATTCTCATTTAATTTCTAAAATTTGTTATAATATTTTGTATTTACATCCAAAAGCAATGAAGGTATAGTACAATTCTTTTAAAAGTTCATCAATATGGCCGACCTAGTTAGGAAAATTGGTAATTTTTTTTTAATGAAAAATAAGTTGGCGTTAGCGAATTAAGAAATTGATTTAGTCTTTGGTTAACAATAACATTTTTCAGGATTGTCAAGTTGACGTTAAAGTTAGGTTATTAGGTGGTTGTCATAAATAAAACATAGATTATTGAAATTATTTAATAAGAATAAAGGTATTTTACAGCAGATTCGAAGAGATTTTACTTAAAGGTATTTTATAAACTTTCTCAGTGAGAATATTAACTCCCCTGTTTCTTATATTTCAGTTAAAGGGACGTAAGAACTATAGGAAGTGAATCTTTGTTTTCATGTTTTGACGATATCTGAGAGTTCTAAATTATCAAGATTATTGAATAATTATAGCTGTTTAATAAGTGAAATTAATAGAAGACTTGGAAATAGGATGATTCGTTTCATGTTATAGTTTATAGATTACCTCATTTCTCTTAATTTGTTTTTATTTCAGTACAGTTAATCACAAATTGAATTGATGTGTGCAAAAACAGCTACATATTTTCAAACATCTTATTTAAATAGTTCTTTTATATACTGTTAAACTGTTTCAACTACAAAGTCTTTAGCAAAAAGTTATAAGGTAATAAATTTTGTAGATATAATTTATGAAAATTTATATATAAAGTTTAGAACACAATCCTCTGAGGGAAAAAGACATACTCAAAAACTCATTAAATATACTTTATTAAAAATAACAACATACAAAAACATCCATGCAAACTGTAATAATCAGAACATTATCCACATACCTTTATTAAATATGTTATGACACTCCTGTCAGGAAAGCCAGAAATGTTTGTTTAAATATTAACTTATTTTAAATTGCCAGAAACACATCAGAATATGTCACAACCACAACTATAGGTTTGGAATCAGTACTAAATTTTATACCTAGTAAGTAATGTGTCAACTAACAAGTATAGGATAAAAAAGAATTATTAATATAGGGTGTACTATACAATGTCCTGCTTATTTATGAAATTACTTTCCTTTCAAATGCGAGGAATACCAGTAAAATAAAACATAATTTTTGGTTTGGTTTGGTGTTTGATATTCTAACTACATCTATTACAAACCTTAAGTGCTTTTAGTGAGTAACTGTATTTTTTATTATTCTTTGTGCATCCTGTAAAGTAAAAAAATATATATTTCAAGAAATATATAAAAACAATGCAATAGATATCAAACAGATTCATAAAAACTACTTACAATTATTGTACATATTATATATTTCAAGTGTTATTTGAACTTTGGTCCCATTACCAACATTACCTTATTTAAGTCTTCTCTACTAACTCAACTTTTAAACCTGTTTTAAACCTTCTTTATATTTTAAAATTGATTTACAACAATCTGTAATGCCCGCGCTGTTTCCTGAAATATAAGTTTTAATCTATTTATTATCATATACATATTTACAAACCTGAAAATTACTGATACGCAGGAAACTTCTCAAATAATTAGAGACCTTTTTACAAACATCTGGACTAATTTTGTTTTTACAATTTGTGGACGAGTCAACGCTGTTTGAATACGTTATTAAGCGTTTTACGTATTTTGAATATCTTCCAGCCTATTCCTCAGTTCTTGATCGGTGAAAAGATTATTTATAACTTATAACTATATAATTAGTACTGCAGGTTACACAACTTTCTGCACAAAGAACAAAATCAAGTAGAATTAGAAAAAGGAACCGTAAACGTCAATGTCAGCCAAGTGTCAGAGTTCAATTGGATTTACCACAGATTATCAATTTGAACGATTTGAACTACAGTCGATTCCAGTCTAGAGATTTTCGTTTTTTAAGCCTCCCATACTGAAGTCCGCCATATTGGGAAGTTTTAAATGAATACAAGTATAGGCAGTAAAGGTAAAAGAGCTCGTTTAAAAGAGCCTTTCTTCCTTAATGATCTCCAGTATAAATTTTGTTTCCACAATTTTTTTCGTGGTAGCTAGAGAGCGCTGTTTGACATCATAACAGATATTGCACTTTTGCGTAAAAAAATTAAATAGGAGGCTATATTTCTCTTTGCACAGTTAAATAGAGCACAACATTTCCAAAATATCAGCGCAAACCGCAACTTTCTATCTTCTCTTTAACCGGAGATATTAAGAGAACAAATCATGTTAGGCTGTCGCTTAGGATTATATGGTCTAAAAATTATCGTAGTAGGCTAGAAAACAAAAAGAGGTAAATTGGTTAGGTCAAAATATCAAAAGATATATTTTAGTTTCATTTTAATACCATTTAATTTTTATTTATCCATGTTCGTTCTTGATTCGACTCCATAAATTAAAACCCAGGCATATTGAATCCGATAAAAATCCATTCTAGAATTCCTTGGTGCTAAACTACTTTAGCCATGGAAATATGCCGCTCCGGCATCTCTATCTACTAAAGTAAGTTGTATCCAAGAAGCCCCACACATTCATAGCAAAATAAGCGGCACCACTGCCTCAACTACGAGGCATGTCTTTTAAGTAAGTACCGTTTTGCGATTCCGCCGCCGCAGCGCTACGGTCGGCGTTCCGCGCATGCGCGCTGGTTACCTACATCTCTTGTCTATGCACAGACGCCAGTACAGTCTGATTCTTCATTGTATATGTTGTTTATTGAGTGTTTAAGAAGCCTCCGACAATCGTGAGCCCCGCTGATTGTGAAGTACGGGCTGTCATACGATTTCTTAGTGCTAAAGGCGTAAAACCGATCGATATTCATCGTGAGATCTGTGAAGTTTACGGACAAAACATGTAGCATTTTTTATTCCCTTTAATAAAATTGAATTTAAAAATCTATTTTTATTTAAATTTCTTAGTATTGGCGCCATCTATTTGCTAGATGCCAAAGATGCCAAACTCCATTTGTTACAGCTCACTTGTTTCGATATTTAATTTTTATTAGCGCATCTATTCGCTAGATGTCAAACTTCATTTATTACAGTTCATTTGTCTTGTATATTCTCGCCATCTATTCGCTATATGCCAAACTTCTTTAATTGCATTTCACTTGTCTGTGGTGAAAAGGGTTTTTTGTTTTCGTTTCTGAAACTGAGAAGAAGGTTTTTTTTCTGGGAATTTGGATCTGAAGAAGACGCGTGTTTCGGCGTCCGACAAATTTTCCAGTGAAAAGCACTCTGAATCCACATTTCGATTGCATGGGTATCCGATTTGGAAATTTGAAAACCTTGAAAAGTATGCAATCCAGAGTATAGATCGTATTTGTTTGGTTTCTTCTTGGAATGATCACCTTATTTCCGTTTGTTATTTCGTTTATTTGAGTATTTAATTACTGGTTTGGATCGGCATATGGTTTGAATATATTTATGTAAAGCTGATTTTCAGACCAGTAACTACCACATGGTACTCAGTAACTACCACATGGTACTCAGTAACTACCACATGGTACTCAGTAATTACCACATGATATGCAGTAATTATTGTATGTTTCACCCACTTTCATTTTGTATGGACCTATGCAGACCTTAAGACAGTGTTCCTGACATTACAATCGTTCTTTTGGCTGATATCGAAGACTTCTCCTGCCATAGTCATCTGCATCCACTTCTGTTAGTCTGGAGAATACCTAACTACCTATTTACATCATAAGAAACTATATACAGATAAGTCTTAAGTTTGATACACAAAGTACGCTTTTATTTTATAATTTTTGAGACAACAGATTTAATAACCTGGTAAATTATCACTATTTATCCCACATATTGTAGTCAAAATTATTTTTTATTTAACGTTATAAGTTATAATTTGATTCGTACAGTACACTCTTACTTAGCTATGATATTTTATATGGAAATTATTAACACGTATTTTAAAGGTTTTTGTACACGACATGTTTCGAAACATCATCGTATTGAGACATACATAAATTTCACCGGTTTTTATATTAAGTAGCTTACTTAGTTCAAAAATTCGAATCTATTTAAAATAACTTGCGGTTTTATTGGGATCACTGTGACTAATTGATGATACTTGTGTTTGTTTTCAATAAATGTTTAATGTAGGATAGTTATTCCTGACTTTTATTCCTAATAAACATAATAGACCCTTAATGTTGTTGATTACTTTATTTTAGCTATGTTGTGATATCGTATTTTTCTTTTTGGTTTCTTACTTTACCACTCTTATAAACAAAGTAAGTGGCGCCCTTTTCACTGTCTTTGACCATACCTATTTGAATTCTTAACATCAATATTAAAATCTCTGCAACCTATATATTATCATTTTTTATTTTAATATTTAACAACATTAGAAAGTCACTGTGAGTCAGAAGCCTTACCTACGAACCCAGCTTTCCTCTAACCCTGAGCAACGGATTCTTTTTTCATTCTAGTTGGGTAACGACAGAAAAGTCGTTACAAACATTATGAGTGATGGAATGGTAAGGAAATGGGTGAGAGCATTTAAAGATGGCCGCACAAATGTGCATGATGAAGAACGGAGTGGGCGTCCTTCGGTCGTTAATGAAGATTTGGTGCAGAAAGTTTACGAAAAGGTGAAAGAAAACAGACGTTTTACAATTTCATCATTGTGCGACTACTTTCCTCAATTTTCTCGTAGTGTTTTGTATCGCATTGTGACCGAGAACTTGAATTACCGGAAATTGTGTTCACGTTGGGTTCCGAAAATGTTGACGGATTTGCACAAAACCCAACGTTTAAGCAGTGCATTGACTTTCCTTGAGCAGTACTACAATGAAGGTGAAGATTTTTTAGGCAAAATTGTTACTGGTGACGAAACATGGGTGGCCTACGTCACACCAGAATCGAAACAACAGTCCATGGAATGGCGACATTCATCATCACCCAAAAGAGTGAAGTTTAAGCAAACAATTTCTGCCCGGAAAATCATGTGCACAGTTTTTTGGGACAGAAAAGGAGTATTGCTAGTGGAGTTTTTGCCTCGCAATGAGACAATCAATGCAGCATCTTATTGTGAGACATTGAACAATCTGCGCCGTGCAATCCAAAACAAAAGATGTGGCAAGTTGAGTAAGGGTATTGTTTTGCTGCATGACAATGCCCGTCCACATGTGGCTAATCGGACCAAAGATCTCATCAAATCTTTTAATTGGGAAACTCTAGATCATCCTCCATACAGCCCTGATCTGGCGCCCAGTGACTACCATTTATTCCTGCACTTGAAATAACACCTTGGCGGTCAGCGTCTTCAAGACGATAACGAAGTCAAAAGAGTTGTGATACAGTGGTTAACCAGTCAGGCGGCAGAATTTTATGAGGAGGGTATTGAAAAACTGGTGCCACGTTATGACAAGTGCCTCAATATTCACGGAAATTATGTAGAAAAGTAGATTAAGGTACAGGCTTTCATGTAAAAATAAAATTATTGCGATATCTTTGCACGTTTTTTTTAATTCCAAAACGGTACTTACTTAAAAACCATGCCTCGTACAACTGCATTCATGCTGAATGCAACAAATGCAATTTCATCATGATGGATCCCCTAACAAAATTGGCAATTAATTTTTAGAAATTATGAATAGTTCATTTCATTCAGATAATTAAAAAAGTCCAGTCGTTCGCCATTCTAGAATTCCTGCGTAAACATTTACCGACCAACGTTCTTGGTGCTAAACTACTTTCATCGAGGGTAGATTTGGACCAGTAGTGCACATTGTTAAGATTCGCACCTTCGTTCGAATATGAAAAGTGGCCTAAACGTTATAAACTTTATAATATAATCATAAATAACACAAAAAAAACAGGTAAAACACGAAAACAAGTGAAATCAAGGACAAACTTGGAAAGCAAACGTAAAAGCAGAGAATAGGTACATTAAAAATGCATAAAAGATACATTTTATAATAAAGGTATTGAAATTTAGAAAACGTCAACATTTGACGTTTCCGGTATTTTACCAAACCGTTCCGTATCAAGCCGATCTATTTCAGGAACCACTCTTTACCGTAGTTTACCGGTCTGGTTTGTCTGGTTTTGCAACGGGATACAGCCTTATTCGTGTGTGGCACGTGTCACTGTGACAGTTAGTTTTGACAAAGACGTATTCTGTTTGTTCTGTTCCTATTTCTCTAGATACAGTAGTAATTTATTGTTAAGCTCTTTGTTAGTACTATCTGCTAATGATGCTAACATGGTTGCCAAACCATTCATTGGATGGTGCGTCAGTGATAAAATTGTTTTTGTGTATTATAGTGAACTAGTGTTTTATTTTGCTGTATTCCTTTATTCTAATTTTTATTTTTTTATGGACCATCTTTATTTCATTAATTAATGTTTTTTAATTCACTTTGTCTAGATTAATGATATTTCGATTGTTTATTTACTGTTTATGCATAAGTAAAGTTAATATTACTAATGACTTCGTCGTTGTTTTTCACGAACTTATTATTCTTGATAAGGAACTCTATACAGATTTAATTGAGGTTTTTGAGAAAATTGAGGTGAAAAATAACGATCAGGACATTATTTTAAAAATTGTGAGAGATATAGATGAAGTATTTTATGATATTTACAATATCTCTAAACACGTGAAGAAAATGTATGGATGGCAAATGTTTTATAACGTGTTTACATCGTTTTTCAGCGCCTTACTGTATTGTATATGCATGTATGATCAAAGAATATTTTCCTCCAATGATATACTGCTTCTTGTACTTTATGTGGTAAGTTTTCTTGTTAGGTTAGGGTAGGTATAAATTAGATAAAAATTAGGGTTTATTAACTATTATTATTACTTATTAACGTCCCCTGTATATTTAAGCGCAAAGATGACGTCGAGAAGCATAAGAACACTTTTGGATGCGCACTCGTCGAAGTTCATTCTCGCTAGGAACACTATCGGAAACAACAGTTAACTTAAATTAAAGTAATCCCAATTACTATAATAAACCTACTACGAAAATAGTTGTGTATTTATAAATAAAAACACTTAAGCTTAATTTCATCAGACATAGTTAGCTGTTTTAGTATTTGTTAAGTACTTAAGAATGTCACAACGGAGTTACTTGATACCTTTAGTCGATTTCTACAAATTTCTGGCATTTTTTGGCATTTTACCACCACATAACACCAATCCGACAAAAGAAATAATCTACTTCATCAAATTATTGGTGATCCTAAGCTATTTTATCGTTTTTACTTACTTACAAATTACACAAAAATACAAACACGTTATTACAATTCAAAATGTGGAATTATTTCTGGCAATTGATGGAACTGCAACAGTTATAGGACATGGACTGGTAATTCAGGCATTGCTGAATTCATTTTTGAAACAGTCAGCATGGGAAAAGCTCTTGAATGATTTTATTCGCACCGAAGACATAATAGATAAAATGTTGAACAGGAAAAAGGTGTTGAAGACGTTAATAAAAAGATTTTCCGTTCTGATTTTTATTATAGTTTTCATCTGTTCTTCGATTTTGTTGCAATTTTTTACGTGGTTGGATCAACTTATAAATACATCGACATCTGTACTCTGGACGATATTATTTTGGTTTGAATACGAAGTTTTGTTGTTTTATTACATCATTTTAATGTCGTTGTTTTTTACGAACTTATTATTCTTGATTAAGGAACTCTATACAGATTTAATTGAGGTTTTTGAGAAAATTGAGATGAAAAATATTGATCAGGAGATTATTTTAAAAATTGTGAGAGATATAGATAAAGTATTTTATGAAATTTACAATATCTGTAAACACGTGAAGAAAATATATGGATGGCAAATGTTTTATAACGTGTTTACATCGTTTTTCAGTGCCTTACTGTATTGCATATGCATGTATGATCAAAGAATATTTTCCTCCAATGATATACTGCTTCTTGTACTTTATGTGGTAAGTTTTTTTGTTAGTAAAGGGCTGAATATTTAGGTATTAAATATACTATGAAAAAAAAATGGTTATAAGAGTTAATAATATTAACAGCAAAACAACCATTACTATAATTAATCATAACATTTAGTAATAAGTAAATAGAAGTTCAGGTAATTTAATTATAAATATAGCGCTTATAATGTAATTGGCATCAAAATGTTAGTGTACCGTTACAATGTTATCCAGAAACTACTTGATACCTTTAGTGGATTTCTACAAGTTTGTTGCATTTTTCGGTATCTTACCTCCATATAACACGAATTCTCGAAAACAAGTAACTTATATAATTAAATTATTAGTTTTGATAATAACTCTGACAGTTTACGCTTTATGGAGTATCACGCAAAAATTCAGATACTTTGACAAAATTGCAAATATCCAATTAGTGAGAGTATTTGATAGAATAGGTACTATTATTGGACATGGAGTAGTGATGCATGGGCTTTTGAGTTCATTTTATAACAAATCAGAATGGAGGGAACTTGTAAGAAATTTTTGTAAAGTCGAAACAAAAATTGATCAAATATTGAACAGAGCAAAACGTTTGAAAACATTAGGAAAAAAGTTTTTACCTTTGATCATTATTATTGCATTCATCTATACGTTCATAATAGGTCAAATTATCACTTGGATTGTTATATATACCGGTGTCATTAGTAACATGTGGATAATGATTCTAATCTGGTTCGAATCTGAGGTTTTTGTATTCTATTATCAAGTTATTATAACTTTGTTTCTCACCAATTTACTGCTGTTGATCCAAGAACTATACATTGATGTAATTGAGATTTTTGAAAAGACACAAACGAAAAACGTGGAACCAGAAACTGTTTTGACAATCATAAGAAATATAGATGAAATATTTTATGATTTATACCATATTTGTGGACAAGTGAAGACAATCTACGCATGGCAAATGTTCTTCAACGTATTTCTTACATTTTTTAGTTGTCTGCTTTATTGTATCTCTATGTACAACCAAAGATATTTTGGGTATCATGATGTAACGGTACTTATACTCTACGTGGTAAGTTTTTTTGTGAATTAAGAAGGATTGAAACTTTTTATTTTAAGGCAATAATCGTTACATTAGAGTATAATTATATTAGCCTATTATTTTCGGCTGTATAGTTAGGAAAGTCAATTTATAGAGGTTCACATCAATTATGCTATGAAAAACATAGAAAAAATGACTATAAGAGTTAATAATATTAACAACAAAACAACAATTACTATAATGAATCATAGAAAAACCTTTAAGCAATAAGTAAATAGAAGTTCAGGTAATTTCGTTATATAGCGAACATAATGTAATTGACATCAAAATGTTAGTAGCGTTAAAATGCCATTAAGAAACTACTTGATAC
The DNA here is from genome assembly GCF_002938485.1 of Sitophilus oryzae. NCBI lineage: Eukaryota > Metazoa > Arthropoda > Insecta > Coleoptera > Curculionidae > Sitophilus > Sitophilus oryzae. The sequence continues at coordinate 5,173,215 of NW_022146732.1, read as the reverse complement.
CTTTAGTGGATTTCTACAAATTTGTAGCATTCTTCGGTATCCTACCTCCATATAACACGAATTCTCGAAAACAAGTGACTTATATAATTAAATTATTAGTTTTGATAATAACTCTGATAGTTTGTGCTTTATTGATTACCACGCAAAAATTCAGGTACTTTGACAAAATTGCAAATGTCCAATTAGTCAGTGTATTGGACGGAATAGCCACTATTATTGGACATGGAGTAGTGATACATGGGCTTTTGAATTCGTTTTTTAAGAAATCAGAATGGAGGGAACTTGTAAGAAATTTTCTCAAAGTAGAAACAAAAATTGATCAAATGTTGAACAGAGCAAAACGTTTGAAAACATTACGAAAAAAGTTTTTACCTTTGATCATTATTATTGCATTCATCTATACGTTCATAGTAGGTCAAATTATCACGTGGATTGTGATATATACAGGTGTCATGAGTTACATGTGGATAATGATTCTAATCTGGTTCGAATTTGAGGTTTTTGTATTCTATTATCAAGTTATTATAACTCTGTTTCTCACCAATTTACTGCTGTTGATCAAAGAACTATACACTGATGTAATTGAGATTTTTGAAAAGACACAAACGAAAAACGTGGAACCAGAAACAGTTTTAACAATCATAAGAAATATAGATGAAATATTTTATGATTTATACCATATTTGTGGACAAGTGAAGACAATCTACGCATGGCAAATGTTCTTCAACGTATTTCTAACATTTTTTAGTTGTCTGCTTTATTGCATCTCTATGTACAACCAAAGATTTTTTGGGTATCATGATGTAATGGTACTTATACTATACGTGGTAAGTTTTTTTGTAAATTAAGAAGGATTGAAACTTTTTCTTTTAAGGCAATAATCGTTACATTAGATTATAATTATATTAGACTATTACTTATTAATGTATAATATAAAGTATACTACGCATATTATAAAACTACTGTGAATAACTGTTCTGAGTTTTGTGAATAACAGACCAAACTCTAGGTGACAATTTATGACAGACTTCATTATGATATACGACAATAAGCCTTGCCTTTTCCATACAAAGCCTAAGAAACGCAACAAGAGGAATAAAAAATGGTATCACCATAATGAGATAAAAAATACATATAACTAGATATTCTCTTATTTTAAAGAATACCTACAGATAGCTTTAAGGTAGATAAAAGATAAATAAGATAAGATAATAATAAAGATAAGATAGCAAAAGCGTTGAGTTACCAAAAATATGTAGTTTGCAATAAAAAAATTTGATATCCGCTACATTTTTGAAGCTCCCTGTATATTAAAAATAATATTAAATTGTGTACTTCTCAAAAGAAATTAAATAATGAACTTTACTCTATCGTTGACTCGCTCTGTAAATTTCGTTTTTATAAATTAAATTTTAAAACTCAACAATCATTACAAATAAAACAGACTAAATAAATAAAAATATTTCATAAAAAAATTGTCAAAAAATTCAAACATACATACATATTATAATTATAATATAATTATTAAAGGTTTCTTAACAGGAAGTTTGCTGTACAAACGTTAATATAATATATAAAACCACGAAGGGAATGGTATAGTAATATTTACATTACCCATTACTATAATTTAAGTATATAGAAAGTTCTTTTTATTCTGTATAATAGTTGAATTATGTTACAATATTGGCTAGAATTTATATAATATAGCATTGTAGACAATGTCGTTCAGAAGCTGCTTAGTATCGCTAAATGATTTTTATAAATTTGCTGAATTTTTTGGTATTGTTCCGCCATCTAATAAAAATTCTTCAAAAAATAACGATTACGTAGCCAAAATAATACTACTAATATTATGTATCGTACTCTTTGTCTCATTTGCTCTCACAGAAAAGTACAAATACACTCGTAATGTTCAAGATAAAACATTAATGTTTGCAGTTGATGCACTGGCATGTATTAACAACCATGGATTAGTAATACACGCACTTGTTGATTCATTTCTCAAAAAATCAAAATGGAAAAAGCTTTTAAAACATTTTCTTCAAGCAGAAAGAAAAATTGATCAAGCTTTGAACAGATCAACCTCTGTAAAATCAATCCAAAGAAGATTTCGACCTATGATAGTAATTATAGCATTCATGCTCCTGCTGACAGTGATCCAATTTACTAGATGGATTATATCATCTAGAAATATCCCTAGAGTGCAACTGTGGACTCTGATCTTCTTCTTTTTTGAGTGGAATGTTTTCCTATCATTTTACATGATGCTGACGTCTTTGTTTCTTACAAACTTATTGTTTCTGATCAAGGAACAATACTCGGATGTCATCGAGATACTTCAGGAAACTCAGAATATAAATGTAGAAGAAAAAACGTTTATTGAAATTGTAAAGGATGCAGATGAAATATATTTGAATCTCTATGATGTCAGTGTACAAGTGAACGAAATCTATGCATGGCAAATGTTCTTCAATGTGCTTTCGACGTTTTTGAGTTCGTTGCTTTACTGTATTTCTGTGTATTATGAAAAATTTCTGTCGACTATCGATGTGATAGTGCTAATAATTCATGTGGTAAGTTTATGTTATAATACACCGTAAAGTTTCAGTTGGATTACATGGATATTTTATGTCAAAAAAGTAGTTTGATGTCTTGTAGTTATCTTGTGTAATTGCCTGTTTTATTATCAAAGTCTCTTAATTAAAAGTTATATTAAACATTAAATACAGGGTGGCCCATCGAAAGCGTTCCGCAAGGCATAACGGCCAGGGTAATTTCTTTTTCAGAAAATTCAAAAATACGTCAATTTTGTTTGTGAGGGGGACAACTTTTGCCCCAAAAATGATCAAGCGGGGGTGTCAATTCCCATTTTTTTTCAAATGGGTGTCAAGTGGTACAGCAATGAAAAGAGCTTTCTATTCTCTATACTTTCCCGCTTCGTTTTTGAAAAGCGGTCGAGTCATTAAGAAAATATGAAGGATTGAAATTTGAAAAGTTTATTTAAACATTTATCAGAGTAAATGATAAGGATAAATTCCATCGACCAATTTGCAGTTTTTTCTTATTATTTCTAGATGTTTACGCATTTTTTCCCTTGCCAGAAGGTTGAACGATCAGGTGCGGTAGTTGTTAGATAGCTGTTCTGTGACTTGTGCATTGAAGCGGTTGAAGTTCTTCTCAATATCGTTAAACTTTTTAACAATTATGGTGTACTCACTTACAGAAAGAGTGGAAATAACGCCATCCTGACAAACACAAATGTTGTGGTAAATTGTGTATGGCAAAATTGTTCGCGAGTTAGTAGCAAAATTTCGCGAAACTGGTTCCGTTATAAATAAAAAGAGGCAGAGGGAAAATCTTGTAGTAAATGAAGTTATGGAGGTATTCGTATTGGGTCAAGTTGCCATGGATAGTACGCTGAGTACAAGAAAATTAGCCAACGAGACCGGCGTGAATCGTACAAGTGTCCAAAGGATATTAAAAAAACACAAGTTCTATCCGTACAAAATTCAGTTGGTACAAGAACTCAACGAAGACGATTTTGATCGTCGTTTGCAATTTTGTGAAACTATGAGTTAACGAGTGGCGAATGATAATAATTTCCTATTTAATGTGTGTTTTTCGGATGAGTGTACTTTCTTTTTCAAGGGTGTAGTTAATCGGCACAACTGTCGGTACTGTGGCACACCCTAAAACCCTCAGAAATTAAACGTGTGGGCTGGTATTTTTGGAAATTCTATTGTGGGTCCTTTTTTTCTTCCTGGAAGTCTAACAGGTGATATGTACTTGGATTTACTGGAAAATACCATCGACCCAGCCCTAACTGACATCTTAGAGAACAATCCTGGATATGTTGAAGCGGAACTAATATTTCAACAAGATAGTGCGCCTCCACATTACTCTCAAATTGTGCGTAATTATTTAAACAATAACTTTCCCGGTCGGTGGACAGGACGAAGGGGTGCAGTTGAGTGGCCTCCCTGGTCACCCGACTTGACTCCTTTAGACTTTTTTCTATGGGTACACATAAAAAGTAAAGTGTATAGCACTCCACCCGCCTCATTAGAAGACCTGCGAAGACGAATTATTGATGTTTGTCGCGAAGTGACCCCGCAAGTTCTTCAGAATGTTCGATTTGAAAATAATTTGTATTACTGTATGGAGGTTGGCGGGCAATATTTCCAGCATTTGCTTCATTAATAAGGTAAGTTTTTTTTAATTAATTCAGTTTATCCGTTTTTTTTTTGCAAAAAGTACTTTTTAAATTTCAATCCATCATATTTTCAAAATGACTTGACCGATTTTTAAAAACGAAGCGGGTAAATATAGAGAATAGAAAGCCCTTTTTATTGCGGCGCCACTTGACCCCCCTTCCCATTTGAAAAAAGTTGCGGGATGACACCCCCGCTTAGAGGGTTGAAGATTTTGCAATCATTTCTGGGGCAAAGGTTGTCCCCTTCACAAACAAAATTGACGTGTTTTTGGATTTTTTGAAAAAGAAAAATACCCTGGCCGTTATGCCGTGCGGAACGTTTTCGATGGGCCACCCTGATATAAAAATAAGTACTAGAAGTACTAGCAGTAAATTAAGTAGTAGAATAAATCTTGTGTCAACTGGACTGTTACCAACAAGAAATTAAAAATAATATACCTCGTAATATGCCTGTATATGATGTATAGACTTCAACGGACATTATAAGGAAACTGCAGGTCGCACAACGCTCAATGGAACGAAATATGCTGGAAATAATCAAGAAAGACCGTAAAAGAATAGAGTGGATACGACAAACGACCCCGGTAATAGATGTCATCCACAGAATCAAATCCCTCAAGTGGCAATGGGCAAGACACCTGGCAAGAAGGACAGACAACAGATGGACCATAAAAATTACAGCATGGCACCCACGAAGAATTAAGAGACCTCGAAAAAGACCACACCTGAGATGGGACATAAAATATTAGGAAATTAGCAGGGATAACGTGAGCCCGCATAGCCAACAGTAGACAACAATGGACCCAACTACACACACCGGAAAAATCAAGGGATATCATTTTATTAAAGTTAAAAATAAATGTTTTGAATAAACAACCAAGTTATTATAACTTTGTTTCTCACCAATTTACTGCTGTTGATCAAAGAACTATACACAGATGTAATTGAGATTTTTGAAAAGACACAAACGAAAAACGTGGAACCAGAAACAGTTTTAACAATCATAAGAAATATAGATGAAATATTTTATGATTTATACCATATTTGTGCACAAGTGAAGACAATTTACTCATGGCAAATGTTCTTCAACGTATTTCTAACATTTTTTAGTTGTCTGCTTTATTGCATCTCTATGTACAACCAAAGATATCTTGGGTATCATGATGTAATGGTACTTATACTTTACGTGGTAAGTTTTTTTCTAAATGAAGAAGGATTGAAACTTTTTCTTTTAAGGCAATAATCGTTACATTAGATTATAATTATATTAGACTATTACTTATTAATGTATAATATAAAGTATACTACGTATATTATAAAACTACTGTGAATAACTGTTCTGTGTTTTGTGAATAACAGACCAAACTCTAGGTGACAATTTGTGACAGACTTCATTATGATATACGACAATAAGCCTTGCCTTTTCCATACAAAGCCTAAGAAACGCAACAAGAGGAATAAAAAATGGTATCACCATAATGAGATAAAAAATACATATAACTATAAATATTCTCTTATTTTAAAGAATACCTACAGATAGCTTTAAGGTAGATAAAAGATAAATAAGATAAGATAATAATAAAGATAAGATAGCAAAAGCGTTGAGTTATCAACGCTTTTGCTATCTTAAGTTTTTTGTTGTTGTCTTAAGTCTTTAGTTGCAATAAAAAAATTTGATATCCGCCACATTTTTGAAGCTCCCTGTATATTAAAAATAATATTAAATTGTGTACTTCTCAAAACAAATTAAATAATGAACTTTACTCTATCGTTGACTCGCTCTGTAAATTTCGTTCTTATAAATTAAATTTTAAAACTCAACAATCATTACAAATAAAACAGACTAAATAAATAAAAATATTTCATAAAAAAATTGTCAAAAAATTCAAACATACATACATATTATAATTATAATATAATTATTAAAGGTTTTTTAACAGGAAGTTTGCTGTACAAACGTTAATATAATATATAAAACCACGAAGGGAATGGTATATTAATATTTACATTACCCATTACTATAATTTAAGTATATAGAAAGTTCTTTTTATTCTGTATAATAGTTGAATTATGTTACAATATTGGTTAGAATTTATATAATATAGCATTGTAGACAATGTCGTTCAGAAGCTACCTAGTATCGCTACATGATTTTTATAAATTTGCTGAATTTTTTGGTATAGTTCCGCCATCTAATACAAAATCTTCCAAAAATAACGATTACTTAGCCAAAATAATACTACTACTATTATGTATCGTATTCTTTGTCTCATTTGCTCTCACAGAAAAGTACAAATACACTCGTAATGTTCAAGATAAACCATTAATGTTTGCAGTTGATGCACTGGCATGTATTAACAACCATGGATTAGTAATACACGCACTGGTTGATTCGTTTTTCAAAAAATCAAAATGGAAAACGCTTTTAAAAGATTTTCTTCAAGCAGAAAGAAAAATTGATCAAGCTCTGAACAGATCAAGCTCTGTAAAATCAATCTAAAGAGGATTTCGACCTTTGATAGTAATTATAGCATTCATGCTCCTGCTGACAGTGATCCAATTTACTAGATGGATTATATCATCTAGAAATATCCCTAGAGTGCAACTGTGGACTCTGGTCTTCTTCTTTTTTGAGTGGAATGTTTTCCTATCATTTTACATGATGCTGACGTCTTTGTTTCTTACAAACTTATTGTTTCTGATCAAGGAACAATACTCAGATGTCATCGAGATACTTCAAGAAACTCTGAATATAAATGTAGAAGAAAAAACGTTTATTGAAACTGTGAAGAGTGCAGATGAAATATATTTGAATATCTACGATGTCAGTATACAAGTGAACGAAATCTACGCATGGCAAATGTTCTTTAATGTGTTTTCGACATTTTTGAGTTCGTTGCTTTATTGTATTTGTGTGTACTACGAAAGATTTCTGTCTATTATTGATGTGATAGTGCTAGTAATTCATGTGGTAAGTTTATGTTATAATACACCTTAAAGTTTCAGCTGGATTACATGGTTATTTTATGTTAAAAAAGTAGTTTGATATATTGTGTAATTTACTGTTTTATTATTTATTAAAGTCTCTTAATTAAAATGTATATTAAATTCCTAGATTTTCTTAAATATTAAATTTTCCTTTTATTAGTTCCTAGAATATTAAATATATAAAATAAGTACTAGAAGTACTAGCAGTAAATTAAATAAGTCGGTACTAGAAGAAATCATTTGTCAACTGGACTGTACCAACAAAGGATTAAAAATAGATGGAGAATATCTTATAATTCGCTGATGACATAGTCCTAATTGCCAATAGTCCTGAAGAACTACAAGCAGAAATTACCGTACTAAATAAAATAGGTCTCCAAATGAATTTAGCAGAAGCTAAAGTAATGTACAACGAACTATAGTACAATTCTTTTAAAAGTTCCTCAATATGGCCGACCTAGTTACGAAAATTGGTAATTTTTTTTTAATGAAAAATAAGTTGGCGTTAGCGAATTCAGAAATTGACTCTTTGGTTAACAATAACATTTTTCAGGATTGTCAAGTTGACGTTAAAGTTAGGTTATTAGGTGGTTGTCATAAATCATAAATAAAAACATAGATTATTGAAATTATTTAATAAGAATAAAGGTATTTTACCGTAGATCCGAAGAGATTTTACTTAAAGGTATTTTATAAACTTTCTCAGTCAGAATATTAACTCCATTGTTTCTCATATTTCTGTTAAAGGGACGTAAGAACTATAGGAAGTGAATTTTTATTTTCATGTTTTGACGATATCTGAGAGTTCCTAGAATTACCAAGATTATTGAATAATTATAGTTGTTTAATAAGTGAAATTAATAGAAGACTTGGAAATAGGATGATGCGTTTCATGTTATAGTTGATAGATCACCCCATTTCTCGTAATTTGTTTTTATATATATCTATATAAGTCTTAGCAAAAAGTTATAAGGTAATAAATTTTGTAGATATAATTGAAAATTTATATATAAAGATTAGAACACAATCCTCTGAGGGAAAAAGAAATACTCAAAAACACATTAAATATACTTTATTAAAAATAACAACATACAAAAACAGTCATCCATGCAAACTGTAATAATCAGAACATTATCCACATTATACCTTTATTAAATTTGTGTTCACACTTCTGTCAGGAAAGCCAGAAATGTTTGTTTAAATATTAACTTATTTTAAATTGCCAGAAACACATCAGAATATGCCACAACCACAACTATAGGTCTGGAATCAGTACTAAATTTTATACCTAGTGATCCAGCCTATTCCTCAGTTCTTGATCGGTGAAAAGATTATTTAGAAGTATATAATTAGTACTGCAGGCTGCAGGTTAAATTAAAGAACAAAATCAAGTAGAATTTGTGAATAAAAACTCAAAAAATAATGAAAATATTTAGAAAAAGGAACCGTAAACGTCAGTCAGCCAAGTGTCAGAGTTCAATTAGATTTACCACAGATTATCAATTTGAACAATTTGAACTGCAGTCGATTCCAGTCTAGAGATTTTCGTTTTTTAAGTCTCCCATACTGAAGTCCGCCATATTGGGAAGTTTTACGTGAAAACAAGTATAGTAGACACAAAAAACATTCTAATAAATAACATAACACTGGAAATAGTACTAGAATATATACAGGGTGTCCCAGGCTGAGCGTGCATTAGAAGTTTCTAGAGAACTACAACATCTAGATCGGAGATTTTTTGCACTTCATAGTTTCACAACGAGATCTATCGATTAAAAATATTTTCAATATGGCGGCACTTCCGGAAATACCGGAAGTTGGCAGCAACTTTTTTATTTTAAATGGGTGCCCCCATTTTTTATTATGTAATTAAATTCTCTGTAAAATTTGATAAATTTTGATATTAAACACTCTATATCTAACATTAACCGTTTTTGAGAAAAAAGATATTTAAAATTTTTGAACGAAAAAAACTGCCTGTCAAAAATATGTGTATAGCCTAAACGTCCAATTTAGTGATTACCATAGCCACTGTGCCATAAAGAGAAAATATGTGGCTATCTATTTCAAAAATTAAATTGTTCAAATGTCATTTAATAATGGCCGCAGCTGTCATAGAATTGAGCGATTAAAAAATTATCATAAATTATTTTTTTCAAATGGAAACCCACTTTTTTATTTCACTAGTGAAAAAGCTTTTCAATTCGTTACTTTTTAACTATACATGTTCCTATAGAGAAAAAAGATTAAACGGCTCAGCCCTCAACAACTCGTAACCGTATACACCAGTGTACACCAGTGCAGACACGCACACCCACACACTCACACAACCACACCTACACTAGTGCACACTGATGTAACTGCCTTCAGGCTTCATCAGTTATTACTAGATGGATTATATCATCTAGAAATATCCCTAGTGTGCAACTGTGGACTCTGATCTTCTTCTTTTTTGAGTGGAATGTTTTCCTATCATTCTACATGATGCTGACGTCTTTGTTTCTTACACACTTACTGTTTCTGATCAAGGAACAATACTCAGATGTCATCGAGATACTTCAGAAAACTCAGAATATAAATGTAGAAGAAAAAACGTTTATTGAAATTGTAAAGAATGCAGATGAAATATATTTCAATGTTACAATGCAAATGTTCTTTAATGTGTTTTCGACGTTTTTGAGTTCATTGCTTTACTGTATTTCTGTGTATTATGAAACATTTCTGTCGACTATCGATCTGATAGTGCTAATAATTCATGTGGTAAGTTTATGTTATAATACACCTTAAAGTTTCAGTTGGATTACATGGATATATTATGTCAAAAAAGTAGTTTGATGTCTTGTAGTTATCTTGTGTAATTGCCTGTTTTATTATCAAAGTTTCTTAATTAAAATTTATATTAAATATTAAATACAGGGTGGCCCATCGAAAGCGTTCCGCAATGCATAACGGCCAGGGTAATTTCTTTTTCAGAAAATTCAAAAACACGTCAATTTTGTTTGTGAGGGGGGCAACTTTTGCCCCAAAAATGATCAACCCTTTAAGCGGGGGTGTCAATTCCCATTTTTTTTCAAATGGGTGTCAAGTGGTACAGCAATGAAAAGAGCTTTCTATTCTCTATACTTTCCCGCTTCATTTTTGAAAAGCGGTCGAGTCATTGAGAAAATATGAAGCATTGAAATTTGAAAAGTTTATTTAAGCATTTATCAGAGTAAATGATAATTAAGGATAAATTCGACATATATGCTATTTTTCTTATTATTTCTAGATGTTTACGCATTTTTTCCCTTGCCACAACGTTGAACGATCAGGTGCGGTAGTTGTTAGTTAGCTGTTCTGTGACTTGTGCGTTGAAGCGCTTGAAGTTCTTCTCAATATCGTTAAACTTTTTAACAATTATGGTGTACTCACTTGCAGAAAGAGTGGAAATAACGCCATCCTGACAAACACAAATGTTGTGGTAAATTGTGTATGGCAAAATTGTTCGCGAGTTAGTAGCAAAATTTCGCGAAACTGGTTCCGTTATGAATAAAAGGAGGCAGAGGGAAAACCCTGTAGTAAATGAAGTTATGGAGGTATTCGTATTGTGTCAAGTTGCCATGGATAGTACGCTGAGTACAAGAAAATTAGCCAACGAGACCGGCGTGAATCGTACAAGTGTCCAAAGGATATTAAAAAAACACAAGTTCCATCCGTACAAAATTCAGTTGGTACAAGAACTCAACGAAGACGATTTTGATCGTCGTTTGCAATTTTGTGAAACTATGGGTGAACGAGTGGCGAATGATAATAATTTCCTATTTAATGTGTGTTTTTCGGATGAGTTTACTTTCTTTTTCAACGGTGTAGTTAATCGGCACAACTGTCGGTACTGTGGCACACCCTAAAACCCTCAGAAATTGAACGTGTGGGCTGGTATTTTTGGAAATTCTATTGTGGGTCTTTTTTTCTTCCTGGAAGTCTAACAGGTGACATGTACTTGGATTTACTGGAAAATACCATCGACCCAGCCCTAACTGACATCTTAGAGAACAATCCTGGAAATGTTGAAGCGGAACTAATATTTCAACAAGATGGTGCGCCTCCACATTACTCTCAAAATGTGCATAATTATTTAAACAATAACTTTCCCGGTCGGTGGACAGGACGAAGGGGTGCAGTTGAGTGGCCTCCCTGGTCACCCGATTTGACTCCTTTAGACTTTTTTCTATGGGTACACATAAAAAGTGAAGTGTATAGCACTCCACCCGCCTCATTAGATGACCTGCGAAGACGAATTATTGATGTTTGTCGCGAAGTGACCCTGCAAGTTCTTCAGAATGTTCGAGAAAGGTTTGAAAATAATTTGTATTACTGTATGGAGGTTGGCGGGCAATATTTCCAGCATTTGCTTCATTAATAAGGTAAGTTTTTTTAATTAATTCAGTTTATCCGGTTTATTTTTGCAAAAAGTACTTTTCAAATTTCAATAAATCATATTTTCAAAATGACTCGACCGATTTTTAAAAACGAAGCGGGTAAATATAGAGAATAGAAAGCCCTTTTCATTGCGGCGTCACTTGACCCCCCTTCCCATTTGAAAAAAGTTGCGGGATGACACCCCCGCTTAGAGGGTTGAAGATTTTGCAATCATTTTTGGGGCAAAGGTTGTCCCCCTCACAAACAAAATTGACGTGTTTTTAGATTTTTTGAAAAAGAAAAATACCCTGGCCGTTATGCCGTGCGGAACGTTTTCGATGGGCCACCCTGATATAAAATAAGTACTAGAAGTACTAGCAGTAAATTAAGTACTAGAATAAATCTTGTGTCAACTGGACTGTACCAACAAGAAATTCAAAATAGATCTTAACCATTTAAGATTCGTTGTTGACATAGTCCTATATACTACAGACCAGGAAAACCTAAATTTATCAGAAAATAATATACCTCGTAATATGCCTGTATATGATGTATAGACTTCAACGGACATTATAAGGAAACTGCAGGTCGCACAACGCTCAATGGAACGAAATATGCTGGAAATAATCAAGAAAGACCGTAAAAGAATAGAGTGGATACGACAAAAGACCCCGGTAATAGATGTCATCCACAGAATCAAATCCCTCAAGTGGCAATGGGCAAGACACCTGGCAAGAAGGACAGACAACAGATGGACCATAAAAATTACAGCATGGCACCCACGAAGAATTAAGAGACCTCGAAAAAGACCACACCTGAGATGGGACATAAAATATTAGGAAATTAGCAGGGATAACGTGAGCCCGCATAGCCAACAGTAGACAACAATGGACCCAACTACACACACCGGAAAAATCAAGGGATATCATTTTATTAAAGTTAAAAATAAATGTTTTGAATAAACAACCACATATTTGTAGGCTGATTCTTTCTACTTCGATTGAAACGATGTAGTCACACTAGTTATTTCTAAATTTGGGATATTTGCAGAAGTGTTTGTGCATTTTTTGTCAAATGTATAAAAAGCACCTAGCATCAATTGTTCGAATTTAACCTGTACTGGCTATGTTGTTATGATAATTGGCCATAATTCATTCAAATAACTCTGTTTAGTATTAAACGACATTATGGAGCGCAGACATCTTAACAGAGACGAAATGCCAAGGACCATAGGTATGCTCCAAGCTGGAATGCGTCAAATCGACGTAGCTAGAGCATTAAATACAACGCAAAGTGTAATATGGCGATTAAGTGCACGCTACCGTGAAAGTGGTGATGTTGCTGAAAGCCACACAGGGCGACATCGCATTACTACCCCTCAGCAAGATCATTTTTTACAATTAAATGCTCGACGCCGACCTACTCTTACAGCACCAGAGCTTAGTTTAATTCTCCAGGAAACACATAATATAACCGTTAGTCTTGACACTGTTCGCAATAGATTAAGAGAGGTCAACTTAAGAAGCAGACGGCCCTGGAGAGCTCAACCCTTAACGAGAGGAAATCGAGAGGTACGATATTTGTGGGCTCAAGATCATGTTCAGTGGTCGAATGAAAAATGGGCCAATGTTCTCTTCACGGATGAGTCACGCTTTGGAATTCATTCGGATTCGAGAAGGCTTAGAGTATGGAGAGAACTGGGAAATCTTATCCGGTTGGATCATGTTCAGGAAGTCCACCCTTATCAAGGTGGAACATTATGGTCTGGGGAGGAGTCCAGTTAGGCCGAAAAACCGATCTCGTTTTTCTTGAAAGGTTTCTCACAGGAATCACATATCGTGATTTAATTCTTGAGCCTGTCGTGTTACCATATACCAATGATTTTGGGAGAAACTTCATTCTCATGCATGACAATGCACGGCCTCATACAGCCAGAGTGGTAAGTGAGTTTATCAATGCTCATCAATTAAACATCTTACCCTGGCCGGCACAATCTCCTGAGCTCAATCCCATCGAGCACGTATGGGACGCGGTCCAAAGAAGAATTTTGAGAATGGGTATGCCTCGTGAAACTCGTAGGGATCTGGTTCGGGCCGTGAATGCAGCGTGGCAGACTGTACCTCAAGAAGAGATCGACAACCTGATCAGGAGCATGGAGAGACGATGTAGGGCTGTAATGAACAGTAGAGGAGGCTATACTCTTTATTAAGTAAAAATGGTTTTATCTTTTTTTTTTTTAATTCACAGTTTAGAATAAAAAAAAATGTGTGTATTTTTTTGAGTTCAATAAAAATCGAGGTAAATTTGAAAAATTCGGTAAATTTCGCATTTTTATTTCCAATACGTCCTGTAAACTATTTGTTTATTTTAATTTTATTATATCAGAAATGCAAATAATAAAATTACTGACGATGGCTGGATAAAATTATAATATCCCTAGACTTTTCCGGTGTGTCTACAAAAAGAGTATCTAAATATGTGAGGGAAGCTACACCATAATTGGAAATGGTTGAATAAGCTGAAAATGATGATGATGATATTAAGTAAAGGCTTAAGACGATGCTCTTTTATTCAAATAATTACTGAGCTATAGTCGATATTAAGATAAAAAAAATTCTCTGGATATATTTTGACATGAGCTGGTCACACACACCTCGCCAAAATTATCAACAATTGTCGTTTTCCAGCCGTCTTTGACGCAGTTTTTTTTTCGATCATACGGTATTTCGACTACTTATATTTTAACTCTATGTTGAAATTTTAATGTTTGTTTCCATCAGCAGTGAATTGAAATGAATATATGTTAAAATTACAACTCATGTGAGTAAATAGAAAACTAGAAAACTAAAATTTAAAATATTAAGTAGATTATTGAACGCCCTTCAATACTTAACATAAATAAACATGGCGATTATGCTGGCTCTATTAGTAAATTTTAATTATTTCCCTATATGTTTCATTACTAAAAGCCATATCGATATCAAAACTATGAGTTCAAAGTGGTACTTAGTGTCGTTGATCGACTTTGTTGCCTTTCTCAATTTTTTAGGCGTTTTACCATCGTATGACTTTAAAAATACAACCCCAGTCAAACAGAAGTCTTATAAGTACAAAGTTATAGTTCTAACCATGTTTATACTAACATGTTGTATTCTAACAGTCACAGAAAAATATAAATCTCTTAACATGAAAGATCTGAGATTCTTCAAAGTAATTGACGATACTGCTACCATTATAGGTCTCTTGATCGTACTAAATGCTATTTTATTTGGATACTTCAAACAGTCTGAATGTGGAAGGTTATTTGAAAAATATATTTATGTTGAAAATAATATAAACTTCTTGTTAGAAAGACATATGGAAAGGAGGAATGCAAGAATATGTTCAGCTCTAACTAAGATTACTGTCTTAATTTTAATAGTATTTATCTTAGAATATATATTGTGGAGAGATTCCATGAAGTTAATGTTCGGAGATGAAGTTTATAAAATTTATTTCTTTTGGTGGGCTCATGAAATCATTGCAATTTATTACATGATAATGATTTCTTCATTTATCACCAATTTCCTACTGTTAATCAAAGAAAAATATTCCGATATTAGGGTTATATTGAAGACATTCTTGCTGAATAACCATCATGAGATTCTGACTATTTTAAAAGAAATAGACAAGATATTCTATGAACTTAATAATATTTGTGCTTTATTTAATTCAATATATTCGTTTCAAATGTTACTGAATGTTACTTCGAGATACTTCACTACTTTGTTGTGGTTCATTCATGTTTATAATAACCCTGTATTAGGGCCTGGAGATCTTTTCGTTGTTATACTCTATTCAGTAAGTTTTTGATGTAATCTAAAAATATACTATGCGATAGAAGAAAAAAAACGACGTCAAAGGCAGCAGGAGAATGACAATCGAAGACTATTTTGGCGGCGTTGTTTAATTAACCCGTACTTTTCTCTATTTTATAAAGGCCTTGTCATGCCCCAGCCGTCTTTGACGCCGTTTTTTTTCTCGATCATACAGTATTAATAAAATTGGGTTTTAGACAAGCTATCAACAATAATTGGAATTGTTGCTTATTCTGATTTAGTTTGTTTGGTTGACAACATACAGGGCGTTTCGAAAAACATGTGCCATCGCTTGTGGGGAAATTCCTCACATAAAAATAAGATTTATTTTTTTATATCAACATAGGTCCGATTCTGCTTTGTTTCGTAGCTACAGGGTGTTAAAATCTTCATTTTTTTTCGATTTATTATAATTTTCTTCTAAGTGCTTTTAGCGATTCGAATGAAAGTTATTTTAAGTGCTAAAATATTTGTCTCAAAAAACACGTACGCCAATGACTTTTTTTAATTTGTTAGCAAAAGTTTGTAGGCCATTTAATGCGGATTAAAAGTTGTATCTTGGTATTTTATCTATTTCGAATTTCTTGACGAGATAAAAGCAATTGAAGGGTACAGGGGAAAAACGGGCTAAGTCGATTTTTAGCAAAATTGAGATATTGATGTCATCTGATAGAAAATATGTTAAATTTTGTTCTAAAAATAGCTTCCATGACAAGAACGCGATAAGTCAGAAGATATTAAACAAGAAAATATTCCGTACGGGCTAAGGCACAAAACATATACACAAGAAGAAGTGCTAGCGCCTTGCTAAATATTGGAAAGTGAAATTGACGTTTAAATTTGACACTGTTGACAAGTCTACTGCTACTAGCGCCCCCAATATCGCTTGTAGGAATTACGGACTAGATTGTCACGCATGGCGGGAAGTTTAAAAAAAAACAAAAAATTTTAATTCTTTATTTATTTTTAATTATGATCCTTGTTTATATATATGACATACATAAAAACACAAAAAATACACCATTTTTTAAAAATATGTTTAATATCAATATCAAATATACAACAGAAATTAATTTCACCACAATAAATTAATAAAATTAAAAGAATAATGTTACAAGTAGATCAAGAGACAAAATTAATTATAACAAAACTGAAAAAAATGGCGTCATAGATGGCTTAAAAATGAAAATATATATCATAATTTTGAAAGTAAAATTATATGGGAAATGTCATCGATCATCAATTTTAAGCCAACTGGACGATTATTTCAAACATACAAGCTGAGTTCGTTCATAGTGCTCTGAGAAATCCAGATAAACAAAGAATAATAAATTAAAAGTATTCCAGGGGAAAAGAGAGGAAAAACCTGTATCGTCTCTGATATCTGTCAGGGTATTGTTGAAAGTGTCATCTTTTTGTTCGAAGTTTTCAGGTCGATCAAAAAGATGATATTTACAACAATACTTTGCCGTAACTTTCACAAATATCAGAGAGAGTACAGGTATTGCCTCTCTTTTCCTCTGGGATGCTTTATATCTGTTGTTCTTTGTTTATCTATATTTCTCAGAGCATAATGCCGAACACGACTACCTAAGTGGAAAGAAAAAAGATCACTTTTCTGTTTTGTACTATGGTCCCTTTCTTCCGATGGCTCATCTAGTTGATATTTAGGAAGGTATCCATAAAATATATATTTTACTATCGGTCCTGGGATGAAAAAATATAAAATTCAATTTGATTTGATCGTTTTCTGCCACCTAAATCAGGAGAATGACAATGAGCATGTTAAGATAAAAAAAAATATTTATCAACACTTTTATCTACACGTTAGTCCGAGAAGTTTTATCAAAAACCTATATTTGCCCAAATAACTTATGTATTAAATTTGCAAGAAAAAAAGAA
The DNA here is from genome assembly GCF_002938485.1 of Sitophilus oryzae. Classification (NCBI taxonomy): domain Eukaryota; kingdom Metazoa; phylum Arthropoda; class Insecta; order Coleoptera; family Curculionidae; genus Sitophilus; species Sitophilus oryzae. The sequence goes on along the minus strand of NW_022146732.1, from coordinate 5,155,857 downwards.
ATAAAATGGCGACAAGTCAACGTCAACGACCCGACAAGAAGAAAAGTGGTGTTCGAATAACAAATTATGGGTCACCAAAAATTGTTTTTGTCTCCTTTCAACGCACACTTTAGAAAGAAAAAGAGATGAACTTTATACTGAAAGAACGTCAAGGTTTTATCTGTCACTTATCGGTAAGGATGATTTATCGGTAAGGATGATTCCTAGAAAATCGCTTGTAGTCAAGTTTTGAACCATTGCCAGTTCTCCCATAGAAGTCTCATCCACCTGGACTAGTCGTGTTTTTACGCGCCTATTCGATAGCGTTCGGGTCGCCATTTTAATCGTTTTGCCAATTTGAAGAGTTTGAAAAAGTTTTGTGGAAAGGAAGCTCAGGAGTATTTTACCTCATTGGTGCATAATTAATTGAGAAAATTGGTGACTTTTCTCCTATAAAACAAATTTTCTTGTATATATTTTTCTCTTTTTGACACAAATCAAAACATTAATTTTCCATTTTAGATGATCGGATCAATGTCAGAATAACGAAGATTATTTTCTAGTTTTTGTTCTGTTTCTCTATATCATTTATGTAGGCATAAATCTGCTTATTGAGTGAAATATTGTGAAGTCATGACCATTTACCAATAATTTTTTTATTTTTATACCATTTTTTTTTCTAAAAGCGAAAACTTCATGACTCAAAGATCCAAGATAGTTAGAGAACATATGGGTAAAAGAAGAATTTTTTAAATTGAAATATTGTATTTTTTGCAGTGTTTTGAACCTTAAAATTGCTTTATCTCAAAATCATAAAATTTGACTTGTTTTTCCCCTGTACCTTTCAATTTTATTAATCACAATTATTAAAATGAACATCTCAACATTTCGTTCGATCAGCAAAAGTATTTGGAAGAAAATTATAACAAATCGAAAAAATATTAAAACTTTAACACCCTGTAGCTACGAAACAAAGCAGAATTGGACCTATGTTGATATGAAAAATCATATTTTTATATGAGGAATCTCCCCACGAGACATGTTTTTTGAAATACCCTATATATTATAAGATTAAAATTAACGGTTAATAAATTAGAAGATTTTTAATCTATTAAAATTTATTGATGCATTTTCAATTGTTAAGAAGAACGTTTGGTTTGGTAAGGCAAAATTGTAAGAATACGTGTCTATTGTTTATCATAGTTATCTATGTAAATGGAAATGTTGAGTAGATTATTTCATTAAAAAACGTTCAATGCATAACATAAATAAAAACGATCATAACATAAACAAACTTATTTTCGTTTAAGACTCCATTAGTAAATTAAAAGTATTTCTGCATATCTAATAGAAATAGTATAGTTTCAGTTTCATCCATGACAAAACTATGAGTTCAAAGTGGTACTTAGTTTCATTGGCCGATTCTGTATCTTTTCTTAATTTTTTAGGTCTTTTGCCATCATACGACTTTCAAGATATCACCCTAGTTAAACAGAAGTCCTATAAATTCAAAGTAATAGCTCTAACCATGTTTATACTCACATGCTGTGTTCTAACAATCACAGAAAGATATAAATCTCTTAACGTAAAAGATATAAAATCTTTAAAAGCAATTGAGGCTTCTGCTATAATTATAGGTCACTTGCTAGTATTAAACGCCATTTTATTTGGCTATTTCAAACGGTCTGAATATGGAAGGTTATTCGAAGAATATATTTATGTTCAAAATAAAATAAACGTTTTGGTAAAAAGCCACAAGGAAAGGAGGAGTTCAAGAATATGTTCAGCACTAACAAAAATTACTGGCTTAATTTTAATAGTAAATTTCTTAAGATTTGTGGTGTGGATAGACTCAATGAAATTAATGTTTGGAGATAGAGTGTATAAATTGCATTTTTTTTGGTGGACTCACGAAATTTTCGCAGTCTATTACCTGATAATGCTTTCTTCGTTTATGACAAACTTTTTATTGTTAATCAAGCAGAAATATTCCGATGTTAGAGTTATACTGAAGACATTTTTGAACAACGATCATGAGATTAATAACGTAGTGAGAATGTTAAAAGAGATAGACAGGATACACTATGATCTCAGTAATATTTGCGCTTTATTTAATTCAATATATTCGTTTCAAATGTTACTGAATGTTATTTCGAGATACTTCACTACTTTGTTGTGGTTTATTAATTATTATAATAATCCGATATTCGGGTTTGAAAATCTTTTGGTTGTTATAGTCTATGCGGTAAGTTTTTGATGTAATCTAAAAATAGCTTAATAATGCCGTATGATCGAAAAAAAATGGTGTCGGGTTGGTTTGGAAATGAACATCAATGGCATTCCCCATATCATCAACATCATTTTCAGCCTATTCAGCCATTTCCAGTTATGGTGCAGTCTCAAATGACGTCACCAAAATAGTGACGTCATTTACTTGACTCGTACACTTCTCTATCTTATAAAGGCGCTTGTCATGCCCCAGCCGTCTTTGACGCCATTTTTTTTCGACCATACAGTATGAATAAAATTGCGAAGTGCTAAAATATTTTTCTAAAAAAACATGTACGTCACTGACTTTTTTTTTAATTTGTTAGCAACATTTTCTAGGCTATTTAATGCGGATTAAAAGTTCTATTTTGGTATTTTGTCGATCTCGAACTCCTCAAAATTTATTGATGCATTTTCTGATGCTGCAACTGTTAAGAAGAACGTTTTTTTAAGGCAAGATTGTAAGAATACGTGTCTATTGTTTATGATAGTTACTTAAATGGAAAAGTTGAGTAGATTATTTCATTAAAAAACGTCCAATGCATAACATAAATAAACACGAGCATACCATATACAAGCCTATTTTCGTTTAAGATCCCATTAGTAAATTAAAACTATTTCTGTATATCTATTAAAAATAGTATAGTTTCATCCTTGTTTCATCCATGACCAAACTATGAGTTCAAAATGGTACTTAGTGTCGTTGGCCGACTCTGTATCATTTCTTAATTTTTTAGGTCTTTTACCATCCTACGACTTTCAACATGTCACCCTAGTTAAACAGAAGTCTTATAAATTCAAAGTTATAGCTCTAACCATGTTTATACTGACATGCTGTTTTCTGACAGTCACAGAAAGATATAAATCTCCTTTAAAAGCAATTGAGGGTACTGCTGTAATTATAGGTCACTTGATAGTACTAAACGCCATTTTATTTGGCTATTTCAAACAGTCTCAATATGGAAGGTTATTTGAAGAATATATTTATGTTGAAAATAAACTAAACGTTTTGGTAAAAAGCCACAAGGAAAGGAGGAGTTCAAGAATATGTTCAGCACTAACAAAAATTACTGGCTTAATTTTAATAGTAAACGTCTTAAGATATGTGGTGTGGATAGACTCAATGAAATTAATGTTTGGAGATAGAGTGTATAAATTGCATTTTTTTTGGTGGACTCACGAAATTTTCGCAGTCTATTACATGATAATGCTTTCTTCGTTTATGACAAACTTTTTATTGTTAATCAAGCAGAAATATTCCGATGTTAGAGTTATACTGAAGACATTTTTGAACAACGATCATGAGATTAATAACGTAGTGAGAATGTTAAAAGAGATAGACAGGATACACTATGATCTCAGTAATATTTGCGCTTTATTTAATTCAATATATTCGTTTCAAATGTTACTGAATGTTATTTCGAGATACTTCACTACTTTGTTGTGGTTTCTTCATTATTATAATAATCCGATATTCGGGTTTGAAAATCTTTTGGTTGTTATAGTCTATGCGGTAAGTTTTTGATGTAATCTAAAAATAGCTTAATAATGCCGTATGATCGAAAAAAAATGGTGTCGGGTTGGTTTGGAAATGAACATCAATGGCATTCCCCATATCATCAACATCATTTTCAGCCTATTCAGCCATTTCCAGTTATGGTGCAGTCTCAAATGACGTCACCAAAATAGTGACGTCATTTACTTGACTCGTACACTTCTCTATCTTATAAAGGCGCTTGTCATGCCCCAGCCGTCTTTGACGCCATTTTTTTTCGACCATACAGTATGAATAAAATTGCGAAGTGCTAAAATATTTTTCTAAAAAAACATGTACGTCACTGACTTTTTTTTTAATTTGTTAGCAACATTTTCTAGGCCATTTAATGCGGATTAAAAGTTCTCTTTTGGTATTTTGTCGATCTCGAACTCCTCAAAATTTATTGATGCATTTTCTGATGCTGCAACTGTTAAGAAGAACGTTTTTTTAAGGCAAGATTGTAAGAATACGTGTCTATTGTTTATGATAGTTACCTAAATGGAAAAGTTGAGTAGATTATTTCATTAAAAAACGTTCAATGTATAACATAAATAAACACGAGCATACCATAAACAAGCCTATTTTCGTTTAAGATCCCATTAGTAAATTAAAACTATTTCTGTATATCTATTAAAAATAGTATAGTTTCATCCATGACCAAACTATGAGTTCAAAATGGTACTTAGTGTCGTTAGCCGACTCTGTATCATTTCTTAATTTTTTAGGTCTTTTACCATCCTACGACTTTCAACATATCACCCTAGTTAAACAGAAGTCTTATAAATTCAAAGTTATAGCTCTAACCATGTTTATACTGACATGCTGTTTTCTGACAGTTACAGAAAGATATAAATCTCCTTTAAAAGCAATTGAGGTTTCTGCTGTAATTATAGGTCACTTGATAGTACTAAACGCCATTTTATTTGGCTATTTCAAACAGTCTCAATATGGAAGGTTATTTGAAGAATATATTTATGTTGAAAATAAAATAAACGTTTTGGTAAAAAGCCACAAGGACAGGAGGAGTTCAAGAATATGTTCAGCACTAACAAAAATTACTGGCTTAATTTTAATAGTAAACGTCTTAAAATATGTAGTGTGGATAGACTCAATGAAATTAGTGTTTGGAGATAGAGTGTATAAATTGCATTTTTTTTGGTGGACTCACGAAATTTTCGCAGTCTATTACATGATAATGCTTTCTTCGTTTATGACAAACTTTTTATTGTTAATCAAGCAGAAATATTCCGATGTTAGAGTTATACTGAAGACATTTTTGAACAACGATCATGAGATTAATAACGTAGTGAGAATGTTAAAAGAGATAGACAAGATATACTATGATCTCAGTAATATTTGCGCTTTATTTAATTCAATATATTCGTTTCAAATGTTACTGAATGTTATTTCGAGATACTTCACTACTTTGTTGTGGTTTATTCATTATTATAATAATCCGATATTCGGGTTTGAAAATCTTTTGGTTGTTATAGTCTATGCGGTAAGTTTTTGATGTAATCTAAAAATAGCTTAATAATGCCGTATGATCGAAAAAAAATGATGTCGGGTTGGTTTGGAAATCAACATCAATGGCATTCCCCATATCATCAACATAATTTTCAGCCTATTCAGCCATTTCCAGTTATGGTGTAGTCTCAAATGACGTCACCAAAATAGTGACGTCATTTACTTGACTCGTACACTTCTCTATTTTATAAAGGCGCTTGTCATGCGCCAGCCGTCTTTGACGCCATTTTTTTTTCGATCATATAGTATGAATAAAATGGGTTTTAGACAAGCTATCAACAATAATTGGAATTGTTGCTTATTCTGATTTAGTTTGTTTGGTTGACAACATACAGGGTGTTTCGAAAAACATGTGCCATCTCTTGTGGGGAGATTCCTTACGTAAAAATAAGATTTATTTTTTTATATCAACATAGGTCCGATTCTGCTTTGTTTCGTAGCTACAGGGTGTTAAAGTATTCATTTTTTTTCGATTTATTATAATTTTCTACCAAGCGATTCGAATGAAATTTTGAGGGTAAAAGTTATTTTAAGTGCTAAAATATTTTTCTAAAAAAACATGTACGCCACTGACCTTTTTTTTTAATTTGTTAGCAACATTTTCTAGGCCATTTAATGCGGATTAAAAGTTCTATTTTGGTATTTTGTCGATCTCGAACTCCTCAAAATTTCATCCGATCAGCTAAAAGTAGTTGGAAGAAAATTATAATAAATCGAAAAAATATTATAACTTTAACACCCTGTAGCTACGAAACAAAGCAGAATCGGACCTATGTTGATATGAAAAATAAATCATATTTTTGTGTGAGGAATCTCCCCACGAGACATGTTTTTTGAAATACCCTGTATATTATACGTTTAAAATTAACGGTTAATAAATTAGAAGATTTTTAATCTATTAAAATTTATTGATGCATTTTCTGATGCTGCAACTGTTAAGATGAACATTTTTTTAAGGCAAGATTGTAAGAATACGTGTCTATTGTTTATGATAGTTACTTAAACGGAAAAGTTGAGTAGATTATTTCATTAAAAAACGTTCAATGCATAACATAAATAAACACGAGCATACCATAAACAAGCCTATTTTCGTTTAAGATCCCATTAGTAAATTAAAACTATTTCTGTATATCTATTAAAAATAGTGATCATCCATGACCAAACTATAAGTTCAAAATGGTACTTAGTGTCGTTGGCCGACTCTGTATCATTTCTTAATTTTTTAGGTCTTTTACCATCCTACGACTTTCAACATATCACCCTAGTTAAACAGACGTCTTATAAATTCAAAGTTATAGCTCTAACCATGTTTATACTGACATGCTGTTTTCTGACAGTCACAGAAAGATATAAATCTCCTTTAAAAGCAATTGAGGGTTCTGCTGTAATTATAGGTCACTTGATAGTACTAAACGCCATTTTATTTGGCTATTTCAAACAGTCTCAATATGGAAGGTTATTTGAAGAATATATTTATGTTGAAAATAAAATAAACGTTTTGGTAAAAAGCCACAAGGACAGGAGGAGTTCAAGAATATGTTCAGCACTAACAAAAATTACTGGCTTAATTTTAATAGTAAACGTCTTAAAATATGTAGTGTGGATAGACTCAATGAAATTAGTGTTTGGAGATAGAGTGTATAAATTGCATTTTTTTTGGTGGACTCACGAAATTTTCGCAGTCTATTACATGATAATGCTTTCTTCGTTTATGACAAACTTTTTATTGTTAATCAAGCAGAAATATTCCGATGTTAGAGTTATACTGAAGACATTTTTGAACAACGATCATGAGATTAATAACGTAGTGAGAATGTTAAAAGAGATAGACAAGATATACTATGATCTCAGTAATATTTGCGCTTTATTTAACTCAATATATTCGTTTCAAATGTTACTGAATGTTATTTCGAGATACTTCACTACTTTGTTGTGGTTTATTCATTATTATAATAATCCGATATTCGGGTTTGAAAATCTTTTGGTTGTTATAGTCTATGCGGTAAGTTTTTGATGTAATCTAAAGATAGCTTAATAATGCCGTATGATCGAAAAAAAAAACACTTCACTGTTTGTATGACAAACTTTTTATTGTTAATCAAGCAGAAATATTCCGATGTTAGAGTTATACTGAAGACATTTTTGAACAACGATAATGAGATAAATATCATAGTCGGAATGTTGAAAGAGATAGACAAGATATATTATGATCTCAGTAATATTTGCGCTTTATTTAATTCAGTATATTCGTTTCAAATGTTACTGAATGTTATTTCGAGATACTTCACTACTTTGTTGTGGTTTATTCATTATTATAATAATCCGATATTCGGGTTTGAAAATCTTTTGGTTGTTATAGTCTATGCGGTAAGTTTTTGATGTAATCTAAAGATAGCTTAATAATGCCGTATGATCGAAAAAAAAACGGTGTCCGGTTGGCTTGGAAATGAACATCGATGACATTCCCCATATTATTGTTATCATCATTTTCAGCTTATTCAACCATTTCCAATTATGGTGTAGCCTACCATGTACCATGCTGTATTTTTGTGGCCCATCTGTTGTCCGTCCTTCCTGCCAGGTGTCCTGCCCATTGCCACTTGAGGGATTTGATTCTGTGGATGACATCTATTACCTGAATCTTTTGTCGTATCCACTGTATTCTTTTACGGTCTTTCTTGGTTATTTTCAGGATATTTCGTTCCATTGAGCATTGTGCGACCTGCAGTTTCCTTATAATGTCCGTTTTAACTGTCTAGGTTTCGCATGCATAGGTGATAGGTCATGATTGGTAGAACACATTGGTCGAATATTTTCTTTTTTAGATAAAGTGGCATTCTAGATTTGGATATGATTGATGGTAGTAGAGATACCTTTATTAGTTGTCCCAAATATACACATACCAGAAAAGTCTAGGGATATTACAATTTTATCCAGCCATCGTCAGTAATTTTATTATTTGCATTTCTGATATAATAAAATTAGAATAAACAAATAGTTTACAGGACGTATTGGAAATAAAAATGCGAAATTTACCGAATTTTTCAAATTTACCTTGATTTTTAGTGAACTCAAAAAAATACCTACTTGCACCCTACAGGGTGTTATTTGTTCGGGCATATAAAATTAGAGCGATTTTCGTTTCATAGCCATCGCTGACGCCGTTTTTTTTTCGATCATATTGTATATTATTTTATGAAGACGTTCATTACATTATAAAAATAAACATGACCTTAACATTACACGATTAAGGTGCCAACATAAACCTAATTTCATATAATGACTCTATTAGTAAATTAGAAGTATTTCTGTATATCTTTTTTTAATTATTAAGTTACATCCATGACAAAACTATGAGTTCAAAGCGGTACTTAGTGTCATTGATCGACTTTGTTGCTTTTCTTAATTTTTTAGGCATTTTACCATCGTATGACTTTAAAAATATAGCCCTAGTCAAACAGAAGTCTTACAAGTACAAAGTTTTGGTTTTAACCGTATTTATACTAACATGCTGTATTCTAACAGTCACAGAAAAATTTAAATCTCTTAACCTTAAAGATCAAAAATACTTCAAAGCAGTTGATGGTACTGCTACAATTATAGGTCACTTGATAGTATTAAATGCTATTTTATTCGGTTACTTCAAACAGTCCGAATATGGAAGATTATTTGAAAAATATATTTATGTGGAAAATGATATTAACGTTTTGTTAGAAAGACACATGGAATGGAGGCATTCAAGATTATGCTCGGCGTTAATCAGAATTACACTCCTAATTTTAATAGTACTTATCATCGAATATGTATTGTGGATAGACTCAATGAAATTAATGTTTGGAGATGGTGTTTATAAATTTTCTTTTCTTTGGTGGGCCCATGAAATTTTTGCTTTTTATTACGTATTAATGATTTCTTTATTTATCACAAACTTTCTATTGCTGATAAAAGAAAAGTATTCCTGCATTATTGTTATACTGAAGAAATCTTTCCTGGAAAATAACCATGAAATTTCGTCAAATGTACTGAAAAAGATGGATAAGATATTCTATGATCTTAATAATGTTTGTGCTTTATTTATATCGATCAATTCGTTTCAAATGTTACTGAATATTTGTTCAACATTCTTTACCACTTTGTTATGGTTTATTTATGTTTATAATAATCCGACTCTAGGGTCTGAAAATCTTCTTGTTGTTGCATTATATGCGGTAAGCTATAATAATAATAATAAGTATAAAATGTAATCTTAAAAATACATTAATAAAATTGTTCGATCGAATCAGGCCTTTTTAGCATGATTTGCTTCGTTTAATACTCTTCTTAAGCTGTGTCCACATTGCTCGCGAAAGCAGGCCGAACGAACACGTGAAACACGAAAAACATGGCAAACAGTCGGAGCGAGATGTTCGCCGCGCTATGTTAATCTGATTGAGAGAACTTTATTTATATTTTGTCATGCGCCTGGTATTATTTTTGAAATGCTTTGTTTGGAAACTTTGAAGAAATAAGCCAAACTGGTGTGTGAGTCTCTAGTTGCAAAGAATCTTAATGCAATGGCCAATCTTTATTTAACTCTTTCTTTAAGCGGAATACACTTCCTAAAAGTTGTATTTTTCCTTTCTATACGGGGGCCAACTAAGTTAATAAGTCTTTCAAAATCAATAACGGACATGACAAATCAAAAAGGACTCGTGTGAAGTTGGCACCCTTTTTTCAAAAAATGAACTGGAATTTGAGAGTTCTGGATGGATTTACAATAGTTCTATAGTTCTTGATAAGTTAGAAAAATAGTTCTGGTTAATTTCGGGAGATATGACAGGGGGGTGCCAACTTCACGTAGCACCCTTTTTTTATTCTGGAACAATTCTGATAGTGGAAATATATTCTAGAACAAGAGTTCTATAGTTCCTGAAATTTTTAATTTTGGGTATTTTTAAAAATCAAATAGTACATCTTAAGAACTTTTGGGGTGCTATTCAGAACTCTAACCAGAACTGTTTTTCAACATTGCATTTCCTTCGTAAAGTCGATTTTTATGTCTATCTATAGAGTCGTGCATCAATGAAATTTTTAATTATTGGTATTTTTTAAAAATCAAATAGTACATCTTATAGAACTTTTGGGGTGCTATTCAGAACTCTATTCAGAACTATTTTTTAAATCATTTTTTACCTAGAAAATCGATTTAAACTGCGCAGGCTGCCGTTTTATTTTTGTTCATAACTTGGTTAATACAATAGAACTATTTTGATCAATAGTCAGGAACTATAGAACTCTTGTTCTAGAATATATTTCCACTATCAGAACTGTTCCAGAATAAAAAAGGGTGCTACGTGAAGTTGGCACCCCCCTGTCATTTCTCCCGAAATTAACCAGAACTATTTTTCTAACTTATCAAGAACTATAGAACTATTGTAAATCTATCCAGAACTCTCAAATTCCAGTTCATTTTTTGAAAAAAGGGTGCCAACTTCACACGAGTTCAAAAACGTTCTGTTTGTTTGTAAATCGCCTAGATGTTTTGTAAATCGCGTAGATGTTTACTTCCACTATTCTGGGATCTACTTTTGACTAAAAAAAGCAACTGTTAAAGTAGTGATTCTATAAATTTTATCGCCACATTCGGCCACGTTTGTTAAAAATTTAAAATAAAAGATAAACAGTGGTGAAAAAAAAATGAAAACTACATTCTTCATTTTTGTGGATGCCAACGAATTCATTTAATGTAATTTACTTTTTTTGCCACTTAAAATTATATAAATATCATTATATTGTATAAGATTTAAATGTTATAAATTATAATAATTTGAACCAAAGTAACTAAACTGAGCATCAACTGAAGAGTAAAGTGCAAATTTTTCCATTAAGTTTAACATCTTGTATTTTTTAAACTTTTGAAGTAATTTTGAATTTGCCAGCCAGATTCTAAAACATTGTTTTATCGACTATCGAACCGTTCTTTGTAGTTTTTTTTCAGTTATTGGTCAGGACCCATAATACAGGGTAAAACAAAAATGCGCGCATTTTTAACAAAATTTTAAGTGAGCCTCATTTTGTGGAGGGATGGAGGATATTCATTTTTTGTGGGTAGTTTGAAGGAGGTGACTTATACCTCGGGACGTTTATGAGTTTTTTGGCTATCGCTCTCCATTGCGATGTTTTCGATATTTTTATGATTGTCGGTAGAGTTTTAATACTAATAATTTTATCTCATTGTGAAATGAAGATATCGTATTTTTAAGCATTGTGCATTTTAATTTATAATTAAATAAAGCGAACAAATAATTTTATAAAACTAAAAAGTGTTACAGTATACAGGGCGTTAAAAATATATCTAGCTGGTATATTTAAATTACATGAATAGGTTTTATTATGTATCTTGGCATAACAAAAGAAGCATTTAACACTTTTTCATTAACGATACAGTATAATCACTTAGTATAATTATTAGTTAATACGCATAATACTCAAAAATACAATATATTAATTTCATAATGAGATAAATTTATTAGAATTAAAACCTTCGAAAATCATAAAAAAGGAAAACATCGCAATGGAGAGCGATACCCCAAAAAAACTCAAAAATGTCCCGAGGTATAAAACAGCTCTTTTAAAATACCCACAAATAATGGAAATCCTCCATCCCCCCACAAAATGGAGGTCACTTAAAATTTTGTAAAAAATGCACGCATTTTTGTTTTACCCCGTATTATGGGTATTGGCCCATAATTAAATAAACTGCAAAGAACGGTTCGACAGTCGATAAAAAAGCGTTTCAGAATCTGGCTAGCAATTCAAAACGCCTTCAATAGTTCAGAAAATACAAGAAGTTCAACTTGATGCAAAAATTTTCACTTTACGTTTCAATTGGTGCTCAGTTTACTTTTAAATAAATTTATTAAACCATGTTATTTCATGTATTTTATTAAGCCGAATCGAATAAAATCCGTCCCAATGCGATTGGATTAACGGTTTAGGAAATATAGGGTTTTTTCTTTATATTATCAGTTTCACGCCACTGTGCGCCGTTGCTTGCGAGCCGAAAGATCTTGAGAAACACTACAAACAGGAAGCGTAAGCAACGCAAGCACAATCAGAAGCAAGAGCGCGAGCGGGATCACGAACAATGTGGACGCACCTTTACAGTCACTTACATGTACGTTCTTTAGGTGCAATTGATTATAAATTTGAAAAGCTGGCAAACGGCGGTTTCTTAGCGATAAACTTACAATAAGTCGATTGTCTTGATTCGTTCAAGTTCTTATAAAAATTACGAAAAAATGTTAGTGTCTTCTTCAAAAGCGAATATCTCCAACAAAAAGAAAGCTATCGAGATGAACCAAAAAACTAACTATCAAGAAAATACGTACCTAGATGACAAAATTATTTTTAATTGTTTTGCTTCCTTAGTATATTCCACTGGGTGTTTTAAACTTTCATCAAAATATCAACATTTTGTTTTCCGTCGTATAATTCACAGACAGCAACTTTCATTCATAATTTAGAAAGAGGTACTAAAAAGTCAAATAATTTAGCTACAAATTGCTTAAAAAATCATCAAAATCAGCCGACTAGAACAAAATTTATTAAACTTTAAAATACATCAGATTTTTAGGTGCCTTTTTTTGTGCCAAAAAAATAATACTTGTGTTTTCAGATTCAAAAATGTTTTTTTCTTTTATTTTCAGGCCTTTCCGATAATTTTCATCTTCGGTTGTGATGCTACCAGAAAGGAAACCGAACGCGTCATTGCCACGTGTCGGAAAATTGGTGAAAAGTTCCAAGACAACCCGGAAATCTACAGGGAAATCCAGGCACTGGCCTGCAAAATGGCCACCTTGAAGCACGGCTTTACCGCCAGTGGTTTTTTTCCCATTAGGAGATCGTTGTTGCTGTCAATATCCGGAGCTATAGCTACTTATTTCCTAACGTTTGAACAGATATGGCGAAAGGGGGAGAAAAAAGAGAATAGTCAAACTAACTAATAAGTTTTATTAGTTATTTCTTTTCAGGATTGCGAAGTAACCAAATATGGAATACCGTTTAGTTTTTGTGTTGTATTAAAAAATGTATTGTAAATAAAAGAATATTCTTAGATATTTATCTGTCATACAGTTGCACATAACGTAATAACTGTTTTCTGTTACATGTATTAATTTAAAGTATAAAATTATCTCAAAAACAAATTGAACATAAAGGCACCTAAAGATGGAATAGGTACCCAAATATGGACCACTATAAAACGAATACTTCAAACCAGAGTTGGCATGATTTAAATCGTGATTTAAATCAAGTGATTTTTTTAATTTTAATCATGTGATTTAAATAAAAAAAAATAATTTTACTGAAACTTTATAATAAATAAAAAAATAACTGTAAAAGTTATAAAAATGTGTCCTAGAAAATTAGAAAAAATATTTCTATAACAGATAATAAATCGAAAAATAATTGTAAATGTTATAAAATTATATAAAAATATCTATTCATTTTGAAATTTATCTATTGATTTTTGAAATAATTTCGTGTGAATCAATTAAACCGCTAAATGCAGGGTTTTATTTTAAAATTTATGTATAGGTAAGTCACATAAATTCGCTGTTCAAATACATATCATTCGCAAAGTCTAGTGCCAGAACTAGATTCTTCTGATATAGAGACTATATCTTCATTCCCGAGACTCTATAATCGTTGTCAGAAAATGTGTTGTTTTATTTTTTTTTTGAAACGGTTGTATGTTTCCAAATTCCTGCCGACATTTTGATCTGCAGTAAGTACTTTATACTTTGACATTAGATAATGCATACTAATTTCATTCTCGACTTACGACTATTTCCGAACATTAGTGTATTGTTTTATTAGGAGTAAAAATTATACTTTTTTTGACGATGCTGTACCTTTGAAGGACCATCGTAAAGCTATTCCGACGTTACAGGGTGACACAAAAAGTACATTTTTTCAAGTTTATTTTAAAACATTTCAAATAATTTTTTAATCAATTTCTATTTCTTTTTTCTAAAACTTTGCAAATAATATGAACAGTAATCGAGCAACAATTTTGAATTGGACATTTAATATCAGTTTAATAAAATATTTTTGTACTTTGTGCTTAGGCGTAACAGTGCTTTACTTTCATGCCTAGGCGTTAAAATGACAAAAGTTAATATTTTTGAGATGTTTGAAAAAAAATCCTTTTGATCTGAAGCGAGCGACTTTTTTTGCGGAAAAAAAAGATGTGGAAAAATGACATGCGCCGTAGAATTGTTAATGTTATCGGTATCAGGCAGAGTTATAAAGATTTAGCCATTTAGGATAGGACTTTAATTGGAAATAAGTCCTAGTCATTTAGAAATCCGATATAAATATTGTTTTGAATGAAAATAAAAAAAAATCAGATTTTTTTGATTTTTTTCAAAAAATAATGATTTTTTCCAACCCTGCTTCAAACTAACCAAAATGTATATCAGATTTTTTTATTAAACACATTCAGACAAGAAAATACCCCCAAAACAATCAAAAAAACATGCAATCAATGCATTTTCATAATATATAATACTATTTGCAATCGCGTACCAAGACATACTTACTTTCTGAGTACTTTAAAAAAATTTCTGATAGCGGTGAAAGAAAATAACTCTCACCGTAGCCACAAAGCCCAAATGACAAGGCAAAACCTGCACGTGAGTATAATGATGAAAAGAGATTAAAAACCACTATCTTTTGCGATTAGGTGATTAGGTTAGGCAGTATGTATTCCATATTAAGGATACTATTCCATATTTGGTTACAGCTGTTATAACTAAATATATGTTTATTTTTTGTTATATTTTACTAATTTAAAAAATAAAACTTTCCCATTTTTGGACTTTTTCATTTATTTTAATTTAGTTTAAACCGGGAATAAAGAAAACTTATTTTCTTACTTTATTTTTATGGAAATTTTAAATGTGGAAATATAAAAAAAAATAATTATAAAAATTAGGCACCCAAAACATATTAGGAAAAATAATAACCTGTTGCTGATAAGAAAAAAACCTGAATAGAATAGATTGGGACTCGCCCAATTTTGCCACTTTCTTTGTCGGCATCGTCTGGATAAAGGAATTAAGACTCCCACTACTTCCAGTTGACTTCGAGAATACTACATGTAATTCAGTAGCGTGTCGTGGATAAAAGGGCGGAGGGGGCGAAGAACTTAAGGGGCGCAATGATCAATAAAGGATCAAATAAATTACAAACTTTTTTCTTTAATAATGAGACTACATGAAAACTTTTATTTTTTTTAATTATAAATTTGTTTATTAAAAAGTTATACAAAACAGTTATTTCAAAGATGAAAGCGTCTTTAAAACCGATTTAAAAGAATCAATTATTTCGTCCATATTTAGATCCTGGTCTATCTTGTGTGCTAGTGTACCTCTGGTAATTATTAATTCTTCCTAATCTACTGAAAGATCGTTCTGCACCAGCACTGTTGGTGGCTATAATGTAAAAAATCCTCAGTAATGCACATAAAGATGGATATGAAGACTCTAGGTCATTGGAAATTAAAAAGGATAAATATTCATCAGGTGCAAGTTTGTTATCATCAGCATTAATTTCTTCTAATAAACTGCAAAAAGGTTTATATTCCTCAACTTTAGTAGCGTCAGAAACACCTGAGCGTCAGATTGTAATAAATTATCAGGTAAAAAACCATGTAATAATGATGCACTAAATGAATTAAATAGAATGAGGAATATTCGGTAGGCATTTCCGTTAAATACTAAAAACTAGAAAATAAAAAATCGGTAAAAAACTTTTAAGTTAAACGGTTTTATCTTATATGCACTGAAAACTAGAAAATAATAATAACAATTAGGTATTTTGAACTTCTAGTTCAGAAATATTTTAGTACTAGGTAGAATAGCTTTTAAGCATATTAGACTAAAATAAAAACGTGTGGCCCATTAACTATTGCTGTAATACTTTCTTCTATACTAAGTGTGGATTGCATCGACTTACTATAATCGTAACTGGAGATTTTGACAATCAATAACCAGCCGTGGCGGCTTCACGAGCGAACGCCGAGCTCATGATCTACCAAAGTATAAAGATATGCTTTGCCATAGGTAGGATTTCAGAGGGGCCCCACGTTTTTATTTTAGTCTAATATGCCTAAAAGCTATTCTGCCTAGTACTAAAATATTTGTGAACTAGAAGTTCAAAATACCTAATTGTTATTATTATTTTCTAGTTTTCAGTGCACATAAGATAAAACCGCTTAACTTGAAAGTTTTTTTACCGATTTTTTTTTATCTTGAAGAGCTATAGGGTACCGTTTGTTTTTGCGTTAATTTTAGTTTTTCTGTTTTTTTTAAAGGGCGCCAGAGGCGCTAAGCGCATAGGGGCGGAGGGGGCATTCGCCCCCCCTGGCCCACTATACGACATGCCACTGATGTAACTGACTGCAGAATACAATGCCGATACTTTCAATGCTACATTAATTAAGAAAATTATAAATACGGAATAATAAACATCACACATCATCAAAAATTAACACAATAAACCATCAGTTAATTTTATTAGTTAAGTACATTCCTTTATTTAGATACAGCACTTGTATACAATGCTTGCCGACATACATTTAGAATCACTATCAGTTCTTACTAAATTCGGCAGCTTTTTAAATCTAGTCCCGCCATATGACTTCACAACGGGTGTTTTCAAAAACCTGGGGTATTTTAAGTGTAAAACAATATGTTTTGGAGTTTTGCTTCTGGAACTCACTGGAATAGTAATAAAAGAACGAACATTTTATTTTGGAAAAGACTATTATGGCCAGAAAAAGATCCTTGTATTACTGGATGGAATAACAACAGCCCTAACCCATATCTTAATAATATACGCTATGTATAACGCGTCGTTCAATAGCAAAATCTGGTTAAAATTCTTTAGAAATATTGAGATCTTTGAAAAACAAGCAAAAATCCACGTTAAATCAGACAAAAAAGTTTCAAGATTGTTTTTAATATTAATTTTGTTTATTGTTGGAGATATTTTGTTATTAACTGCAGTTTATGTACCCTGGGTGTGTCATTTCATAAAAAATCACGATCTTATTGAAGAAATGTTAACGTTGTTGTGGTTTGAGCAAGACTTTTTTCAGACATTTTTAGTGGGTTTCTTAACCCTTCTCATGACGGTGTTCTTAATGCTAATAAGAAACAAATATGCTGATTTAAATAGATTATTGGCTCGGCTAGAAAACCGATGTGGGATAGAAAATGAGAGGATTTTTAGAGACCTGAAATATGTTGATGAATTATTTTATTTACTCTCAATAATCTGTGTTAATTTTAATTCGATTTTCGGTATTCAAATGTCACTAAATATTATCTGTTCGTTCTTTTTTTCCTTATTGAACTTCTGTTACATGTTTCAAGGTACAGTTACCAAAATTACTGATTTGTTCATAATGGTTTATGCGGTAAATTGAATGTTCTTATATTCACAGAAAAAATAGGTGAAATAAAATGTTTCTTTCAGATATTTCCCACGTTTTTTGTCCTGGCTTGCGACGCTGTACAACAAGAGTCTCAAAACGTTGTGAAAACATGTAGAAAAATTGGAGAACTCTACCAAGACGACGTAATAATTCATCAAGAAGTCCAGAGCTTGGTCTACAAAATGAAATGTTTGAGCAAGAGCTTTAGTGGAAATGGATTTAACATCAAGAAATCTATATTTCTGTCAGTTCCAGGAGCTGCACTGACGTATTCTTTGACAGTGCGGCAAATGTGGCGAAAATAACAAAAATATGTTAATGTCAGTAGTCAATAATTAAATTTTAATGAAAACTAACCGTTTAATTATACAGGGTGAGTCTTAAATAAGTGCAAATATTTTCAGAGCTGGTAGATCTCGATAAAAGAAACATATTTTCTCTTTACCGTTTTGCAAATAAGTACAAAATAAGTTGGCTTGGAAATGACGATCGATGACATTTCCTCATATAATTTTACATATAAATTAAGAGCGATCTTCATTTCATAGCCATCGCTCTGACGCCGTTTTTATTCGATCATACGGTATTTATAAATACAAATTAATATGAATTAAAGTAAAATAAAGTAATCAATTGCAAGGTTAATTATAGTATTATTACAATATTCAATAACTTATTAATTTAGGTACTATTAAATTGTTAGAACTTTAGGATTTAAGAAGATGTTCAAATATTCCTCCATCGACTGCTAGACAATAACCTGTATGATCATAAAATTCTCTTCTTACATTCGCTAGTTGGTAAACTGAAATTCTATTGCATTCGGCAGAAATAGCATTTTTTTACTCGTCTAGATTTGGGTATTTTTTATCCTTGTATGTCCTGTTTTTTAAATGGCCCCAGAGAAAGAAATCATTTGGCGAAATATCAGGCCAATTTACTGTATGATTGCCAATAACGTTTCCGTTAAAACTATTGTCTAAATATTCCCGAACAGCCAGGGTACTATGTGCCGGGCAGCCATCCATTTGGTACCAAACTTCCTGATTTTTCCTAGCGGCATCTTGTAAAGCAGGTAAAATATGATTTTCGAGTAGTTCCAAACAATATTTTGCATTTAAATTTCGCGTAAGAAATAATGACCCAATAATATTGTGTCCGAATATCCCTGCCCAAACATTTACTTTCTGTGGATATTGCGTCCTTGTTTCGACAAACCTGTATTGGTTCTCTTTGTTCTAATATCGATAATTTTGAACATTGGGTTCATTATTTAAGGTAAACGTGCATTCGTCAGTGAAACATATGTTTTTTAAAAATTCCCTATCCGTGTTTGCTCTTCCATCATATCAAAACAAAACGCCTGCCTCCGTATTTTGTCCCCATCTCGTAGCTCTTGGTGCTTTTTCTATATTTGAAGGAATAGTATTTATGTCGTTTCCAAAATTCGTAACGCTGTAGTGTGATCTATTCTATTTCATCCCTCAAGTTTTCCTTTGTGCTTGATCTTTCCATCGTTCTCTTCCACGCACAATAAAACTTCCAAGTCGGTATCATTTCTTGCATTTCTCTTTGTTCCTGCCTTACTTCACATCTGCAGATATTTATTATGGTACCTTTGGTCTCAAATCTCTGGATATTCCTTGCGATTGTAGATTTTCCAGGTATCGGTCTATTCGGATACAGAGCAGCAAACATGTCCGACACCTTTTGATAACTATTTCCTTGATAATACCATTTAATCATCAATACTTTTTCTTCGGTAGAGTAATTCATGGCTAATATTTTCGATGTAAGTATGAGTTTTTAATCATAATAATAAAGCACTAAATAGATAAATTTCTGAAATGACGACTTCATTTGACAGTTATCTTTTACCTTGACTGGTGCTCATAAGTAAATGCAGGGCCATAAGAAAGGAGAAATATTTAAAAAGAAATCGACGATAACTCGTAAACGGGCTAATCAAAAATATCTAAAGTTATTCTTTTGAATGTGGGTTTTAGTGCTCTTCAATAAACCTAAATAGAACTATTCTCTAAAATAATTAGGGAAGCCAATAATTGACCCCATTCAAATTTACATGGGATTTCCTATGTCCCGTCCGACGATGCAACACCCGGTATACCCATTCATACTCACGTTTTTAATTTAAAGTATTCTAACAATTTTTAACAACAATTTGTTGTTCATTATGGCATTTTTGTTTTCAACCATCTCAAGAACAAGACCTCAAAACATAAAAAATTCACAGTCCTTTACAAAGATGCAACCGGGGGGGCATTGAAAATGATGAATAAAAACGTAAAAATATGATTAGTGTTAATATGAGTGTATTACATACATATGTTTAAATAACGAACTTAACAAAAAACAACAGATTTAAAGATTCACTGAAAAAGTAGTAGTGTTAAAATTTATAAATTATTTTAATAATTATGCGATCGCACCTATCCGTAAAACAAGCAAGCAAAAAAACCTCGAAAAAAACAAAATAACATACAAAACATCAGGTTAACATGATGACAGATCATGATCAATGACAGATAAAGAATTCTTACGGAAAGTTAAACACAAAACTTTTTAATACCTACTACTGTATCTAAAAGACTTTTTTTAAATTACTAAATTCTTAGCCATGCTTCTGTTTTTCTTGGCTGTTGTGCGTCACGTCACAGATTAACAGGCCCACGTTTGCACCACAAGGCGATGCTGCAGACCATTAGGTAGACCGGTCGTAGAAATTTATGTTATACAACTTAAACTAAACTTATATAATAACAACTACTTATCGGATAACAAATTAATTACTACTGTCAGCTAGTTCAGCTACTGTCTAGGTAGAATATACCTAGAGTACCTACACCTACCTATGATGTAGGTAGATTAAAGCTTATTTTGACGTTACCTCTCACTTCGGTGTCACAAGCTGAATTTTTCAGGGATGGAAGTACAGTACATGATATGGGGACCCTTAATTCCCGAAAGTGTAGTACAAAAATTAGACCGGATAAAGGGCACTATCATCAAAAATCGATATATTAATACCCAACCGTATAGAGAAAAACAAATACTTATTTTTGATCCAGTACACAATAAAGTCTTCGTAGGGAGTAATTTTTTATAATTATTTACAAAAAAAACATTTCCATTAGCGCTTATGACCAAAAAAAACTTTAAACATGAATAATCATTTCAATCGTGTGAAAATTTGGTTTAAAAATAGATTTTTTTTAATATAACTTTCATTTAACGAAAAACGAAGGCCTAAATGAAAAAAAGAAACAATTTAAAAATTTCGCTTATGTCTTAACAAGGTATCAAAGCAAACCCCATATTTTTAGCTTTTAAACTAATAAAGGCATATCAATAAACAAATTAAGGAGGTAATGAGTTTTGAAAAGCGCGCTGCCCGACTGCCGCCGTAGCGCCGAGATTTCCTATACCCTTGTATATATGACGTCATGGTGTGGCAAATGTAGCATTTTAATTCGATTTGGGCTCCCTTATATAGGATAACAGAAACATTTTCAATGTTAAAACTAAAAATCAAAAAATTTTTTCACGAAAAAACCTCATAATCGTGTTTCTGGGGTCGAAATATACAACTCTTAAAAATATTTGCACTTATTTTAAGACTTCCCCAGTATATAATAGCTTCTGTAGTAACTTTTAACAAATTAAAAATTACAGTAAGCTTAAGTTAATTTATGATATTCGTATAGACCCATCCTTGAGTATATTCTAATTATAAAAAAATACAATGCATTATTAAAAATTGACCAGAAGTCATTAGTAATTTAATTAAAGTGTGTTAATGTGAAAACTGTGTTTTTTATATATAATTTTTAGAATGTTCGCTCACATACATTTAGAATCTCTATCAATTTTTATAAAATTTGGTAGTTTTTTGAACTTAGTGCCTCCCTATGACTTCACAGTGGGTGTTTTCAAAAACCTGGGATATTTTAAGTTTAAAACTGTGTGTTTACTGGTATTATTTGTGGAACTTACGGGTATCATCGTCAAAGAACGAATGTTTTACTTTCAGAAGGACTATTATATTCAGAAAAAGATGTTTATATTGCTAGATGTAATAACAACTGCATTAACTCATTATTTGATAATATATGCTATGTACAACGCAATTGTAAATAGTAACAGGTGGTTAAAATTTTTCAGAAATATTGAACGGTTTGAAAAACGAATCAAGAATCATATTAAATCATATTATAAAGGTTTTAATTCAGTTTTAGCATTACTATTGTTTCTTCTTGTAGTTTTTTCAGTAATAATTACAGTATATCTCCCCTGGATGTTTCATTTTATACGTAACCCCGATCTAGTAGATGCAATTATAACCATATTGTGGTTTGAACAAGACAAAATCCAATCTTTTTTTATTGGGTTTTTAACTCTCCTTATGACAATGTTCTTAATGCTGATAAGGAACAAATATTCTGATTTAAATAGTCTTATTGGCCAGCTCGAGAATCGATGTTTGATAGAAGACCAGAAGATTTTCAAAGTACTGAAACTTGTCGATGAATTATTTTATTTACTCTCAATCGTCTGTGATAATTTTACTTCAATTTTTTGGTGTTCAAATGTCACTAAACATTCTCTGCTCGTTCTTTTTTTCTTTGTTGAATTTCTGTTACCTGTTTCAAGGTACTATGACCAAAATTACTGATTTCTTCATAGTGGTTTATGCAGTAAGCTCAATGATCCTATTTTTGAAAGAAAAATTTAGCTCATAAAATGTTTGTAGGTATTTCCTATTTTCTTTGTTCTGGCTTGCGACGCTGTACAAAATGAATCGCAAGGTGTGGTAAAAAGATGTATAAAAGTTGGAGAGTTGTATCAAAAAAACGCAGATATTTACGGAGAAGTTCAAAATTTGGTCTATAAAATGAAATGTTTGAGACAAGGGTTTAATAAAAATGGGCTCGTTATCAGGAAGTCGATGTTTATGACAGTTCCAGGAGCTGCAGTCGCTTACTCGTTGACAGTTCTTCAGATATGGCATAAAGAACAAAAGAATGTTAATGCCAGTTCCTAAAACTAAGAATTTAAAACAGAAATTAGTTGGTATATTAATGTAATGTTTAAACCATAATGAGATTTGTAAGAATTAAAAAATAAAAGAAATAAAAACATATAAAATGTAATAATTATTTTAGCCTAATTTTCGTGAATTTTTTTAGCAAGCTGTATATAATTATATCAACTTAGTATTTGGCATATTATACAGGTCGAGAGGTTGTTTTTTTACCTTAACTTTAAAACACTCTGTGCAATAATTTCGTGTGTAAATTTTTCTAAAATATAAGCCATAGCTACTAACAATTTGTAATTTTTTTAATTGTCATTTCTTTTTGAATTTCCTTTTCAATATGACGAGGCGGCTTTGGTGATTATTGTGAACTATATACTACTCTGAACTACCCCCATTTTAGACATTTGGGAAATGCTTTGCATGAGGTTTAGAGGTCGAGAAGCGATACCAGCTTCATTAAATGAACTTCGCTTAGTTCTTAAAGAAAAATCAGCGAATGGGAAAGCATAACGCAATGTGATATGAAGCCTCAATGAACAGTGTGAACGGATGTACACAGGCAGTTATAACAGCCAAGGGACAAAGTATTAAGGTATTTTTTACAATTTTTTTTTGGATTTGTATACTTGAGTATTACAGATGCTTTCTTTAATAGGTATCGTTAGTTCTGTTATCGCTATTAATGTTTATTAAAACCAGGACTGTATCGTTACTCTTTAAAGTTCTTTTAAATTTAGTATAGAGTATCCAATGCAGCGTAAAATGACGTTACGACAATAGTCACCAAAACCATCTCGTCATATTAAAAAATTACATAAAAAAGTAATGATAATTAAAAAAAATGCAAATTGATCGTGACCAGTTCATTTCGCTTTTAAAAATTAACTAAAGCATGTATTGACATGAATCAAAAAACAAAATGCTCAGGAACCATGGTTCTGACCGTAAAATTATATTTTACGAAATTATTGCACAGGGTGTTTTAAAGTAAAGGTAAAAATCATCATCATCATCATCATCATCATCATCATCATCATCATCACGCAGCCCCCTTTCACGTCCATAGTTGAACATAGGCCTCCTCTAAACGTCTCCAGTTCTCGCGGTTTTTAGTTGTTGCAATCCAGTTAGTTGTTATTCGTTTTAGGTCGTCGGTCCATCGGGTGAGAGGTCTTTCTTGGCTACGCTTGTCGGCTCTTGGTCTCCACTCTATAAGTCTTTTGGTCCATCTCCCGTCTGCCATTCTAGCAATGTGTCCAGCCCATCTTCACTTTTGTTTTGTGATTTGCTGGATAATGTCATCCACTCCCGTACGTCGGCGTATCTCTTCATTTCTTACTCGATCTCTCAAAGTCAGGCCAATCATAGATCTCTCCATCCGCCTCCGTGTCACTCTCAATTTTTCTGCGGTTGCTTTTGTTAGAGTGAGTGTCTCTGTGCCATAGGTCAAAACCGGGAGGATACATTGGTTAAATGCCTTTCTTTTCAGGTGTATTGGGATATTTGCTCTAAAGATGTCCCTCATTTTTCCGTAAGCCGCCCATCCCAAGGTAATTCGTCTAGCCAGTTCACAGGTTTGGTTATCTCTGCTTATTTTGATCTCATGGCCCAAGTATACATATTTGTGGACTAATTCTATTCTGTTGTTGTGAATTTGTATGTGTTCGCTGGGCACCTGGGTAACGGGGCACCTTCGCTGGGCAAAAAAAACACCCCTCGACTAACCCTGTATAATATGTCAAATACTACAGTTTATAAAAAAAACGAGTTTACAAATTAAAGTTGATTTACATATATTATATACAGCGTTCTATAAAAAATCAAAATAGGGCTAAAAATAACAGAAATATAACATTTTAAATTGGACCAAAAATTTATTTAAAAATAAAATACTGACAGTGACTTCTTATAGACTTTTATATCTGGAGGACACAGATGAGTTTCGATCTTTGGCTTTAATGTTTTTTAGTGACGTTTGCGTTGATTCGTTGACATATCAATACAAAAATGCATAACTACTAAGAAATTCTGTTCCAGTTATTCAAGAAATCGATACCTCTGAAATGTTGTTTGTTGTTATAATTATTCCTGCACTGATAAATCGAAATGACAACTCAACCTTTCTTATCAGCGACTGGAGCTTTTGACAAGTGGTTTCTTGGAATTCTTACCTGACTCGTTTCTTATAAACCCAATGCAATATTGACGATACCACACCACAATACAAGTTCGCGTACTCAAATAAAGATATTATTTAAAGCTGCATAAGCGAGAGTGTGATATTATGTGTCTGATAAAATAGGTATGGAAATGTCTAGCGTTTTTCTAGAAGCGATAATGGATTATTTATTGTACAGGGTGTCCCATTTTCATTTGTTTTACAGGACTTCTCGTTTATGAGTGGAGTACAAAGATGCAGTTTTTACACCGCTATGCTATTTTTTAAGATGCTACACACAGATTTGTTCTAGCCCCCTTAGTTCCTGAAATACAGGGCGAATTTGATATTTTTTTCATTTTTTGACTTCCCTTGTATCTCGGTTATCCTATAAATTATCGAAAAGATGGAAACTGACTTTGGTAGAGTGTTTCACGTAGAATCCAGTGGCGTAACTAGTTTTTCGCTGAGAACTGTCATTTTCGAAATTTGACCCCACTTATGTTTTAATTTATTTGTCTTATTATGAGAATCCTAAAAATAGACATAATTTATATTTATTTTCATAAACAAGGTAAAAATTGGCGCCGGGAGGCACGTATAGCAGCCCATACTAAAATATGTTAATAAAAAGTTGGTAGGCAGTTCTTTTAGTTTCAAAGTAAAGGAATATTTCCAATTTTTTTTTCTCAAAATCTGCGACTTTGACTGATTTTGATGTTATTATATACAAATTTTGTTGCAAATATTACTCCTAATCTTAAATTGAAAACCGCGTTTCGCTAGCTACTGTAATTTTGGAGTTACGATTTTTTTAAATACCCCCTTACCAACCTCCCACCACTACCAAAAACTAATTGCCAGATTCCCAGGTGCCACAGTATTTTTGTGCCAAACTTGGTTAAAATCGGTTTAGCGGTTTTTGAGTTATCGTGTTACAGACGGACAGACAGACAGACACCATGAAAATATTTTGTATTTAGGTCATTTATGGCCCAAATAACTCATTTTGAGTGAAATTATTTTTTTTTGCCGATCTTAATAGCCTACCATACCTGTTGGTATGGTCGGCTAAAAATGTAAAAAATAATTTTGACAAATTAGGTATAATTGCTATAAAATATAATGTTTCTTATATGGATGTAATTGACACACCTCATACATAACACTGTTATAAATAAGAATAAAAACCTAAACATTAATAGCCTGTCAATAAGTTTAATCTCAATTGGAGTCGTATTTTTAAACCAATAAATACTTTATCAGCTGTAAATATTTAACTGGCAGATATCCTCATAATTTTGATTTATTTATTATACAGGGTGTTTCAAAAAAAAATGCGAAAATCTTCAGGGGGTGATTCCTTGTTCAAAATAAAGGGTAGTTTGCTTCATAAACGTTGGGTCAAAAGTTAACCATTAGGGAGATATCGCGGTAAAAAGATGGCGGAAAAATAATGTTCTTATTTTTATCTTGAAAACGAAAAGAGATAGACTAATGAGATCTTATGGAAGCATTACTGTTATGAAAATACACTTTGTGGTAATTTTTTCACTTTTTTAAAATGAGTGGAAGGGATTGAAATAAACTACCCCTATCATTCTTGTTAACGAAATTTAAAGAAAAATCTTATCAAACACATGCAAAAAAATTAATTTGGATAGTTTAGTTTGTTTAAAATCTTATCAAACACATGCAATAAAATTAATTTGGATAGTTTAGTTTGTTTAGAAACTTTTTTATCTCTTTTTATCTATTTTTTTTATAAAACTCACCGATTTGAAATTAAAAAATAAAATGTAAAGCATTACATGTCAGGACTAAAAATATTTTTAGATTAAGAATCTAGTGATAATAATGATAATAATAATAATCTAGATAATAACGTATTGCAGTAGGGTAATGTCAAATAAAACAATATTAGTAACATCCTAAAAAGTGACAGCCGCCGACTAGATTTTTTCCTAAAAAAATTACAGCTGCCCACTAGATTCTTTATCTAAAAATGTTTTTTGTTCTGACATGTAATGCTTTACATTTTATTTTTTAATTTCAAATCGGTGAGTTTTATCAAAAAAACACGAGAGATAAAAAAGTTTCTAAATAAACTAAACTATCAAAATTATTTTTTGCATGTGTTTGATAAGATTTTTCTTTAAATTTCATTAACAAGAATGATAGGGGTAGTTTATTTCAACCCCTTCCACTCATTTTAAAAAAGTGAAAAAATTACCAGAAAGTGTGTTTTCATAACAGTAATGCTTCCGTAAAATTTCATTAGTCTATCTCTTTTCGTTTTCAAGATAAAAAATAAAAACATTATTTTTCCGCCATCTTTGTACCGCGATATCTCCCTAATGGTTGACTTTTGACCCAACGTTTATAAAGCAAACTACCCTTTATTTTGAACAAGGAATCACCCCCTGAAGTTTTTCGCATTTGTTTTGAAACAACCTGTATATGCCATTTCAGATTGTCATTTTTTATCGAATAAAGTAAAACAATACCGAGGGTGCCATTTAAACAAAAGTTGTAGTCATTTCCGGTGAAACAGGAAGTGGCCGAAAAGCATTGAATACGTCAATCAATCCTAATTTATGTCATATACTACCATACCAAATCTCGTTTTTTTGTCTGAAAAAATAAAAAAGTTATAGGGGTGAGCCACTTTTAAGACGCACCCGGTATAGATCAACCTTAATAGGGGTCGATATTTTTTAGGATCTACATCTATAAGTAGAGGCCTACCGGCATCAGAGAGAGGTCCACGGATTATTATCCATACGGACCTACTCATTTCTAACGGCTACTATACTTTTCGACCTTTAGCTGAAAACTATTCTTAGTGGGACACCCTGTACATATCAATTCGCATTTCTCTTATTGTCTCGATCCATCTTGGCCTGTCACAATGCATAAGCGACTCCGGCAATGGCTATTTTCACCGGACAATTCTGCTACAGGAAACGGTTTAATACAAACGTTACATTTCGGGACAGTGTTACAAACCCGAGCGAAAAAATAATCGAAAAAAACTAAAAGAAAATACAAAAAATATGGGGCGGGTTAATTTGCATCGTACAGTCGGCGACGATGATGACCATAGGATGACGTAGTCGTTGATGATGATATCAGCGAATTTAATGGCAACCTGTCATTTTACACTGCGTTTCCGTTCGAATACCTACACACAGACCTGTGTATTTTATAATACACGTATATGCACTTTTATCTGTTCGACTGTTCGCAACGGTACACGGTACACGTGTGTTTTCTGTTTATTGCGGTTTGCATTTTGTGTCGCATTCCTTGCAGAGTCAGCAAAACTATTAGAATAACTGATTAACAAATACTATTAAATAGTTTTTTTCCATAGCAACTGTTAAAATTGCCTTATATCTATCAAAAATAGTAGATAAAATAATACTTTAACCCGCAAGGGTAGATTAAATGATACTTTAACAGCGAGGATAGATTAAAAACTTTATTTCTTCTCGCACGTTTTTTAATTGCTTCCATTTTTGAAAATAAGTTATTAGTCATGGCCGGAACAGCGATTTTTTAATAACAAGTATAAGTTGTTCCAGTTGCAAGAGATACCTGTTCCAAGAAACCTGTTCCAGTTTGCGTCATTCTGATTCGGTAACTATTTTTCTTTTTAAATTTATATTAAAGAATATTTTTTGCTTAAATAATGAGAACTACTGGGGATTTTTCTGTTTTCTCTAAATTTAATCTACTGTCTATGTTGCTATATTACCAAGATATAATGTTTTTTAACTAAACATTAAAAAAAAGACTATCAAATTTTCGACAAATATAACCTTTTCAAAAACATGTTTTCCCGACAAAAACTCATGTGAATCGAAATATATACAACCCCTAAAAATATGTGCACTTATATAAGACCCACCCTGTATTTTAAAATGGCATCATTAAATGAAACTGAACACATCGAAATTAATTAAACCGAATTGTTTAAGTGATATTTT
Source organism: Sitophilus oryzae (assembly GCF_002938485.1). NCBI lineage: Eukaryota > Metazoa > Arthropoda > Insecta > Coleoptera > Curculionidae > Sitophilus > Sitophilus oryzae. The sequence continues at coordinate 5,126,853 of NW_022146732.1, read as the reverse complement.
CAAAAGTTAATAACTCGGAAACTGTTGGTTTGAGGTACATTGTGTTATTTTGATTTTTGCTTAGAATTGAAGGAAGAATTGAAATATGTAATAATATACAGGGGGTTCTATTTAAAAAAGTAAAACTTTGATGTGCCACGACTTTATGAAGGACTCTGTATACTTAAATATATTACTCCCTAATAGATATTTAAAAATTCCATAACTTTTGTATTTAACTTTTTGCGGTACCTCCTATATTTAACCTAATAATCGACCGTTTTCATACATAAAAGCGACCCTGTATGTATAATTATTTATAGATTTACTTTTCTACAACTTACAGGGCGCTCAAAAAAATTCAACCGTTGATTCCCCATTAAAAAATATGGGAAAAAGTTCCTATAAACATGGGTCTGAAAATGCGTAATTTGAAAGTTACATGTTGCTAAACCCAAAAAAAAATATTTTTTTGTGTGCAAATAGTGTAAAATACTGTGTTGATACTTGTATGCAAATTAAAGTAATATAAAAATAGATCTTTCAAAATGAATAAACTAGCGATGGGAACTATCGAATGAATTAGACTATCAAATGTTTACTGAATGAATGATTTCAACTATCGAATGGTTTTATTCGAATAAAATCATTCATTCATTTGTATACTAAAGCATAAGTGACAACCTCGCCGTGCGACTAAATGGTTATCGTTGCGCCACGAGCCACGACTATCGAATGTTTTTGATAAATGAAATTTAGTAGTGATGGGAATAATCGAATTATTTTCACCATGGAATAATTAGTAATAATTCATATTTCACAATCGAATTAATAATTCGAATTGTTTAGTAGTATTATAAATTTAACCTAAAAATAAATTCGTCCCAGCTAGTGCTCGTCTAGGGGCTATTTTAAACAAATCTGAACCATTGCCATACCTATATTCTATCACTGAATAAAAAATTAAAAAAAATATTCTTTATTCAATGTATTCTATTAACTGTACCGAAGCCGTTTAATAAATTAAACCATAATTTAAAGTTTTAAATTTAAAAGTGCCGAGTTTATGATTGTTTCAATTCCTATTGAAAAGCTCATATCTAAAATAAAAGCTTCTTCTAAAACGATATAAGTATGTCCTTGTTTACGTACGGTTCGTATTGCTTTTTATTTTATCAGTTGCAATCAATAATTATTTATATAAAAGAAGAAAATTAATTTTAGTGTTCGGTGAAATTTGGGTGAGATGGAAATGAACCAAATAATAGTAGTATTCTTTCGTTCTGAACGAAATGAAAATTTTCACTTAAACTGATTTATTCCTACGTGGTATAGGAAATAACAATGATTTCTAGATTTTTCTATATCGGATCGTTCCTTTCTTTCCCGATTCCCTTTATAAATCAGTTTAAGTGAAAATTTTCAGTTCGTTCAGAACGAAAGAATACTACTAATAGTACTATACTAATTACTAATATTCGTATTTGTCCATAAGAGGTTATGTTTTATGTTCATTTGTAATTCGGTTACCACAGATATAATATAAAATACTACTAATTTTTATCTCGATATATCGAAAAAGATAATTCGAATTAGTTAGTTTTAATTTGCTATCGAATTAGTCGTATTATTTAATTCGAATTTTCCCAACACTAAAATTTAGTATTCGTTTGATTTTTGTGTGCGTCAGTGCATTATTAGTTCTTCCAAATTTTTATAACTTCGCCTTGTAAATACTATGCTATTTTTGCGTTTATTAAAATATTTAAAATACTAAAATAGTAGTTTTTTTTAATTGACGATTGTGTGCGAAGACTGCGAAGTGGTCAAAATTTTTCCGAAAATTTGTGTGATTTTCCGTAGCCCGATCTTTCAATTATTTAATTTTATATGGTATATTATGGTTAGGTTAGATTGCATTTTTTTAATGGGAAATTTTGAGAAGTAACAATTTTTAAGAGAGATGAGATGAACTTACAATTAATTTTAAAAATACATATTTGTATTTTGGATGTTTTAATAATATGAATTAGTTGAACTTAATAATCATATTTAAGTAATGTGGTTAAATAAATGTGGTTATTGAACTCAAATTTTGGGGTGAGAAAATTAAATTGAAAGTTTTACACGTGCCAATTTAAAAAAAAAGTTAACAATGTTTGTATTTTGTTTATGCTAATTCTCTTACATGTAGTTTTTGCGAAGAAATATTTCATTTATTTTTTAAAGTAAATGCCAGTAAAAGTAAATATTATTTTTAAATAGTAATATAAAGTAATAAAAAGTAATATAAATAATTTTGATTTCTAATTTTTATTTATATTTTCCTTCCATTACACTGCATGCTTAGAAAATTAATAAATGTTTATATTTCATGATTTTAAAATTTGTTGTTAATATAACAAATTAGTTCTGTAACTATTATTATTTAATAAACCAACGTTGCCATTTAGAGACTATATTATTTTTAAATAGGATCTAATATAAATACTTTTGACTTCTATTTGTTGTTTATATTTTGCTACTACTTAAAAAAATTAACATTTTTTTATTATTATTAAATGATTTTAAATTTTGTTGCTAATAGGTATAACAAATTATTACTGTTATTATTATTTCTTAAACCAGTCTGCTTAAAAACATTCAAAATCATTTTCCTACATCCAAAATAAAAAGTATTATTGCAGTGTAATAACAGAATATTAATAAAAAAAAATGCAAAACATTAGACATACTATCCCTAACTAACTAATCCTAAAGAATAATATTCTTTGCTAATACCAACTAATACGAATATATGGCAACAGCTCCCTTCATAATGTATTTTCTGTGTAAATACTAGCACCTCAATAAAAAAAATAATGTGTTCTTATCTTTATTTCACTCCGCAAAAAATCAAAGATGCCGGCTTCTTTCATAGCATTGCTTTGGCATTGCCACCGACTGCTGTCGGGTTTCTAGAAAGAAACCTACGTCGCCGGATGACAACTAAAATCCAGTTTAAATTTCATTAAAATCGATCCTGACGAATAAATGAATTTGATAAATGAATGAATTTTATAAATGAATGGTTTTTGCTGCCGAATTACTAGAATACAATATTTCAAGGCAGATGACGCATCTATTCGATAATTTTTATTCGAATAGTTTTTGACGAATGTTTTCTTACTAGCTATCGAATTATTCGAATGAATTCCAACTATCGAATGTTTCGATAGTATTCATTCGATAGTTCCTACTACTAGAATAAACTGATATGAAATCAGGAGAAAAACCAAACAAGTAGAAAGTTTGACGTCGAAAAAACGAAAAAAAAAAGAAGTTAAAAAACTTTTTTAAAACAAGTTACTACACCAAGTTTCGACTTTCTATTTTATAAACTAACCGTGTTTCTTGTCGGCGCAAAGTTCGACTTTTATCTCGCTTGTCAAGTAGATTTTTAGGGAAAGTTTTCCACTCGTGAAAACTTGTAAATGTATATCACTGGGGAAAATCAACGTCCGTCGGGCATGGAAAGTCGCTTGGCGTTTTCATGGAAAAATTTGCTGAAAATTGAACATAAGCAACGGCAAAAAACTAAAAAAACTAGCTTATATATTTAGTTATAAACCTGCTTAAATGCTGGTATAATGAGATGTATTTTTTATATACAGAGAGAGGGGGATCGACAATGACTGGAAATAAAAATAAAAGTATTTTAAGTTGACGTCTTTTTTATACAGGGTGTCCCAATATTCCGTGGATATAGAGCTACTACGTATTTTTGGAATCAAAATAAGTTTACTGGACACATTTTACCTCTATACGAAAGTGCTTCGTTTGTCCGCTAGAGAGCATCAAACTTTAAAAAATAAACATATTTTTTCAGATATTTTAGGAACCGTTATTCCCATTTGCATGAGATTATCGGTGTCTATATTTTGCTAAGTGCTTTAACATTTGACTTTCACAAAAGCCAAGAAAAAGTACGGAAAGTACAAAAAAAGAAACGTATTATACATAAACATTATACGAGCCCTAACAACTATATGTTGGGACAAGGTCATATTTTGGAATTGTTGCCCTGGTTTTTCAAAATGACTGAAAAATATGTGTTTAATTTTTTAAATATAAACATAGCCATATATCCTACACGACTTGACAATATTTTTATGAATTTTTAAATCAATCCATATTTACAGTAGCGGATTTTGTTCATAAAAGGACAAATTTGCTGACAACTAAATGTTGGGACAAGTATTTTTAAATAATTAATATCATCATAGGCGGCTTTGCGATAAACGTCACAAATGTCGCAAACTGTTTACTTCAGCATTGACAGCTTGTAAGTGACTCGATACTTTGAGTAGTGAGATTTACTTTATATAGTCAAAGGATTTACTGTAAGTAATTTTATTTTTTTTTTAATTTTCAATTTTGTTAATTTAATTCAAAGCAATGGTCCGTGGAAAAGCTACAAATCAAAAACTACGCGAAATTATCATTCGTCAATACAGTACGGGAAAAACAATTCGAAAAATTTCTGATGATTTAAGTTTTCCAAAAACCACGGTCTTTAATATAATAAAAAAATAGAGTGAATCTGCCAATGTAGACGTTAGAGGTAAAAGTTCGGGAAGGCCAAAAACTGTATCTCAGAGATATTTACGAAATTTAGTAAAAATTTGCAAGTCTGCGAGAAGAAGTACTCTTCGCGAAGTAACAGTTAAATGGAATACTATAACTGGTTTAAATATATCAAGAGAATGTTGCCGAAAATATATCCATAAATGATGTCTGGGGTTTTACAAGGTAAACTTTATTTTATGCGGATAATCAATTACCTGAAGATTATTGATACAAATTCTTATTTAGGCCAAAGAAAAACCGCTACTGACAGAAATTCAAAAGAAAAATCGCTACAATTGGGCAAAATCTAAATTATCGTGGACACAAAATGATTGGAATAAGGTCATATTTGGCGATGAGTCTAAATTTGATGTTTGCGTTGGAGATAATCGAAAACGAATAATACGAAATAAAGCAGAAGCATTTCATAAAGATTGCTTAAAGAGGATTGTTAAATTTCCTAAGGGGATTATGGTTTGGGGTTGCATGTCAGCAAGAGGTTTGGGCAAATTGAATTTTATAGATGGCACTGTTAACGCCCAAAAATATCAACATATACTTGAGACCTCACTTTTGCCTAGTGCTCAAGAATTGTTTCCAAACGAAGACTATATTTTCCAACAAGATGGAGCATCGTGCCATTCAGCAAAATCAACTAAAATTGATTCGGTAATAAAAGTTCTATCCCCCATCCTGCAAGTAGTCCGGAGCTCAATGTTATAGAATGTTATAGAAACTGTGTGGCATAAAATGAAGCAATATTTAAGAAACCACCCTCAACGAATAATTTTTGATTCGCGGACAAAACTGCAGGAAATTTGGGATAATTTTTCTCCTCAAATGTGCTAATTTTTGGTAAGTACAATGCCATTAATAGTTCAGGCAGTTGTTAAGGCGAAAGGTGATTTAACTCCGTATTAAACAAATTTCTTGTTGTGCTGTCCCAATATATAGTTGTCAGCAAATTTGGCTTGATTTTGGCGAAATAAGCTATTATCAAAAGTGATTTGTTTGCAAAGTTATAAAAATATAGTAAAATTGTCTAGATCATATTGTAATGTTTGAATTTAGAATAATAAACAAAATAAATTGAGTCGTTTTAACAAATTATTATTTTTATTGCAAAAAAAGACCTTGTCCCAACATATAGTTGTTAGGGCTCGTAAAACATTATACATATATGTATAAGTCATGTATCATGACTTATACACAGCTCGGGATCTCTACTACCAGAAATCAACAGAAGAATTAAGTTAGCTTATTAAGTAGTTTTTATCAATTTATAACGAACAGAACCATCTCTTTTTTAATATCGAGACCTTGATAAATATTGGTATTTAATTAATCGAAACTCGAATAATAAGCAGCAAAAGACGAAAAATAGCGATAAAAAACGTCTCCGAAAGACCCTTTAAGGTCGTGTAACAAAACAAAGCATCTCCGGCGACGTATCGGTATCGAGATTGTCGCGGTCCCGCGCCAAGGGGCGAGATATTCATTAATTTGTTGTGACACGATGGCGTTAACTACACGCTACGTCGGTAATTACCGGTGACAGACGCGAGTTGACGTGGGACGACGCGCCGCACTCTTCTCGGAAATTGGTTATGATACCGGGCGCCCCCGACCCGCGCCCCTTAATTGGCGGGCGCAGATAGTAATCGACCTTAGGAGGGTTGATTTCGAAATATTTGTTTACAAGGCGAGAAGAACTTTTAACTAGTAAAGACGCAATTTCACGAGTCAAGTCACTTGATCAAGTCATTTGATAGTTATTTTTTATACAAGACGATACAATAGTACTAGAAGATTAATTCACAAGCGATGAAACTGCGAGTGAATTAATTTCGGGAGACGATAATGAAATTCTATCGTCGTGTATAAAACAATATTTTTTCCATAGCGGGTTACGTTTTAAAAACTATTCAGAAATTATTATTTCAAGGAATTCATTACGAGTAGAAAAAATATTGTGCTGGGTTGGTGTTGGTTTCTATGTAATTTGACAAATAAATAAAGCTGTCTCTTTAGTTGTCAGTTTTGAGTCAATATTTTTTAATTCTCTTTCGTGTCGATTGCTGATTGAATTGAAGCCAGAAATGGTTCAAAACGAAATAAGTAAATTACCAACAGATACTCAGGCTCAGGCGACAAACACCATTAAGTATCATTTAATCTACTATAAAGTACTATTTTATCTACTATTTTTGATAGATATAAGGCAAGTTTAACAGTTGCAATGGAAAAAATTCTGTTTTCTTTTTTCAAATATAATGATTAGTGGAAAGTAACCAAGTCAAAGGAAGTGTCCAGAGCAAGCATTTAAGATATATCATTGAAATAAATCACCCAGTATATTAAATAAACTATATTTCTTTAAACAAATTATTTGCAAAATGAAAATTAAACTAGAACTATAGTTGACGTCAGACTAAGATCTGAAGGTGAACTTTGTTTAATTCTTGTTGTAAATATCAATATGTAGAATTATTCAAAAATTAAATCATAAGAGAGTACAGAGGGAATTGATCAAGACGTCACGCTGTTCAGTTAAGTTGAGTTCTCCAAGTATCATAATGACAGTAAAGTAAGTTTATAATATTTTATATATTTTCTCTAAGTATTGTCAAGATGTATGTAGCGCTAAACTGTATTGCTGGTTGTATAACTGCATTACTGCTACATAACCGCAACGCAAGAACAGTTAACCTAATAGGACTGCTCATTCAGCCAAAAGTGTCCGCCAGGTGCATGCGAAAACTACTCGCTTTGTGACGTCATTGTAGTCCTTGTCATGGTTATTAGTCCTTATCCGACAACCAATAATACACACACGTGCATTATTGGTTGCCGAATGCAAAACTTTCATTATTTAGTTTATTTACTTAAACACCTTATATGCATGCAGAATAGAAAATTAACTGTATAAATCGTATTAAATACTCGGATAATGCATTTTTAAGAACAGCAGTTCCCAGCATCACCTTTTGCAAGCATTCTTTTTAGAGTACTTCCATATTTTGCTTTAAAATAATTAATAAACAAAATCGTGGGCACTTAGTATGCACTTTGTCACAATCCACAACACAAAATGAACGTATTTATACACTCTATAGCTCTAAAAACTTTAAAGACGCCTTTTTCATATTTAAAATTGACAAAATAATTAACTCAAAATTTCTCAGCTGTTATTTTTATAAGTTTACCATAGGCAACTAATAATACACACTGTCAGAACTGTCAGCTGAAGCGCGGGAAGAGGCGAACGTACGTCTTATGAGGATGAGCAATCCTATTAGTTTACCGTTCTTGACCGCAACGTGCATTGAGGAACCTGGCGAATTCGTCAGAAAGTAAAAGAAAATTACAGAATTCTTTAGAACGTTCCTGAAAGACTCGCCCGGTTGGTAGTTGGCAGTTTGAAGTTTGAATATACCACGTTTTAAATTATTACGAATCGGACAATTTGGCGAAGGAATTTTATAAGTAGTTAATTGTGTGTTATTAGTATAAATTGTGTGTAAAGTAAAAGAAAAATAAATCGTTAAGTATTTTATCGTGAGTTTAAATTAGTGGATCCACGGAATCCGTACCAGTATATTTTATTGGTTAAAAGATATTCTACTTGATATTTCTCCTAAATAAACTCAGGTATTTAATTCTGTAATAAATTAATATTTAGCTTTTCCCGGGGATTTTTGGGCAACGGCCCAGCTACGTCGAAACACCGGTTCCCATTAGAATACCGAAGTTAAGCGACGTAAGGCAATGCTAGTGGATGGACGGATGACCGGTTCGAAACTTTGCATCGTGCTGTTGTCCAAGGGAAAGGTGTAAAATCTATTGATACACACTGCTCATTCACGCCGATTCGAGGCCGGATGAGATCGGATATCTCGTGAGTAAGAGTTAATTTAGACACTTCCTAAGTCGGTAGGCCATTGACCATGATATGGCCGAGGATCGCGGTTCGGATTCCGCGTAAACAAAGTAGGCCCCGTCGAGTTTAGCCATTGCAGCAGAAAGGAGACGTTAACTTGAACCTCACATATTGATTGTTTTAATGATCTTAGATACCTAAAACGTCCCTGCCGCAACCTTGCAAAACAGGGTCGCGACAATATGAACTATCATTTAGTTTTTATGTTATGTAAAAAATTAGGACTAGAAGAAATAAACTATATTTTCATGTTTTTTTAATTTTCTCTAAAACGGTATGGACATTTTGAAAAATATAAATTAATCATTTTAGAAGAAGCAAAAATTTTTATGAAGAATGCATTTTTCTCAAAATGTCAATTATAAAAAAAAAATCCTCTTGTCCGTATCTGTATAAAACTACTGAGTAAAAAAATAAGGTAAAAATCGCTACGAGTAATGGTTCTCGAGATATTTGAAATCTAAATTATCAATACCTGTCATCATTGACATAAAAAATTAAACATGTTGTCTAAATAGTTATTAGACTGAAATCATAAATTTGACATGTTTTTCTGTCAAAAGTTCAACAGAAACTGTTTTATCATCAATTTTTAGAAGAAACATTTATGATTCATTTAAAAAAATCAATCATTTCAGTCAAATAACTATCTACTCAACATTACTTTTTTTTTCAATGACATGTATTGACTATTTCTATTCTAAATATCTTAAAAACGGTTGCTCGTAGCGATTTTTACCAAGGGACATTTTTTACGTAAGAAATTACGGAAATGTATATTTTTCACTCAGAAGTTTTATACAGGTACGAACAAAAAGGTATTACTCTTCCACTCAGATAAAAAAAAATGTAAGTGGCGCTCCTTACAAGTAGGAGTCATATTGACATAGAATTCAAATTTCTCTCATGAAAAAACACATAGACACACATTTTCATACAATAATCGATGTTAGTGTATAGGGCCAAGTTTATATATAATATAATGTAAACAAAAAGTTATATTCGAAACACTACGTTTAATAATAAAGTAATAAAAGAGAATTGAACGAAACTGACACAACACGCGGTCTTACTTAACCATTGTAAATTCTTATCATTTAATAAAGTATGTTAATTGTATCTGCATGACAAAGTCCTTTTTTTCTGGGGGAATCTCTTATCTGGCGCTGGCGATCGCACGACAGAACCGGGGGCACGCACTGAATGACGCCTCCCCTTGCCCCCCTCGGCACCTACGCCGCTGATCCCCCGCACGCAAAGACATTTATTTAGCTTTTAGCTTTCATACTCTAGTTTTCTTTTTCGAACGGGTAAAACTGACCAAGAACAACGGTAACGCACGAAATATATATTTGTTTTTTTTAAATAAGTGAATAAATGCATATAAGCTTGATTTAAAAAAATTAATTCATAATATTTATTTATATTACATAATAGTTATTTATGGTACTAGTGTATTATCTTACATATAAGTCACGCTGAGAAATGTTTAGCTTAAAAAGTTTAGGGCTAATTTTCTTAAGTGACTTATATGTTACTAGTGTGTACCAGCGACTTCGTTCGAGTCAGCAAGAATTTCCATTAACATACAAACTGGATAAACTTTTCTCACATTTATGTCAGCATGAGAAAAAACAATATGGCGATATTATTATATAACTTGGTAATATTTGAGGGGTAGATTCATCTCGTTGGAATTTGACTTTCGAAAAATCCGTTTGAAAAAAATAAGCTTTTTACGTCAAGCAGTTTAAGCAGAATCGTGGTTAAGAAATTACCAAACTTTTTGGAACACCCTGTATGATTTTTTAAAAAATTTCAAAATATGTAAAAAAAACAAATAAATTATGCCTGTCCAAGCGTTTTCCCGAAAGACTAACCGTTCTTTAAATAACAAATATTGTAATATTTGAGGGGCGTTTTCACCCTCTTGGAATTTGAGATTCGAGAAATCCCTCCTTATCGAACCTTAACACCCCACAGTCAATCCGTTTGCCAAAAATCAGCTTTAAACGTCAAGCCGTTTAAGCAGAATCGTGATTACTCAATGGTCATATTTTATGAAACACTCGTATAAATTTATACAAAAATTTAAAATATGTAAAACACCAAAATAAAATATAAGTGTTTAAGAGTTTTTCCGAAAAACTCATCGGTTTTTAAATAAAAAATATTTTTTATATTTGAGGGAGAGTTTCACCCCCTTAGAATTCGAGTTTCGAAAAATCCCTTCTTATCGAAGCTCTACACCCTAAAGTCAATCTGTTTTCCAAAAACCAGCTTTTTACGTCAAGCGCTTTAAGCAGGATCGTGATTAATCAATGACCAGATTTTTCGAAACACCCTGTATACATTTTTAAAAAATCTTAAAATATGTAAAAAGACAAAATAAAATATAAGTGTTTAAGCGTTTTTTCGGAAACTTGACCGTTTTTTAAATAAAAAATATTGTAATATTTGAGGGGTGGTTTCACCCCCTTGGAACTGGAACTTCGAAAAATCCTTTCTTATCGAACCTCTACACCCTAGAATCAACTTGTATGCGAAAATTGAGCTTCTTACGTTGAGTGGTTTGAGCAGGATCGTGATTAATCAGTATGTCAGTCACTTAAGGATTTTATATATTAGTATAGATATTGCATTTTTTCTAGTAAATTCAGTAAATATTATTATTATTTATTGGAGGTTCACCTTGATGTGCTCTTATTAAAGAACTGCCAGCGTCAAAGACACTCACAAACCAACAGTTCGATTGCCGAATCGGCCAGTCGGTTCGTTGCAGTGACCCAAAGCCGCTGGTCACGCTAAGTACCCCGTCATGTATGTAAATGTTATTGAAATATAAGCCGTCGAATATCCGACCGTGTGACTTTGATATTAAGCAGATTACAAATTCGGGAACGATGTTGGGATTGACAGTGCCTATTCGACAGCGTTTTGTTTTTATCACAGAGGGTGTCAATATTTTTTGTCGTATTGGATGAACAAGAATTCCATAGATACATTTTTTTTCAAGATTAATTATACTTTATATACAGGATGAGTCTTAAATAAGTGAGAATATTTTCAGGGCTGGTATATTTCGACCTCAGGAACACGTCTATGAGTTTTTTTTTGCAAAAAAATCCGGTGTCTCAATTTTTTTTTTAAAAAAATATTTTTTTTTTAAATTTTCAAACTTAAATAACTCGGTTATTTTGGACTTATCTGAAAAATGGTAAAGAGAAAATATGTTTCATTTATCGAGATCTACCAGCCCTGAAAATATTTGCTCTTATTAAAACTCACCCTGTATAATTAATCTTAAAATTTAATCATATTATTTAATTTTTGGCTTATCTTGACGTTATATACTCTGTTTTTTTTTCTCAGGTAAGATTTCAACAGACAATGACAGAAAAAAAGCAAATAAAAAAAAGATACTGTTTCAATATTATTGGTTTGACGGAACGATGAACGACAAACGGGCGCCGATGCGTATGAACTATACTTAAGATTTTTGAAGTTGTCAAACTCTTGCAAAATTATAGGTTATAATTTTGTGTCAAATTATGTCAAATAGAAATGATAAATGTTAATATCATATTAATATTTTGCATTTTGGACTGTGTTATTACGTGTGTTTCGTGTTTTTTTTTAAATTAAGTAGAGGAAAACTCGATGCAAAATTAAGTTTTGACCCGGATCATAGTTTACAATTAATATTCGATGCCCAGAGACACAGTTTGCAAGAGACACAGTTGTATTAGCCACAAATAAAGTTTGCATACCATCTCGTATATATGAACCAAAATCTGGGGAATCTGTAAAATAACACAACACGATATGTAAATGAAAAATTTAATACTGCAGAGACATAATGTTAAAGGTAATGATTTAGAAAAATTAAAATTAAAGTTAATTAACCAACTTTTAAGATATAAAATTATATAAGTGATATTATTGATAAAATATTTTGTCTTATTTATTCCTTTGCAATACTATTTTTTTTTATTTGTACATAAGTTATATTGATAAATGTAATAATAAATGCAGGAAGTTGATTGAGCTTGAAAGTAAGAAAAGTTCGTTTCTATATTTTTGTATGTGGTGTTTTGTTTAAAATACAGTCTTGTGTGTTTTGTATTAAAACATACCGTAATTTAAAAAAAAATAACTCGATTAGATTTTTCCAGTTTTATACAGTTTTTTTCACAATATTTTGAAGTAATCACTTGTCACTCAAATTTTAAATATGTTAATTTTCTGTTATGCGTTTCAATTGCACTCAATAATTTCTTTGTAAAATAAAACAAACTACACACACCGGGAAAGTCTAGGGATATTACAATTTTATCCAGCCATCGTCAGTAATTTTATTATTTCCATTTCTGATATAATAAAATTAAAATAAACAAATAGTTTACAGGACTTACTGGAAATAAAAATGCGAAATTTACCGAATTTTTCAAATTTACCTCGATTTTTATTGAACTCAAAAAAATACACACATTTTTTTTTATTCTAAACTGTGAAATAAAAAAAAAGATAAAACCAATTTTACTTAATAAAGGGTATGGTCCCCTCTGCTGTTCATTACAGCCCTATATCGTCTCTCCATGCTCCTGATCAGGTTGTCGATCTCTTCTTGAGGTACAGCCTGCGTTTCTACGCTGCATTCACGGCCCGAACCAGATCTCTACGAGTTTCACGAGGCTTACCCATTCTCACATTCTTCTTTGGACAGCGTCCCATACATGCTCGATGGGGTTGAGGTTAGGAGACTGTGCCGGCCAGGGTAAGATGTTTAATTGATGAGCATTGATAAACTTACTTACCACTCTGGCTGTATGAGGCCGTGAATTGTCAAGCATGAGAATGAAGTTTCTCACAAAATCATTGGCATATGGTAACACGATAGGCTCAAGAATTAAATCACGATATGTAATTCCTGTTAGAAAGCTTTCAAGAAAAACGAGATCGGTTTTTCGGCCTAACTGGACTCCTCCCCAGACCATAACTGCTCCACCTTGATAAGGGTGCACTTCCTGAACATGACCCAACCGAATAAGATTTCCCGGTTCTCTCCATACCCTAAGCCTTCTCGAATCCGGATGAATTCCAAAGCGTGACTCATCCGTGAAGAGAACATTGGCCCATTGTTCATTCGACCACTGAACATGATCTTGAGCCCACAAATATCGTACCTTTCTATTTCCTTTCGTTAAGGGTTGAGCTCTCCAGGGGCGTCTGCTTCTGAAGTTGACCTCTCTTAATCTATTGCGAACAGTATCAAGACTAACGGTTAAATTATGTGTTTCCTGGAGAATTAAACTAACCTCTGGTTGTGTAAGAGTCGGTCGGCGTCGGGCATTTAATTGTAAAAAATGATCTTGCTGAGGGGTAGTAATGCGATGTCGCCCTGTGTGCCTTTCAGCAACATCACCACTTTCACGGTAGCGTGCACTTAATCGCGATATTACACTTTGCGTTGTATTTAATGCTCTAGCTACGTCGATTTGCCGCATTCCAGCTTCGAGCATACCCATGGCCCTTAACATTTCGTCTCTGTTAAGATGTCTACGCTCCATAATGTCGTTTAATACTAAATAGAGTTATTTGAATGAATTCTGGCCAGTTATCATAAAAACATAGCCAGTACAGGTTAAATTCGAACAATTCATGCTAGGTACTTTTTATACATTTGACAAAAAATGCACAAAGACTTTTGCAAATATCCCAAATTTAGAAATAACTAATGTGACTACTTCGTTTCAATCGAAGTAGAAAGAATCGGCCTACAAATATGTGGTTGTTTATTCAAAACATTTATTTTTAACTTTAATAAAATGATATCCCTAGATTTTTCCGGTGTGTGTACTTTGAAACTAAATGACAGACGATGATTTTGTCGTTGGACAGACTATACAGACAAGTATTTCATTGTTGATCACACTGTACTTTTACTGACATTTGTAAAAGTAAGTTAAGTATTTCTGTTTCAATAAAGCCATAATTACTAATTTTTCCCAATACAGTTAAAGAATACAAAAATATCTCATCACAAAAATTCTTTTAGCAAGTTTAATAATTGCAACATGACAGGAAGACACGTGCCGCTTATGCAACTTAGAAGCATTGTTTTACAATTGCAAAATTATGAATCAAGGTTTTAAAACGATTAAATAACTGCTTGCCAGTCTGGTTTATTGACCTCAAGGTTTCATTGATAAAAATAAACCCACCCATTTTGATTAACAGCAAAAACCTCTACTGTAGATATTTAATTTCACATTGGGGTGTTGGTATGAGCTGATTATGCTTTATGATATTTTTTAACATGTATGTATTTTTTAAAAGATTGTATTTGATTTATGAAATTTACAATAAAAATTAAGACATAACCCTTCACAAGTTAATTTTTTGGACCATACCATGCTCCTAGATCTAGTCCGCTAGTATGTTGTGTTTGGATCATATACAGGGTGTTTCAAGAAACATGTGCCATCTTTCATGAGGAGATTCCTAACATAATTATCGCTCGTGAATTAATCTTTTCGGTCGACCATTAAAAGATTAATTAATTTTATTTAATTAATTTTGGGAGACGATAATGCAATTTTATCGTCGTGTATAAAACAATAATTTTTTCCATAGCGAGTTACGTTGTAAAAAAAAAGAAATTATTATTTCAAGGAATTTTTTACGAGTAGAAAAAATATTGTGCTGGGTTAGCGTTGGTTTCTATGTGATTTGACAAATAAATAAAGCTGTCTCTTTAGTTGTCAGTTTTGAGTTAATATTAATTAATACTCTTTCGTGTCGATTGCTGATTGACTTGGAGCCAGAAATGGCACAAAACGAAATAAGTAAATTACCAACAGATATTCAGGCTGAGGCGACAAACGCCATATCCAAACTACTTCCATTTAAATCCCGAATAACTTACGAAAAGGAATACAACAATTTTCAAAAATAGAAGCAATTAAAAAACGTGCGAGAAGAAATAAAGTTTTTAACCTATCCTCGCTGTTAAAGTATCATTTAATCTACCCTTGCGGTAAAAGTACTATTTTATCTACTACTTTTGATAGATATAATCCAATTTTAACAGTTTCTATGGAAAAAAAAACATAAAGCGTTTCTATGGCAATATAATTTCGGTTTCATTCTTTGATAGAAAGTTATTATTAATTTTGATTAAAGTCATAATTTTTGCTGTTGTTAAATATTACATTTTCCGATAATTATTGTTATCACCCCTTTCGTAGTAATGAACTAAATAAATTTTGTGCTCCTTTGACAACTTTTACAAAGAACGAAAACAAAATTATATTACCATAAAAATGCTTTTTAATTTTTAAGACTAATTTTCTCTAAAACGGTATAGAACTTTGGAAAAGTATAAACGGGATTAACCATTTTAGAACAAGCAAAATTTTTATGATGAATGCATTTTTCTCAAAATGTCAATAAAAAAAATCCCCCTGTAAAGACAATCCGGGGACACACTGTATCTTTATACGAACATTTTACTGCAATTTTAAATCAAGTCTAATAAAATCGACGACACGTGCCAACTCCTTCATACCCATATAGCTTTGGCAATCGAACTTTAATCTCTGCGTCGGTCATTTGGTCAGTCAGTGCTGACCAGCTGCTTCGTTTAAGCCGGTAAAAGGGCTCTCTGTATAACGAAACGGGATTATATATTGGACACTTGTAGCCCGTCAGCTGTTACACTTTACACTGCCTAATTAACAGGGTCCCGTATTTCTGTTTGGTTTGGCAAAAGGGGTAGAAGTCAGAACCATTAAAAACGCCTGAAAGGTGACGCTAATATAGCCTATAGCACACTACTACCATAAATAACTATTTCAGAGAAAATAATATTATAGAGATAAAACAACTATAATTATAAAAAATGTCTATACCTATGTGGCGGATTCATCTATCCAAAAAACTCCTTATGGGTTTTTCGCCACTGCACTGCAAGAAAAATCTACAAAATAAAATAGTTATTTTTTGTAAACACTTCTGCGTTAAACCTAAACGGACGCTGCTTGTCAGAAGTTGTGTTTACAGTAATAAAAATTTGCCTAACAAAGAAAAAAATGCTTAACGTTTCGGAAAGTTTTCTCTTTCCGTCGTCGGAAGCAAAAAAAAATATAAAGAATCAAGAAAAACGGGGTATTTGGGTATACCCTGTGAATGCGATAAATTTTACATTGGTGAAACATCTAGATCCTTAAATGTTAGAATTAAAGAACATAAAGATTATTTAAGAAAGGGAGATTTTCACAAATCTAAGATTTGTCAGCATTCATGGGACACAGGGCACAGAATAAATTTTAATAACGCCAAAATTATAATGAAAGAAGCGATAGCCTCTAAAAGAAAAATAAAAGAGGCTTTTTTAATTCAATCTAATAAAAACAAATGTATTGCTCATGCATCTGTAGATGTTAGTAATGTATGGCAATCGCTTCTTTGATTTTAAAGAACATTACATAAATAAACAAAACATACGTAAAATTTAAAAATAATCATACAGAAAGTTTGGGCTTTTTGGTTTTACCTTATGTGCTATGTATATATATAATATATGTATTACCCTTATATGCTATGTTCGACCTTTTTAATAATGTATACTCTAGCCTGAATAACCATCACTCTACAGCTACAATTTTCTGTGATTTCTCTAAGGCTTTCGATTGTGTAAATCATAATATCTTAATTAACAAATTGCAATACTATGGTTTCAGGGGAGTGCCGCTCGAATGGCTTAAGTCATATCTTGGCAATAGAAGGCAGCTTGTTAGGATTGATACGTCTATGTCTTTTTGTAAGCCTATAGAATGTGGTGTCCCTCAGGGTTCCGTACTTGGCCCTATTTTGTTTCTGGTGTTTATCAACGACATTGCAAATCTAGACATTAGCGGTAAAATCTGCCTCTTTGCGGACGATACTAGTTTCACTTGGAGCGGCCCAGATGTTGCGGCGCTATATGATACTATATCCAATGACTTACGCACCATTAAGTCTTGGTGCGATTCTAATCTCCTATGCCTCAACCTATCAAAAACTAAAGTTTTGTCATATAAAAGTACTATACAACCTTTTGTACTTAATAACACTACTATTGACGTCGTGGACTCTTGTGAAATTCTTAGGACTTCTTGTAGACAACT
This sequence comes from Sitophilus oryzae, assembly GCF_002938485.1. NCBI lineage: Eukaryota > Metazoa > Arthropoda > Insecta > Coleoptera > Curculionidae > Sitophilus > Sitophilus oryzae. The sequence continues at coordinate 5,109,156 of NW_022146732.1, read as the reverse complement.
CGTTAAAATGGGACTTTCACATTGAAGCTCTATCAAAGAAACTAAGCGCTGCCTGTTTTGCGCTAAGATCAGTTTCTAAGGAACTTAACTTCTCAACCTCTAGAATAGCCTATTATGCCCTTTTTGAGTCACATCTTCGTTATGCCCTTCCATTCTGGGGTACTTGCTGCGCAACAAAATTTGATCGTGTTTTCATATTTCAAAAGAGAGCAGTTCGATATTTATTGGGACTGAACAGTAGAATTCACTGCCAGAATTTCTTTAAAAATTTGAAAATACTGACTCTTCCTTCTTTATTAATTTTTGAATCCGTTTGCTTAATCCGCAAGCACATATCTGCTATTCCCGAAAGACCATCTCATAACTATCCACTTAGGAATGCAGAGCACGATCTTTATCTGCCAACCCCGAGCTCAGAACTAGTTAAGGGTTCAATACTGTACAATGCCAAAAAAATGTACAATCATCTGCCTTTGAATATCAAATCGCTTTCATTCTTTCACGCATTTCGCAAGGCTCTAAAATCATACCTACTGGGGAGAGCCCTATATGCGGTAAACGACTTTTTTGTTAATATTTAATTATGAACAATTTTGAATTTTAAAATTTTGATCATCTCACACATTGGTCGAAGGTCAAGTATTTAATATTCTATAACTTTAAAATTATATCTATTTACTGCGTACTGTTCTAAAATTGTCCATGTATATTCTTTTTGTAATTTTAAAGACTTAAATTTTTTTGAATTGTATTATTTGTATTGTGTATTTTTTGTTGTTTGTATTTTTTTGTGATTTTGTTGTTTGTGAGTGCTTTGTCGATGAAGCTGTTTTGGCTTTTTGCACAATAAAGCGTTGTTTGTTTGTTTGTTTGTTTGTATTAAGTAATTATCAGGTAGTAATTGTTAATTTTGAAGTTTAACTTAATATGATGTCATTTTAACAGAACGTCAACGATTTCTTGTAGACGTATCTGTTTTAAAAAGTAAAGTGTTCTCGAATAGTTCAATTTAAATATTTTAAATAGTTTTTTTCTTGATTCTTCATTTTTTTTTTGCCTGACGACGGAAAGAGAAAACTTTCCGAAACGTTAAGCATTTTTTTCTTTGTTAGGCAAATTTTTATTACTGTAAACACAACTTCTGACAAGCAGCGTCCGTTTAGGTTTAACGCAGAAGTGTTTACAAAAAATAACTATTTTATTTTGTAGATTTTTCTTGCAGTGCAGTGGCGAAAAACCCATAAGGATTTTTTTGGATAACTATAATTATAAAGAGCAACCAGGTCTTGAAGGCTTGTTAAAAATATATAAAGCTTATAATGTCTTAGTAATAATTCTAGGAAAGTAAGACACTAATAAGCTCGACAATTTGAGGCGGATGATGAGGTAAGAAGAAACGTTCCCACAGCTTACGGCAAATTAAGTGCAATCCGTAGCATTTTTGTAATTTTTTTAAATACTTTAGAAAATTCCACGTTGATAGCTTTAATATTAATTCCTGGAACGGAGCGTCTTACTTTAGATTTTTTTTATTTTTATTATTTTTTACTATTAATTTACATTTAGTTTTTATAGATTTTCCTACGGTTAACGTTGTAAATCATAGACTAACTTTTAATATTAACCAATAAAAGTTAAGATTTATTTTTTAACTATATTCAAAGAGGTCAATTAGCCTGAAGTAGTTGCATATTGTCGTTGTGGACAAAGATACGACAACAAATGTCATATAAATTAAGGTAGCTATTTAATGTAGTTTGAATACTGGAATCATATTAATTGGTCCCCTTTAACAAAAAAATATTTAATCAATTTTTTATCTTTTAATGAAATTAGCGAACTATATCGACAATATTAGTATCTGTACTATTTGTTACATCTTTAAAAATAATCTAAAATGTCAATATTCCATGGGTATATAGTGATAAATCAGGTCTAATTTCTTTCGAAAATCGACAACTATGAAACTATGATCCCTTCCCCGACACAAACGGTACATTGTGAAACAGGAAATTGTAGAGAGAAACAAGCCCTATAACATAGGATACAACATTTTAATGAACAGTGCTTTCCATAAAATCAATAAAATGAAAAATATACGAAATAATATATATGTACTGATTTCTTTCGAAAATCGACAACTATGAAACTATGATCCCTTCCCCGACACAAACGGTGCATTGTGAGACAGGAAACTGTAGAGAGAAACAAGCCCTATAACATAGGATACAACATTTTAATGAACAGTACTTTCCATAAAATCAATAAAATGAAAAATATACGAAATAATATACATGTACTGATTTCTTTCGAAAATCGACAACTATGAAACTATGATCCCTTCCCCGACACGAACGGTACATTGTGAAACAGGAAATTGTAGAGAGAAACAAGCCCTATAACATAGAATACAACATTTTAATGAACAGTTCTTTCCATAAAATCAATAAAATGAAAAATATACGAAATAATATACATGTTCTGATTTCTTTCGAAAATCGACATCTATGAAACTATGAACCCTTCCTGGACACAAACGGTACATTGTGAGGCAGGAAATTGTAGAGAGAAACAAGCCCTATAACATAGGATACAACATTTTAATGAACAGTGCTTTCCATAAAATCAATAAAATGAAAAATACACGAAATAATATACATGTACTGATTTCTTTCGAAAATCGACAACTATGAAACTATGATCCCTTCCACGACACAAACGGTTCATTGTGAGACAGGAAATTGTAGAGAGAAACAAGCCCTATAACATAGGATACAACATTTTAATGAACAGTGCTTTCCATAAAATCCATAAAATGAAAAATACACGAAATAATATACATGTACTGATTTCTTTCGAAAATCGACAACTATGAAATTATGATCCCTTCCCCGACACAAACGGTACATTGTGAGACAGGAAATTGTAGAGAGAAACAAGCCCTATAATATAGGATACAACATTTTAATGAACAGTGCTTTCCATAAAATCAATAAAATGAAAAATACACGAAATAATATACATGTACTGATTTCTTTCGAAAATCGACAACTATGAAACTATGATCCCTTCCCCGACACAAACGGTACATTGTGAGACAGGAAATTGTAGAGAGAAACAAGCCCTATAATATAGGATACAACATTTTAATGAACAGTGCTTTCCATAAAATCAATAAAATGAAAAATACACGAAATAATATACATGTACTGATTTCTTTCGAAAATCGACAACTATGAAATTATGATCCCTTCCCCGACACAAACGGTACATTGTGAGACAGGAAATTGTAGAGAGAAACAAGCCCTATAATATAGGATACAACATTTTAATGAACAAAGCTTTCCATAAAATCAATAAAATGAAAAATACACGAAATAATATACATGTACTGATTTCTTTCGAAAATCGACAACTATGAAACTATGATCCCTTCCACGACACAAACGGTTCATTGTGAGACAGGAAATTGTAGAGAGAAACAAGCCCTATAACATAGGATACAACATTTTAATGAACAGTGCTTTCCATAAAATCCATAAAATGAAAAATACACGAAATAATATACATGTACTGATTTCTTTCGAAAATCGACAACTATGAAACTATGATCCCTTCCCCGACACAAACGGTACATTGTGAGACAGGAAACTGTAGAGAGAAACAAGCCCTATAACATAGGATACAACATTTTAATGAACAGTGCTTTCCATAAAATCCATAAAATGAAAAATACACGAAATAATATACATGTACTGATTTCTTTCGAAAATCGACAACTATGAAACTATCATCCCTTCCCCGACACAAACGGTACATTGTGAGACAGGAAATTGTAGAGAGAAACAAGCCCTATAACATAGGATACAATATTTTAATGAACAGTGCTTTCCATAAAATCAATAAAATGAAAAATGTACGAAATAATATACGTGTACTGATTAATTTTGAAAATCGACAACTATGAAACTATGATCCCTTCCCCGGCACAAACGGTACATTGTGAGGCAGGAAATTGTAGAGAGAAACAAGTCCTATAACATAGGATACAACATTTTAATGAACAGTGCTTTCCATAAAATCAATAAAATGAAAAATACACGAAATAATATACATGTACTGATTTCTTTCGAAAATCGACAACTATGAAACTATGATCCCTTCCCCGACACAAACGGTATAGGAACGCAGATAGGTAAAAAATTGTATAATACAATTTGATAGACAATTAAATTGTGCATCTGATTCTCGTAAAATATACAGGGTGTTCCAATTAAATTAAACAACTTATTGCCGTTTAAAACTAGTAATTATTTATTATAAATAATTACACTCACTACAGACACTCTGTATAAGGTAGTATAATTTTTATTATTCCAACACAATATCTGATTAATAAATAAACTTAAAATAACAGTAAATATTTAGTATTAAAACCTTCAATACCATTGGAGAAATCAAGCCTTACATTTTTTACTGAAATTTGACAAATTTAAATTTATTTCAAAAACGGTAAGGTTTAAGTGCGATAAACCTTAATCAAATTTACCTTTATTTCAACCGTAGAATCTAAAAATAGAATAATATGCAGGGTGTTCCATTTAAAAAAATACAACTATAATAATTTATACTTATTTGGGACACTCTATATCTTTACAAAATATTTGTAAATTGTACCTCTAATAGTCCTTCAACGCACCCAAAACTTAAAATTTGTAAAAATCTAATCGTTTAGCTTCAATACTCCGTGTCGTATGTGGTGAACAACCCTGTAGAATAAAAAAGGACCCAGTATCTCTGTACAGTTTGAAAAAAAAAAACATTTGTTTACAGTGCTCAAGAAAAATATAACTCGAAAAATTATAGAAAAAAACTGCAATCTGGCATTTTTCAATGTTCTTTAAATACTTTAGAAAACTCCACGTCAATTACGTTAATAGTTCCAGGAACGGCGCGTATCGATGCGAAATGATTAATTATAAAAATAACTTTTGCACGGCTCAAAAAAAAAACAAAGCGTTGTAGGTAGGTACGCAACATATTTTTATGAAAAAAAAACCTTAAGGGACAACCTGGCGATAAGATCGTGGCGTTGTGGCGCTGCAGTAGCATTTATTAATGAGCGAATTTTTGCCAGTCATGTAGTTCGTGGTCACGCACTCCGGCCACTTTCGATGGTTTAATCGAAAAATTACTCGAAAGATTCGAATACTCACTTCGCTAATTAGACTACATTGAAAACACTATAACAACAATTGCGAAAGAACTTCAAAGTGCCGTTCAAACTACTCTGGCCAGCACGCAAAACGAACATCAAATTTCTATGTATTTTAGAGTTCAATATACCGTATAATAAAAAAAACGGTGTCAGAGAGAGCTGGGAAATGATAATGATAATTTTGGCGAGGACAATCTCTAGATGTCATTTACTAATTACTAATATAATTTTTGATATAAGCATAGATTATACAGATTATAAACTTTGTTTTTTCATTATTGTTTTTCGTGTTTCCAATTTTCGGAATCGGGCACATTAGGTTACTAGTTTGGAAAATAAATTTCTTGCAGTTTTTAGGTATATAATAAAATTATATAAGAGTTACTTGCCTTGAACTGCTAATATAGAAATTAATTCTAAATTATTTTGGGCTAGCCGAAAAAAGCCTTTATTTACTATCGATAGTTGTGCCTCGGTGGTACGAAAGTACTACCATTGCATACAGGCCGCTATCTCGCGATGCGGGACTTAATATCTTACCGCTACTTTACGACAAGTCGTATGTATATACTCTGCGCTGTGCTCGTCGTTTTGTGGAAATACCCAAGCTCACCTGATGATGGGGTAGGGCCCCGAAACCGGTAGTGAGAGCAGGTTCATCCACATTATGACGAGCACAGCGTGGAATTAATTTCTATATTAGCAGTTCAAGGCAAGAAACTCTTATATCATTTTATTATGGCCTCTAAAATGCCCACTTATGGCCTCTAAAATTGTGCACAGCGCCTGACCGGTACAGTTATTAGAGATATATTGGAAAACCGAATAGCGTCATGCAGTATTTACGCGTACCTTATGGTTACAATATGCGCGACTCACTTTTTAACGCAACACCCGCTAATAACGTTACCGCCTGACGTATTTTGGGGATCAATTACACCAAGCGCTATTTCTAAATAACGTTTAAAAATTGCTTAAATGGGCAAGTGCAGGTGTTTGACAACCGGGGCCGGCCGGCGAGATCTTTTATTTTAGGTTATGTTTGAATTGTTTTGAATTATTACTTTAGTTTTATTAGGTAATTTGATATTTAAGTAGTTGGGATTAGTTTTAATTAAATAAATATGGCCCAAAATATGGATTCCACCTCTTCCAATATTAAAGAACCTATAAAGAGGCTTAGGTTTACAGCAGATGACGACTTAGCCCTTCTAAGAGAATTTGTTGCTTGTTGCCCTAAACCCACTGGCAGACGTTGAACGATAAAGCACTGGAAATAAGCACTTTAGCCCTTTAGTTTTAAAATACCTAGTAAACGAAACAATTGCAAAGATTTAAATTCAAAGTTAGGTTAAGTTTAAGTAGCGGACGCGACGCGCACAGAATTCTTTCCGATCCGATAACTATAAATGAAGAGAGTTAATACCACCTCACGTAAAGGAAATAACACCTGGCCTTATTAACGTCCATGCAAGCTATTCGGTTTAGCGATATCTCTCTATTACGCTGTTTATTGTTATTTTACGCGAGTTTATTTTTGCGCAAAGGAAATTTTACTCATTTGCGCAACGTCATAAAAAAACAATTTTCGTACCACGAATTATAGGGATAAGATTTTTACTGTATACTTATAGGATACCTAATCTGTGATATAAGTTACTTTGAAAGATCTAAAAACGAATTGTTAAAAATATTTTTTAAAACGTAACTCGCTATGGAAAAAATATCGTTTTATACACGACGATAAAATTGCATTATCGTCTCCCGAAATTAATTCATTCGCGATTTCATCGCTCGTGAATTAATCTTTTCCGGTCGACGATAAAATACCATTTTATCGTCTTGTATAAAAAATAACTATTAATTTCAAAGTAAGCATTCAGAAAGTCAAAATTAGTGGTAGTAATTTTACGTTAGCAGAAACAGTTAACAAATCAAAAATTTATGGCTTTCTCTAGTTGTTGCTAGGATATGCTATATGTCACAACCACTAACTTATAATAACCAACGAAGCTTCTGATATTTCAATTTCTGTATACTCTACATAACCCTATTTCTTTTTGATTTAAACTAGTTCAACGACGACAACCAGACATAATCTCACTCCGTGCACCTTTTTCCCGCATTATTACCCAAACCACACTCACCCAGGCGGTCCAAACAAACTAACCCCACCGATCATCGAGGGGGTATCGGGTGACGAGTGCGATCATCCTCTTCAGATTCTTTCCTAGGGCGAATGGTAGTGTTACTCGATATTGGGCAACCGTCGACCGTTTGGTTTCTCAAATAAGATTTAATGGATTTGGCTCGGGTTTTGTTTGCCTTTTGACTTTTAGCGGTCGCAGCGATCGCTGGCTACTGTCTGCAAGCCGGTGAAACGATCAGCAAGAGACGATGGGGTAATAGAAAGTGTGTTTTTTGCGGTAAATAGGTTAATATTGAAGATTTATTAATATACGTTGCTCGTTAACATATAAATTTGAAACTTGCTCTGCTTTCCAAGTGGATAGCAACGGTCTAAGACACTCGAATAAATTTCTCAGAACTTACGACGGAGAAAAATCAAAGATTTTTCTTGATTTAAGTAAAAACAATCTTCGGATTGTCACGGGGTTTCTAACAGGACACTGTCTCCTCAATGAACACATCAATAGATGAAACTAGGAAACAAAGGCGAATGCAGATTCTGTGGAGAAGTCATAATAACAAACAAACAAACAAACAACGCTTTATTGTACAAAAAGCCAAAACAGCTTCATCGACAAAGCACACACAAACAACAAAATCACAAAAGAAATACAAACAACAAAAAATACACAATACAAATAATACAATTAAAAAAAATAGTCTTTAAAATTACAAAAAGAATATACATGGACAATTTTAGGACAGTATGCAGTAAATAGATATAATTTTAGAGTTATAAAATATTAAATACTTGACATTTGACCAGTGTGTGAGATGATCAAAATTTTAAAATTCAAAATTGTTCATAATTAAACATCAACAAAAAAGTCGTTTACTGCATATAGGGCTCTCTCCAGTAAGTATGATTTTAGAGCTTTGCGAAATGTGGGAAAGAATGAAAGCGACTTGATATTCAAAGGCAGATTGTACATTTTTTTGGCATTGTACAGTATTGAACCCTTAACTAGTTCTGAGCTCGGGGTTGGCAGATAAAGATCGTGCTCTGCATTCCTAAGTGGATAGTTATGAGATGGCCTTTCGGGAATAGCAGATATGTGCTTGCGGATTAAGCAAACGGATTCAAAAATGAATAAAGAAGGAAGAGTCAGTATTTTCAAAATTTTAAAGAAATTCTGGCAGTCAGTTCTACTGTTCAGTCCCAATAAATATCGAACTGCTCTCTTTTGAAGTCTGAAAATACGATCAAACTTTGTTGCGCAGCAAGTACCCCAGAATGGAAGGGCATAACGAAGATGTGACTCAAAAAGGGCATAATAGGCTATTCCAGAGGTTGAGAAGTAATATAGCTTTAGCAATCGAAACACTCTTTAATTGTTGTTTGATTTGGTTGCACTATGTTATTTTTTCGTTTTTCTTTTTATAAATCTTGTTGATTTAATTGTTTTTATTATTAATTTTTGGTTTTTCTTTTTATTAAAAATTGAATTTGATTGCTTTAGTTCAATTTTTTTTTCGTGATCTTTGTGAAGATTTGACGTTTAGGAGCAAAAAGCAACTAACAAGCTGATTTTCGCTGAGATTGTTTATAGCGCTATTTTACAAATTATTTTAATTTTACTAATTGTTATTAATAAAATTGCGTTTATCTCATCAAGGAGATCAAAAACTGCAAAATATTAAGATGAAGCTACAAGGGGATATATTGGATTGGGCGTTCATAAAATTTCATTGCGAATATTCTTCTTTGTGAACTTTTTGGCACGTTATAACTGTATTTTTACGTGAGGAATCTCTCCACGAGAGATGGCACATGTTTTTTGAAACGCCCTGTATATAGGGTGGTCCGAACTGTATTCCGGAAACTTTGGCAGCATATTCTGCAGATAAAAATTAGTAAAAAAGTTCGTATAAATGTATGTCCTAAAATGCTTAGTTTCGAAGATACAGGGTGTAGAAGTTTCATTTTTGTTTCGAGATATTTTCCAAATAATTTATGAAGTAATGTCAATATTGGGATGAAAATTGGCGTCTGGGAGTTTTTTGACATGAAGAATTCGATTTTCTGGTCAATATGACTCCTATTTGTAGGCGACGCCACCTCCATGTGTTTTAACTGTTTTGAAGAGTAATAACTTTTTATCCGTATACTTGTATAAAACTACTGAGAGAAAACGCTACGAGCAACCGTTCTCAAGATATTTAGAATAGAAATAGTCAATACATGTCATTATTGACAAAAATAAACACGTTGAGTAGATAGTTACTTGACTGAAATAATACATTTGGGAAATTTTAATTTTTTTTAAATTAATAGTAACTTATTCTGCAAAAAATGATGATAAAATCAGTTTCTGTTGAACTTTCGACACAAAAAATATTTCAAATTTATGATTTCAGTCTAATAACTATTTATTCAACATGTTTAGTATATGTCAATGATGATAGGTATTGATAATTTCGATTCCAAATATCTCAAGAACCATTACTCGTTGCAATTTTTACCAAGACACTTTTTTTACCTAGAAAACGTCGTACATATATATTTTTTACTCAGTAGTTTCATACAGGTACAGATGAGAAGTTATTATTTTTCAAACCAGTTAAAAAATATGTAAGTAACGCCCTCTACAAGTATGAGTCAGACATCAAAATAGAATTTCTCATGTCAAAAAACTTCCAGACACCAATTTTCATCCAAATATTGACATTACTTCATAAATTATTTGGAAAAAATCGAAATAAAAATGAAACTTCTACACCCTGTATCTCCGAAACTAAGCATTTTAGAACACACATTAATAAGAACTTTTTTACTTATTTTTATCTGCAGAATACGCTGCCGAAGTTTCCGGAATACAGTTCGAACCACCCTGTGTATTAAATCAAAATCAACCTCGTGCAAAAAAATGCATCGCTAACGAAATTTTATGTTTACACCGGCGGCGTAACTACACGGATATGGGTCCGCTTCCTCCGACCTTGCACCGGAACGCAACTAAGTGTAGAATTACCTTAAGCAGCAGTTAAAGCCGTTTCACACGAGGCGAACAAGGTCCGAGCAAGCGAAACTCGACCGCGACGACAAAACACCGTCTATGGGAACGACGATCGAAGACGGCGTGGGCAGCATGGCAGCTCGTCCTTATGAGACCTTATCTCAACCTGTCAAAACTCCTTCTTGCTTACTGAACCAATTTACTATACGGGATGGTTACGGCGATACCGATATCTCATTTTTTTCGGCCTTCGTTTTCAGGACCAGGTTTTTTCGTTCGGTTTTTGAAAGTCGGTGTTAAGAGGATCTAGAAGAAAGGTATTGAATAAACCCTTTTCTATTGTCAATTTTTATTGGTTCGATCTCCGAATTTGTTCATTTGTAATTTGTAATTGATGCAGTACGACCCATTCGGTAATTGGCCCTTGCTGTTGAATAGTGTATATTATAGTTATTAATGATACGCGTGTAACGTTAACCGAGTGGCCTAGTTACACAAGTTTCATTAAAAAGTTCGTATCGAACGTGTATCATTCAAAATTTAATCTACGACGCGACACGACGGACGATCCAAAGAGATTTGATTTAATTTAAAATATCAGAGGTATCCTCATAAAAATTAAAATTCAAAATTATCAGGTGCCCATATTAGTCGACGCCGATCATGCTTGTTGATTGTTTCCATTTTGACTTTGACAACTCAATTATTGATGTTCAATTTTGTGTTAAACGTTCAGTTTTAGCAAAACGCAAAAAATAATATTAATATGGGTGATTCTGATTCTGAAAGAGTCCCTTCGGATATTGAAGGCAAAACGTTGTCGATTCCCTACTTCCCGAAAAATCAAGACAAACGTACGAGCAAGCCTATGTAAAACTTGAAGATTGGTGTAAAGGGAAAGGAATCAAGAATAGTAGTAACGAAAAAGTTCTCCTGGCATATTTTGAACATTTTTCAAAACATAGGAAGGCTTCATCACTTTGGATATATTATTCCATGCTACGTTCAGTTATATCAGTGAAGAAAAATACAGATATTAGTAAGTACGTCCATTTAATTGCATTTCTAAAAAGAAAATCGGAAGGATTTCGGTAAAAAAAATCGAGAATTTTAAGAAAACAAGACATAACTCGTTTTTGTGTTGGAAGCCGATGATAAAACTTATTTCCTGACAAAAGTTCCATTGATAGTGGGACTTGCGGGAGCCAGCCGATGCCGCGCCGGCGTATCGAGTTGACAAATCTGCAGCTGCAAAATGTTAAAGATGAAGGACAATGCATTCATGTCATTATTCCATTTACGAAAACAAAGATATCACGAGATTTTTTATAACGAAAGGGAATGTTGAAGGAATAAATATGGTGGAAATGGTTCGAAGATATATAGCTATGCGGCCAAGCAACACAGAGCATACTCGATTTTTTGTGGGGTACAGAAATGGAAAATGTATTAAGCAACCCGTTGGCATTGATACTTTAGGGAAAATGCCGTATAAAATAGCATTGTTCTTAAGTCTTCCAAATCCACAACAATACACTGGACATTGTTTCCGTAGATCGTCTGCGACGTTGCTTGCAGATTCAGGAGTGGATTTATTAACTGTTAAAAGACATGGTGGTTGGCGCTCTAACACAGTGGCAGAGAGCTATATAGAAAATTCCAAAGAAAATAAGAAAAAAGTGTCATGTAATATTTTGGGTAACATTTCTGGCAATGATGGGTCTTCAACAAGTTCAAGCACTCAGGAAATAAATTTACTTTCTAAAAATTCAACTAACCTGTCATCGTCTGGAATTAATTTAACCAATTGTAATGATATTATAATTAATGTTTACAATAAATAAACGTATTTATGTACCTTTTTTTGCTTGTTTCTTATTTTAAAATTTGCTTGTTATTATGAATTCATAATAGCACTAGTGCTATTATGAAAGCCATAATGACATCCAAATGACAATGTTAAATGTGTCATAATGACATTGTCGTAGATTAAATAAATAAAAAGATCTGAACATAGACAAACAAATAAAAAGAGACTGGCAAATTAAATGACAAAGAGAGGGACAACGTTCCCGTACTTTTCCCGTAGCGCAGCTCAGAACGCAAAATTTCGTTCTATTTATGTTGATCTGCGTATTGCGTCTATTGGGCCCAGTATCTCATTCTAATATAACAAGAGAGAAAGAAGCAACCATATAAAACGTAATTTCTAAATAGAAATTAGAACAATCGCCTTTCGTTTTCGTCATCATGACAACCAAGATGACAACATCATGACAATTCGTCATGTTTGTTAATTTTTCTTTTGGTGATTTACCTTTTTTTCTAAACGCTCCATTTTATTGGCTTATGAATATGGATAGGGAACAAATTCCTTTGTTCCATATAGGTATTTATATCTTGTTACTTATAATTTTAGGTTATACTATTTGTTATTTTATTTGCTGCAGGAGCCAGTATCATCTATTTTCTATATGTATTGGTTGTCCCCTTTCTCTGATAGATATGTTAAAGACACCCGGTAAAATAAAAATAAGTAGTTATATTTATCATCTTATTAAGATAAAAGTAGAAGTAGTAGTGTCAAAAATATTTCGAACCTCTCTTAACACAACAAATTAAACAATTAATTTTTTTTCATTTTTTGGGTAGGTAGTTTATAGCTGGTTTATAGTAACCAGAAACTTTATTAATACACCTATTTTACTTTTGTTTTAGGATTAAAACTGGACTTGAAAATGGTTCAGGATCATGATTCTCGTAAAGTCTTCTTTGCTTGGATATTCATTTTGTTATTGCAATTAGGCAGTTTTTGGTTTGGTCAGTTCTTCTGCATTTAAAATTGGTAGGTGGGTGGAATAAACACTGTTATTTTTTGTTATTATATTATAAAAAGTTTATTTATTTCTATGTATAAATAAATATGTTTATAAAACAGTACAATTTTTTTTATAATTTCCCTTATAATAGTAGTATTCTTTCGTTCTGAAAGAAACTGCAAATTTTCACTTAAACTGATTTATTCCCTACATCACGTTCCCTTTACGTGGTATAGGGAGTAAATCAGTTTAAGTGAAAATTTTCAGTTTCAGAATGAAAGAATACTACTAATAAAGGCTAATTTAAATTTTCCGCCAGTCAGAATGTGCGATAATGTCTTACGATACGTTTTATACCTATCTCTTTCTTTTTCATATAAAGCACACATAATAAAGAAAGATAGTAATAAAGACGTACGTCCTGCCATGGTCCTGCTAATTGGTTTCAAAATTGTTATTCTGAGTTGCGCTACGGGAACGCGGTCCCACTCTTTACCGTGATATTTGTCAGTCTCTTTTTATTTGTTTGTCTATGAATCTGCCTTAATCGACACTGATCTTAAGGCAGGTCAGTTTTTATTTAATATTTACATCTCTTTCTCTAAACCTTCAGGCTATTTTTTTGTTAGACACTATTTTTTTCTCTGTCTCCGGCACTCTACATCATCCAAACCGAATCATCGCGGCCAATTAAAAATAATAGACCTTTAACTATCGAGACGACTATTTAATTAAGCATAACGATTAATTTATCAAACAAATTTTGGTCAGAGATAACAACACCTGTCTTGAAACTGTTCGTTCTTTGTGTCCGCGTCTCTCTTCGTCTGGCACATTGAAACTTGTTTGTTGTGTTTTTTATGAGGCTATAGAAATGAAGAGTGAAGCGTAGAAGGTAATGGATATCATTACAAATGCCAGCGTAAAAAATAATGAATAAGGTGTTATGTTTATATTTGGTCTGGTAGTTGATTAAATATGCAATTTTTGATGATATTGTTATTTTGAAAGAATCAATTGCAAAATATCCGGTAACAGCAGCTAGTTTGCAATCAGAATGTAGAGTATACATAACATAAATATGGTAGCCTTCAAATTATGCTATATAGGGTCCGGCAATAGTGCGTCGGCCATCCGTATACAGGGTTGTTCACCACATACGACACGGAGTATTGTAGCTAAACGATGAGATTTTTACAAATTGTAAGTTTTGGGTTCGATGAAGGACTATTAGAGGTACAATTTAAAAATAATTTTACAAGATACAGAGTGTCCCAAATAAGTAAAAAATATCAAAGTTGTATTTTTTAAATGGAACACCCTGTATATTATTACATTTTTAGTTTCTACGATTAAAATAAAGGTAAATTTGATTAAGGTTTATTATACTTAAACCTTACCGTTTTTGAAATATTTTCAATTTTGTGAAATTGCAGTAAAAATTTTAAGGCTTCATTTCTCCAAGGGTATCAATGTTTTTAATACTAAATATTTAATGAAGTTTATTTATTGATCAATTATTGTGTTGCAATAATAAAAATAATACTACCTTATACAGAGTGTCTAAAAATTTATTTTAAATAATTATTAGCTTCAAACGGCAATAACTTGTTTAATTTAAATGGAACACCCTGTATATTTTACGAGAATCAGATGCACAATTTAATTGTCTATCAAATTATATTATACCATTTTTTACCTATCTCTTTAAGTTTCCGTAGAAAATGCATTTTTTTTGTAATTTAGAACTTATTTATCAATGTACCCATGGACTATTGACATTTTAGATTATTTTTAAAGATGTACCAAATTTTTAAAGAAAAAAAAAAGAAAAAAAAACTGTTTAAATATTTGTTAAACAGGACAAATTAATATGATTCCAGTATTCAAACTACATTAACTGACTGCGTTGATTAATAATAATTGCTCCAAATACTAAAAAACTGAATTTTGTATGGGCATTAGACAGTGTGATAAAAAGTAACACCTTAAAAATGATATTTAATTTTTTAATAAATGCTTATTTATAACAACAGAGACTTTAATTTGATAACTTATTATTATATTGATTTCTGACTCAAATCCACATTTATTTATAATAATTTATTAACGAACACAATTAAGTATGTAATTAATTAGTATATGGGCGGAAATAACGGTGTTATATTTAATTAATGGTATACTCTTTTTATAAAGATTTAAATAGTTTTCTTTTTTGCATTGTGGGCTAGTAATATTATCGTTTTGCTAAAAACGATAATATTACTAGTCTGTACATTTTATACATTTGTTGCTTTAAAAACAATCTAAAATGTCAATATTCCATGGATATATTGATAAATGAGGTCTAAATTATAAGAAAATGCATTTTCTACGAAAGTTGAAGGGATAGGTAAAAAATGGTATAATACAATTTGATAGACAATTTAATTGTGCATCTGATTCTCCTAAAATATACAGAGCATTCCATTTAAATTAAAGAAGTTATTGCCGTTTGAAGCTAATAATTATTTAAAATAAATTTTTAGACACTCTGTATAAGGTAGTATTATTTTTATTATTGCAACACAAAACTGATCAATAAATAAACTTCATTAAATATTTAGTATTAAAAACATTGATACCCTTGGAGAAATGAAGCTTTAAAATTTTTACTGCAATTTCACAAAATTGAAAATATTTCAAGAACGGTAAGGTTTAAGTATAATAAACCTTAATCAAATTTACCTTTATTTTAATCGTAGAAACTAAAAATGTAATAATATACAGGGTGTTCCATTTAAAAAAATACAACTTTGATATTCTTTATTTATTTGGGACACTCTGTATCTTGTAAAAATATTTTTAAATTGTAGCTCTAATAGTCCTTCAACGAATCCCAAACTTACAATTTGTAAAAATCTCATCGTTTAGCTACAATACTCCGTGTCGTATGTGGTGAACAACCCTGTATAGCTCCTAAAATAAAAAAAAAAACTTGGAAATTTTGTTTAAGTGCAGAACTAAAAGTATGTTCTAGGATGCATTTCAGGAAAATATTTTAACCTCTATAGGGTGGCTCGAAAAAGTGTGAGTGGATCGGGATGTTTTTTTTTAATGGAACACTCTGTATATTATTGCATTTTTGGCTTCCTTTCAGATCACCACTTTACACAATCCTATATAAGATAAGAGTAAATATTTCAGTATTTAAAAGTAAGATAATTATTTTTGTTTACACCTACTAATGCCAAAAAAATATATTCTTTTTGGTTTAGGTCTGAGTGTAAAAATAAAAAAAATAGAAGCCGTTTCGCCTGTTTCCGAAAAAGGAATTTTAATATTCATCAAGTTCAGCCGACCGCATTAAGTATGTTGTTATATGCGAAGACCAGCGAGCAGAGCCTTTTGTAACACAATAGAATACTAATGCTACTGGTTCGGTAGATAAAAAGCTGGAAAAGAGTATGCGAATATGAATATGTCCGCCTGTCAGTGAGCTGGATTGATCACCAGCCAGGGGCCGACCCTATGATATAAACTTAAACACACAGGCACAGGCAGTCATCTTTAATACTGGCTAGAACCAAACTAAACAATGATAAAAGAAATCGAGAGAAAAATATTCTGGGAGGGATGACTCCAAGGGATGCAGGCCTGTTTAATACGTGTCGTTTGCCAATGATGTACCGGGTGTTGCATCGTCGTTGGAAACATAGGAAACCCCATGCAAATTTAGAACTGTTTAAATATATTGGCTCCCCTAATGATTTTCTAACGAAGTCATAAATAGATTTTTTTAAGGTCTACGATTGGTAAATACACATGCCAAATTTGAACAATATTGGACAAGCCAATTTTGAGTAATTTGAGAAAAATTGCATCTATTTTTTAAATTAAAACTGAACGAGTAACAATCAAACACCAGTCAAAATGCGATTCATTTTGGTGGAGGTTCCGTCATGGTATGGGGAGGTATAACTTTAAATGGGCGTACGGACTTGCCTGTGTTTCCAGACGGTATAATTAATCCTGAACGATGCAGAGATGAGATTCTTGAACCATATGCACTGATAAAAAAGATAGACTTGAACTAAAGTCGTCATTGTTCTTGAAAAAAAAAATTGTGGCAAGAGAATTTATTTTAGCGTGAAAGAAAATATTTTGCCTGAAAAAAAAACTCTCTTAACTCAAGAAAACTTGTTCTCTTGATAAATTCCAAAATTTCTCTTGAATCTATTTTCATTTAACCAAGTGCAAGTTACTTTGTTTTAAGATAATAACAAAAATTCGCTAAGAAGTACTTCATTCAAGAAACATGGCCATTTTTCCAATAGCTAAATACTCTTTTGATGAAAAATAATAACGACAGGCAAAGACGATGACGAAGGACGGTATATGCAATCAGTCGGCAGTCCGATCAGTCGCACGTCGCATTTCATAGGCACATCATAGTACGCACGGGTTTTGTTACTTGAAATTTTTAAACGCATATCGTATAACAAATTAGTGATCGTTATTAACATGCATTTGTAATTTTTTATGGACAAATTTTAGGATATATGGATTCTTGAAATGGAGAAAAAATGGAAATTAGAGCATTTATTTGCTATATTTGAAGGTAAGAGACATTTACCTAATGCACCTGTTTAGATAATGCATGCGTGACTATAGATAGAATAAGAATATAGAATATAGGTATCGATTTTTTTCTGCAAATAATTACAAAAATTTTAGAATTTCAAAAAGCTTATAATTTTAATAATTTGTTTGCTTTACTTTGATAATCGTGATGTAACACTGTTTTTGTAATTTGTAGAGTGATGAACCACCCCAAAAAATACCAAGAAGTGAAGAAGCAGAAATAACTACTATCGAGGAAAATAATATCACTTTACTTACTACAGACCAGGAAAACCTAAATTTATCAGAAAATAATATACCTCGTAATATGCCTGTATATGATGTATAGACTTCTCTTAGATCAAAATAAATTTTAGTTGAGTCAATGGTATTCGCTATTGGTTCAAGAAAAGTGTCTCTTTAATCAAGAAATGTCCCTTTTCAATCAAAAATTTTTGCATGAATCAAAGAGACTATTGTTCTTGTAGCAAGAACTTCTTTGTATATTAATTTTGGGTCCAGAGTGAAATACTTTGGACAGATAGATTCTTCTATTCTCTAAAGTAATTTTTTAAAGCTTATGAAAAGATAGCTAAGGCCTTGGGCAAAGAAACGTCGTTCTTGGCCCTATTGAAAAGCGCCAATCTTTTGGGTCAAAGTCATATTCATTTCGACTGAGAGATCCTTTTTTTCAGTGTGTTATTCCATTTGCTGCTTAGCATGGTCCAGAATTCATCTTACAAATCAAATCAAATCAAATCAAATCAAATCAAAATAGTTTATTTACTTTTTTTTAAACATTAATATACACAATAAACAAAGAGAAAAAATTAAGTAAATGGGACTGTGTCGCGATTATAAAAAAAACCGATACACAAAAACAAAATCATTAACAACAGGATAGTACCAGTCCTCATACTGCAAGATTAGTTACTCGATATCTTGAGTCCAATATCACAATAATTATGAATTGGCCTGCTAACAGCCCTGATCTCAATCCTATTGAGCACATTTGGGACATACTAAAGGAAAGGCTATCAAGTCGTCCACAAGCACCAGGTCTTCAAACATTGGGAGAAAATCTTCGAGCGAAGTGGAACGCCTTTCCTCAAGAGATTATTCGAGCCTCATTCAGTCTATTGCAAATAATGCTTTAATTTAATTTTAATAATAATGCATTATTAGGAAAAAAATATTTCCGTTGACAATAATTAAGATGAAAGTTGTTTAGCATTGTTTTCGATAGCAGCAACATTCTCTGAAGCAAACTTAGGTTAAAAATACGATATTCGTCATTGTCAGTGTCACCAAATGATTTTTTGACATTTTTTTGTATTTACCTTATTTTTACGCACAGTGAAACCATATTATATTAAATACATTTAAAAGTCGGAATGGCACAGAACTTGGAAGATCTGTACAGGTGGATCGACGAGCATCAGATAACGAGACACAAGAAAAATTTAAACCGGGATTTTTCCGATGCTGTTCCCCTGGCTGAGATACTAAAGAAACATTACCCTAAAATAGTGGATATGCATAATTACGCACCCAAAAATTCCTTGGCTTTGAAGATAGCCAATTGGGAGATCCTAAACAGAAAGGTTTTTATATTAATTTAACTTTTTATACACTCAGATGCGAAAAAAACGCAACGGAATATTTTTGTGATATATATTTATTATTTTTAGCCCTATATTCATGAATTTTTTATCAATTTGAATTCGTAAACTCAGTTTAACGTAAAATTTAGTATTTTGGCTTATAAAGTCAGATGGCATCACCTGTGGAAAATCTTAAAGGAAGTGGGGGTACCGCAACACCTTATTTCACTTCCATCATCATCCAGTTGTATCAGTACACTATAGGATCAGTTAGAATACTGGATTCAGCTTCAAAGGAATTTTCCCTCGAACAAGGAGTCAGACAGGGGTGTATATTTTTTTTTCTCAACTATTTAACATATACGGAGAATACATAATGAGAAGGTCGCTAGAAACATGAGAAGGAGGCATTTCAATAAATGGCCAAAAAATAAATAATCTACGCTTTGCAGATGATACAGCACTACTCGCTAGCAGTCAAGAAGAGTTAATCAATTTAGTAAATAGGGTAGAAAACGAAAACAATCGGCTCGGTCTGGAAATAAATACGCAAAAAACCAAAATCATGATAGCTGATAGGCAACATAACAACCATCCAAGTATAAGTCATATCGACCGCTTTGAAGTCGTTAAGTCATACGTATACCTGGGATCACTATTGACAGATACAGGCACATCGGAAGAAGAGGTGAAGCGTAGGTGCAACATGGCAAAGGTAGCTGTTGGGAGACTGACCAAGATCTGGAAAGACCGCCAGATTTCAAGAGCCACCACAACCGGCTAGTCAACTGTTTGGTACTCCCAATATTGACGTATGGCTGCGAATCGTGGACTCTCAGGCAGGCGGAACGTAAGAGGATCGATGCTACCGAGATGTATTGTTATAGATGTATGCTCCGTATCCCATGGACTGAACGCCGTACAAACGTTTCCATTTTAAATGAACTTAATATTACTAACAGGCTTTCCTGTAAAATCCGACTAAAACAACTAAAATATTTTGGACATATAGTGAGGAAAAGTCCGGACAATATGGAAAGACTCAGAATTCAAGGCAAGGTGGAGGGACGTAGACCACGTGGCCGCTCTCCAACTCGATGGATAGACCAGATCACGACTAGCTGTAGCAAGCCAATGCACGATGTCATCGAGATGACCAAAGACAGAGGCCCATGGAGAAAAATCATCCATGATATTACGTTGACCACTACACTCCCTAATGGGGGTCAGGACTGAAGAGAGAGAAATCGAAGGGTTGCTATTTACCTTAACTTTAAAACACCACACTGTTAAATAATTTCTAGTAAATTTTCCCGAAAAATCATTTTTTCGGTCAGAACCGTGACTCCTGAGCATCATTTTGTTTTCTGTGTTTCTCCAAACCAAATCGTTATTTTTTGTTAAATTTAAAATAGAGTGTATGTTGTATCGTTCTAAACTTTTTAATAATTTCTATACAAAGTGTTATTATTTTAAGGTACTGAATAAAATAAAGATTAACTTATCCCAGAAAGATCAAGTGGAGTTGGCTAAATGTATACCGGGTGCGATAGAGAAGTTGTTATTGAGAATCAAAACAAAAGTTGAGAAAAAATCTGAAGAAAATAAAATTGAGCCTGTTAATGAAAGAGTTTACTTTTTGGAAGGCATATCGAATCAAGAAAGACACGAGGGTAATATATTTTAAAGATAAATTAAGGAGTAAATAATATTTATACCGGGTGTTTCAAATTCCACCCCACCCCATGTTTCACCCTTACCCACTGGGATCTTGGCAAATACGTTTTAATATACAGGGTGGTCCGAACCGTATTCCTGAAACTTCGGCAGCATATTCTGTAGATAAAAATAAGTAAAAAATTCGTATAAACGTATGTCCTAAAATGCTTCGTTTCGGAGATAGAGGGTGTAGAAGTTTCATTTTTATTTCGATTTTTCCTAATACACACACCGGAAAAATCTAGGGATATCATTTTATTAAAGTTAAAAATAAATGTTTTGAATAAACAATCACATATTTGTAGGCCGATTCTTTCTACTTCGATTGAAACGAAGTAGTCACACTAGTTATTTCTAAATTTAGGATATTTGCAGAAGTGTTTGTGCATTTTTTGTCAAATGTATAAAAAGCACCTAGCATCAATTGTTCGAATTTAACCTGTACTGGCTATGTTTTTATGATAACTGGCCAGAATTCATTCAAATAACTCTGTTTAGTATTAAACGACATTATGGAGCGTAGACATCTTAACAGAGACGAAATGCTAAGGGCCATGGGTATGTTCGAAGCTGGAATGCGCCAAATCGACGTAGCTAGAGCATTAAATACAACGCAAAGTGTAATATCGCGATTAAGTCCACGCTACCGTGAAAGTGGTGATGTTGCTGAAAGGCACACAGGGCGACATCGCATTACTACCCCTCAGCAAGATCATATTTTACAATTAAATGCTCGACGCCGATCGACTCTTGATGAATCTAATGTTTCGATAAAACAGTTGAATTTTTTACCGACTCTTACAGCACCAGAGCTTAGTTTAATTCTCCAGGAAACACATAATGTAACCGTTAGTCCTGACACTGTTCGCAATAGATTAAGAGAGGTCAACTTAAGAAGCAGACGCCCCTGGAGAGCTCAACCATTAACGAGAGGAAATAGAGAGGTAGGATATTTGTGGGCTTAAGATCATGCTCAGTGGTCGAATGAACAATGTGCCAATGTTCTCTTCACGGATGAGTGACGCTTTGGAATTCATCCGGATTCGAGAAGGCTTAGGGTATGGAGAGAACCGGGAAATCTTATTCGGTTGGATCATGTTCAGGAAGTGCACCCTTATCAAGGTGGAACAGGAGTCCAGTTAGGCCGAAAAAACGATCTCGTTTTTCTTGAAAGGTTTCTAACAGGAATCACATATCGTGATTTAATTCTTGAGCCTGTCGTGTTACCATATGCCAATGATTTTGGGAGAAACTACATTCTCATGCATGACAATGCACGGCCTCATACAGCCAGAGTGGTAAGTGAGTTTATCAATGCTCATCAATTAAACATCTTACCCTGGCCGGCACAATCTCCTGACTTCAACCCCATCGAGCACGTATGGAACGTGGTCCAAAGAAGAATTTTGAGAACGGGGATTGCCTCGTGAAACTCGTAGGGATCTGGTTCGGGCCGTGAATGCAGCGTGGTAGGCTGTACCTCAAGAAGAGATCGACAACCTGATCAGGAGCATGGAGAGGCGATGTAGGGCTGGAATGAACAGTAGAGGAGGCCATACCCTTTATTAAGTAAAAATGGTTTTATCTTTTTTTTTTAATTCACAGTTTAGAATAAAAGAAAATGTGTGTATTTTTTTGAGTTCAATAAAAATCAAGGTAAATTTGAAAAATTCGGTAAATTTCGCATTTTTATTTCCAATACGTCCTGTAAACTATTTGTTTATTTTAATTTTATTATATCAGAAATACAAATAATAAAATTACTGACGATGGCTGGATAAAATTGTAATATCCCTAGACTTTTCCGGTGTGTGTAGTTTCTGAACTAGATGAAAATTAGAATCTGGTTTTTTTTTGACATGAGAAATTTCCCTGCACTATACATACTGAGTGAAAAAATATACATTTGTGCCTTTTCGCGACATTTTTGTGCCTCGCGACATCTTATGATATCATAGGTTCAACTGAAGTTTTTAAAACCTTACTGTAAGTTTTCTAGAAATCGTCCCATTGCTGCCAAAAGTCACTAACTTACTTTTTATTACTTCCGAGAAAAATGTGTCTAAAGATGAATTGCATTGCATAAAGATCTTATAGTTAGTAACTATTAGGTATTAAAATAAAAAATAGCCAGAAATCGTAGTTAATGACATTTGCAATTGATTCTCCGATTCAAAACATAGTTAA
This sequence comes from Sitophilus oryzae, assembly GCF_002938485.1. NCBI lineage: Eukaryota > Metazoa > Arthropoda > Insecta > Coleoptera > Curculionidae > Sitophilus > Sitophilus oryzae. Next base: position 5,085,860 of record NW_022146732.1, on the reverse strand, counting down.
TGATTGAATTTGGTTGTTCGGAAAAATGTTAGTTAGTGACTTTTGGCGGCAATAGGACGAAATTTCGCGATTTCTGTAAAATCGTATTTAGGTAACAAGCAGTTTTTTAGAGAAAAAAAGTAATACTTTAGTAATATTTTTCAAAAATTACGAAATTTCGAGAAAATGAATTGTTAGGTTTTAAAACAGCTTCTATTGAACCTTTGGTATCACAACGCTTTGAAAATTATTAATTTACTCAAATATCTATCTAGTGAACATGCTTAATTTTTGTCATTGATGGCATTTATTGAATATTAAGAATCTAAATATCTTGAGAACGGATGCTCGAAACGATTTTTATCAAGGGACATTTTTTATGTAAAAACACTAAATATTAGATGTTTAGAAACTAAAAATAACTAACTAAGTTATTTTCTTCTAGAGGTGGTACCTATCAAAATAAGGGCCGGCTCGAAAACGCTAGACCAAAAAATGGTACCGGTCAATATATTCGATAGAATGGAGCAAGATATTGCCAGCAAGAACGAGAAAATAGCCATGCTTCAAGATAAAGTAAGCTATTAGATATTCAAAGCTTTCCATTTTGTGATAAACTGGTTTTTAGCTAGAACATTTGGAGAAAATGGTGGCCATCAAGGATGAAAGAATTAAGGATTTAAGTCAGCAATTGCAAGCGGTTGGTAGCGGAACTGGAGATACGTCTGCTACACCGAGAGCGAGATTTTTTAATAAAATATTTTAGTATACTGAGATCATATTTTAATAAATCATTTTACCAAACTTAATAACATATTTATTTGCCCAGTATGCTTATTTTATGTTATTTATTATTTATTCTAAAACTGGTAAATGTTTAGAGGTAGTAAATATAGAAGGAAATTAAATTAACAGTGATACTATTGCGATTACAGTTGAGGGTTGGAACCTTTGGTGTTACACAGCAAAATAAAACGCTAAATCACCACAATACACCAAAACACTTTTACTTTTACACTGGACGCGCGTTTCGCTAACCATGTAAGCATCATCAGCAGATGATTATAAATTCAACAGTTTATAGGTGGTTACATGGTTATTACATGGCTAGCGAAACACGCGTCCAGTGTCAAAGTAAAAGTGTTTTAGTGTATTTTGGTGATTTAGTGTTTTATTTTACTATTGCGATTTATCGAAAAAGACTGTTTATTGAAAAAGACTGTAAAATGTCAAAAATCGACGGAAATAATGGTAGTGGAGTGCTTTAAGCCCCTATGAGATACAAACCTCGGAATTCATTTACTGTGAACGAATTTTTATAAAACATTTTTGCATTGTATTGTTAATATACAATTGCTTTCACTTTACTATTTAAATAAACACACACATATACAAATGCATACATACAAGATGGCTCCGTTTTCCGGAAAAGCTCTGTATCAGGATTCCTATTTGAGATTTTCACTCCAAACCTTTTACAAAATATATGTTTAATAAATAATAATAATAAATAGTGTTTATTCAAACTGATCCAATTACAAAGTATATACAAGACTTATACATAACTTACGAATACAAAATAGTGAATAAACATAATATCCTCTTAAGGTAGAACCTTTTCTGAGGAGTTTTCTTTCTACAATAACTACAATATGTTATTCTAAATTCCTAAACTATATCTAAATGTATCAAATTAATTTATTTCATTTTCCAACACTTAAGTAATAGTAGTTCACATTTCAAAAATATTTTTATAGATATACAGGGTGAGTCAAATATATATCATTTATTTATTCGAGTTTAGTGAATTTGCTATAAAATTCTGGTTCCAAAAATACCTTAATACCATAGAGTATATTAAATGGTCTTTGAATTATGACCAAGTCCATGAGGACATCAATATAGACGTCCAGGAACCTTCGTATGAGAACTTCTAATCGAGACGATCGACTTCTTGTAAGTTTATCGCTAAGAAACCGCCGTTTGTCAGCTTTTCAAATTGATAATGAATTGCACTTAAGAACCGTACATATAAACTAACGGACTACAAGAAGAAGATTAAATGAAGCAAATATAATGTCAAGAAGGCTTGCTTCGGGACCAGAACTTACTAGATGTGTGGACTAGGCCTAAAAGCAAAGGCATGGTCTTAATGTAAAAATTACGAAAAAAACATTAGTGTCTTCTTCAAAAGCGAATATTTCCAACAAAAATAAAACTAATGAGATGAACAAAAAACAAACCATCGAGAAAGGATGTATCTAGATAATAAAATTATTTTCAAATTTCTTGCTCTTTTAACATATTCCACAGGGTGTTTCAAACGTTCACCAAAATATCAACATTTTGTTTTCCCTCGTATAATAATTAACAGGTGGGAAGTTTCATTTTTAATTTAGAAAAATATACTAAAATGTCAAATAATTTGGCTACACACTGCTTAAAAAATCATCAAAATCGGCCCATTAAAATAAAATATATTAACCTTTAAAATATATCAAAGTTTTAAAGTGCCCATTTTGAATGTATTTCAAAAACTATACATTTTAGTCATATACTTTTCTAATGAAACAAACCTTTGTTTTTTTACTAGAATCCAAAAATCAATTAATATATAGGGTGTTCCATTACAAAAAACATAACTTTGATGTGTAACTTTTTGGGGACACCCTATAGAACTCTACATAATTTTAGAAAATGCTTGAAATTGACTTACATAAGCTCACAAAATTTCACTTCGATACAAACTTTTGTTCTCCTTGCAAAAACCGCGTCGTAAATGACGCGCCACCCTGTATAATTCGATTTCAATCAAAATTTTAATGATTAGAATATAAGCAAAATAGGTATAGCTTATGCATTAGATTTATTTATTTCAATAAATTTACTTGGAAAAAGAATTAAAAAAATCAAAAAATTAGGAAGAAAATAATTAAGAATTCACTTAAATTACTAAAATAAAGAATTAAAAGCAATGAAAAAAAATGGGTAAACATTTTAGTTTTTTGTCTATAAAACACAATACAGAAGGTTTCATATTAATGCATTCACAGTAATTGAATTCCGAGGTAAAAGTATATGGGTACTCGACTATTATGAAGAAAAAAAAACAAAAAATAGTTTTATTACTGAATACAACAGAGTGTGATAGACAAGAAAACAAAGAAGCAATTTTTAATCTAAAAAACGATCTGCTACGGATATTAAAAAAAACGGTAGCTGATAAGAGCAGTGGCAGCGAGGCAAAACAAATATGAGATATATTAAAGCTCGAGCATTAGAATAAATAAATCCTTATCAGAAATCTAATAATACGGCTACCAATATTGAATAGAAGATTTGACACGTATCACATTAACCTAAGCTTTAAGTTCATATAATAACGCTACCGTTTTCCAACTTGCCAACGCACACACATAAATACACACACATCAGTCCCTTATCTAATCGAGTACCTAATCCTTTAAATATTTTCTTCATAGGAAGACTATAAAAATTGATTTCCTTGCTTTTTTATATACTCTAAACTAAATTCAACAAAAACTATACGAAATAAGATTATCTGTTAAGACTTTACCAAAAGTGTAGCTGTTAAAACAACGCAAGGAACTCCTCGAGGTGGAGTAACCTCCCCCCTACTGTGGAGCTTGGTAGTGGATGAACTACTGGACAAATTAACGCAGATGATTTAGTCATTATCTCTCGGGGGAAACATGAAGGCACCCTGTGTGATATAATTATCCAAATAGGGTTGCATATCACTGAGAAATGGACAAAAACTAAGACAACTAAACTAGAAAAACTAAGACTAATAGAGTAAGATCCCAGAGCAATCAAACAACATCAATTGAGACAATAATGAAAAACTTTCCTCCGAGGTTTGTATACTATTTTATTTACAACCACATCATTAATTAAAAAATAGGGACAGTATTTTATTTCGAAAAAAAAATAAATATGCGAAAATTTGTTGTTTTCTGTTTTGGCATTTCCATATCTATAGTTACCGCGGTACCAGTGGTTGTTATGGCGCAAACCTTCAACAGCAAAACAAACAACTAATTGACAGTTTTGAATTTCTCGTTCGCTTTTTTGAATTTATATATCATAGAAAGCCAGAATGTTGTCGGAAAGCTCTGATAATGAAGACTACTTTGTAACAGTCAAATTTTCTCGCAACGACCTCTGTGTGCAACCGTATAAATTATATTGTTAAATATTATTTTATTTAAATTTTACGATTATGCAACCCGATATACACCGCGACATGCAAGCTCCACAATATTGTCACTGGCCCAGCATTAGAATTTTTGTCGACCTCTTTTTATCTTCACTTGTCATTTGTCACTGTCAGATCAAATCAGATGTTTTTGGATTTATTTATCCTTTGTTTTGGTTATTGAAATTTTATAATTATCAGATAAAATTTCGTAGTTAAATTGTTTATTTTTGATGTGGATCGCAGTGTGCAATTCGTTCATTTAATTGTGGGAATTTGTGAGTTAAGTTCGTTCATTGACCGGATCCCTTGGTGAGCAGGCAGCCAGTGTAGGAGGACTTTGTTTTCTTTGCCTAATTTATTCAGCTTCTCTATGCATTCTTTGACCAATTTCGAGTTGGACTAGTCAAGATAAATAGTTCTTTATCTATATCCTGGAGGGAGATTTCCGGTTGAAATCTGATTTTGTGAAGGAAATCGAATCCTTGCATCACTTCTTGTGTACTCTCCGACCGAGAATATCGTCGTGAAGAACTGGCTGCCGTTTCGTGAATCATTCCCTGTTGGTGAATAGCAGGTCTTCGTAAAGAAGGATTAAGGCTTCCGAAACACATTTGGTCAGAGACGTGGTTGGATTTTGTTGAGTTTACATGGACCACCGTCCAATTTCCGTAAGGGATTAAATAGCCAAATTTTTCCGACCGATATCCCGATTCCACGTGCCCAAGAAGTCCCCGAATAGTTCCAAGGTATGCTATAATTCTTCTGCCTATTCTAAGTCAATGCTCAAATGATTTTTGTTCATATTGTTGTCTGGTTTTCGACTTTTCCACGCGCACGTGGTGTAGAAAGATTACTTGAGTGTTATCTTTCTTAAATCTTATTTGGTTGTTCGTAATTGTAGAGAAAGAAGACCGATCCAGACCGTAGCACAGAACAGTCCAGAATTCCATCCGTTCCTGTTGTCCGTGTAGAGGTACCCGTTGGACATCATAAACCCTCGTTGAGGTAAAGTTCAGATTTGATTAGTCCTTCTTTATTACCTTTATTAACTCCTACACGTTGTGCTAGTCCTTGTTCTATAATTGAGGCTCTTTTCTAAGACAACCAATATTATTTAGGGTTTTTATGTCACCTGTTGAAGTCCTACACCTGCCTGGTATCTGTACGTTTGCTGACGGGCTCCAGTGACAGTACACCGAGCTGCTGTAGCCTGCTGTAGCTACCCCATTGCTATACACCGAAGCTCAGCCGGAGGAACTTCCGAGTAGTTTTCAAGTTCTTGTCAACACATTACACTGTAGAGTAAGATCGTTTAGATATTAGTTAGATTTAGTTTGATATTCGTATTCCGCCCTTAGAGCATACTTAGTTTAAGTTAAGGGGGATGACGTCATAGATTTAGTTTTTATTGATTTAAATTCTGACTTAATATATTTCAATCATTTACATTTCATTTCATTTCTTTTCTTTATAACTTTTTAATATTTTAATAAATTGCTTAAATATTTTTAGTAGTATTATTTACAGTCTAGTCTCATAGTTAAGTTAGAGTCACTTAAGTTTAAATAATTATAGTAACATTTGAAGTTCATGGTAGTTACACTCAACAGTTCGAGGTTAGTGTTGAAGGCTACTTAATAGTAACATCTTTTATGTCGAGTTCATAGAGTATAATCTCGTGGCGCCCTTTTATTAATACCTTTGAACCCCGACCACCCGGCTGTTAAAATTAAAAAGCTAGTGGCCTCTATGCAACTCATCCTAATTAAGTAAACTTGTGTTTTATTGAACTTCAAATTAGAAATGGCGTGGCAACATTAATATTGGTACTCCACTAGAAACAGAAGCTGCAAGTATACGAAAAATGGTATGCCGAAAGAAATGCTAAGAATATTGGTTCGGAAACAGTCTTGATGGCATATTTTAGCGACAGGGCAAGGCAGAAAAAGCCATCAACTCTTTGGGCTACGTACAGCATGATACGGACAATGCTAGAATTAGAAAGAAGGGAGAAGACTGACATATCAAAATATCACAAACTCGTCGCTTTTTTAAAACGCCAGAATGTAGGTTTTAAGCCAAAGAAGTCTAGCATTTTTACCTTCAACTTTAAAATATTCAATTATTATTGTTAATCTTCTTGTTTATTTTTATTGATAAATATTTAATAAAGATATTACAATAGTATTTTGCTTAATTAAATGAGGCGTGAAATAAGAAAAACCGAGTGAGGGAAATGGAAGAGGGAAGAAATGTAGTTAATTTGACACTTTCAAATTTTTTAAAAGTCAGTAATGTCAGTATTATATATTATGTGGTTGTAAATAAAAATTATTTTTATCTCGTCAATTTTCCAAGGCAAATTAAAAAATATGTCCAACAACATATTATGTACTCGAATAAAGTGTCACTCGATGTCAAGAAATTTCAATACACAACCGGAGCAACAATGTTTGCTCTTCCAAAGATAAGGAGTATTTCCCTGTGTAAATAGGCTTACACTAAAAGACTAATAGATATGTGAGAGGATTAATATGTCGTCGACAAAAATTCAAAGTCGTAAATAAACTCCAGAGATGTTTCGATCTTTGCCAAACGTCAGTGATTAAAGATTCAAGTTAATTGGTGTTAACATTTTGAAAAATTTGTAATTACGCATCTTTACGGTTACGGAGCTTTTCTATGACTGAAAAGCCCGGTACGTGATGTTATCTTCTGCATGCGTTGTCCAGTCTTTTGAGTTGTCCACCCAGTTTCCTCTTACCCTCTAAAAGCTCACCATAAAAAGAGATTTTGATAGGAGGTTTTCTTACATTTTGCGTGACCAGCACATCTAAAGGGGGATTTAGTAATCATGACTTCAACGCTCACGCAGCTAGAGTTTTCAATGACCGATACATTTGAGACATGGTGGAACCATTTTATTCTTAAGAGTTGTCTAAGATGTCTCTGTTGCAACTTGTTTAATGCGTTCATGTGCCGGCGCACAGTGCTTCGTCTCATGGACAAAAATCGAAAAAAAGTTAAAATTTACTAATATCTGAATATGTAATTTTATACTTATAGCAATGTTCAACCATCCTGTATATTATTTTTCATAAACGGCGTTTTTTGTTAGCAAATATTTTCACTAAAAATAAATTTTGCGATCGTTATCTTATCAGTGAAAAGAACAACATTCATAGTAGTTCTGTATGTTATGGAGTTAAACGATACGTACTTAATTGAAAGCCACTCTGGATATTGTTAAACAAGGTATGGACTTTAAATTTATTTCTAAACAAGTTCGCGATTGTTTAGTTTTTATTTATTTTTTAAGATGATTCTTAAATGGGTATAAACATTTAAAGTTTTCAAACTTCAAAAAGGCATTTAAAAAAACATAATATTTTTTTTGTCATATTCATACTTTTCACCTGCGTCTGCTTGCGACGAACTTTATTTTATAATACTTTTCAGATGGAGTAAAATTGATAAGCAATGCCGATCTGGTTAATACTTGGCTTGATCATAAGGACAAGAACTCAAAATTATTTGTATTTCAAAAAATGTGTTCTTTATTAGAAATTGATAAATCTTCCAGTCAAATGAGACACCACTTGTGCCTAAAAAAGCCCACTATGTTGGAGCTAAACGTCGAATAAAAAAAGTTTCCACGTTTGAATTTATTATAAAACCTCATACACAAGAGAAGGAAAAAATAATATATGGATATGGTCTATTAAAGAGGTAACTATTAAAATCCGAACCCCTCATACCAACAAAAAGAACAGTAACAACGCGAAAAAGTAACATATTAGAAAATGATGAACAGAAATATCTTATATGTGAGGATACTTCATCTACCTATGATTTGGATACTACGAGTATAAATTTGGAAGATTCTGTCAGCAGTGATTCTTCTGAATCAGAGTAGTTACGATCTATGCATTTTGTGGTCCTGAAGTAAATTTATAGTATCTTAAGTTTTTTTTTATAAATATAACATTAATGTTACTTTTTCATTAAAGAAAAACATTTTTATCTTATATTAGGCTTATATTGTAGGAATCATGTTCTAATGTTATTTCAATTCTTTTTTATCACAGGAATTTAATACTTACATCGTTTTCATACTATAAATTATTATTTCCTTAGATGGAACAGAACTGCCACAATTTTATTATTTATAAGATTTTTTTTCATAAACGTGGGACTAAGAACATCATCATTTAGTGCAATGAGAGTATTTATCATTTGTGTCAAATTAACCTAGTTTGAATAAATTGCCTACAATAAAAGAGGAGATTTGCATTTGCGTCCTCTAGAGCCATAGGTATGTTCGAAGCACTGTGTGGCGATACGGCACCCAGGTTTCGCTTCCATATAACATACTGGGGATTATTACTGCTCGGTACACAGCAAGTTTCGTTTTTGTGCTCAAGTCATGATTGTAGAAAACCCTGTCTTTTAATTACCAGAATGCTCTTGAGCGGTGCCAACCCTGTGCTGAATTTCAGAGTCGCTATGTTGGCCTTTTCCAAAATCAATTATATTTTTCAATAGTTTACATAAGAATATAAGAATCATGCAGACCAGTGATATTAACATGCCTTTAAGTAAACACCCTGTACACCTACCAAGGTGCCTTCGTCCTACCCCCCTACAAGGTCTCCCCCGGGTAAATAAAAATGAGCCAGCTCATAACAGGCGGCGGTGTGTCAAAGTTGAGAAGCGATTCCGATCGGATCGGGACGTTTTGGGGCGATGCACGCGACCCGATAACGCCGCACGACTAAAAGCTTTCCTACGAAACGTCCACGACAGAGAAAAAGCCCTCCAACGACCCTTTTCCGGCGCCACGAAGCCCCCCTTCCGGTTTTCAGGTCCTCGTGTAAGCTAATTTTTGACTTCTGGAAAAAAAAAACTTATTTTTCTTTCAAAATAATGTTTCGCTTTTGCAAAGACATTAAGGACAGTTTTCTGGGTGTATGTTCCACTTTAAATGGGTTTCCACCAAAGGCAGTGTTCTGGTCCGACGAGTGGAGTGTTCGTTCAAAACTGCCAACTAAAGACACTTTATTTATTTGTCAAATTACATAGAAACCAACGCCAACCCAGCACAATATTTTTTCTACTCGTAATAAATTCCTTGAAATAATAATTTCTGAATATTTTTTAAAACGTAACTCGCTATGGAAAAAATATTGTTTTACACACTACGATAAAATTGCATTATTGCCTCCCGAAATTAATTCATTAATTCAATTAATTCCCGAATTAATCTTTTCGGTCGACGATAAAATACCATTTTATCGTCTTGTATATAAAAAATAACTAGTACCTGATTTATTCACCTTTTCTACGCATTCTTTGACCCACTTGGAATTGATATGGTTACTGACTTGGTTGCTTTTAATGCTGCTTGACTGTTGGATAAGATGGCTATTTCCTGTTTCCGATGGTTCTTACCTAAGGTAGCGCGAAAGAAGCCAATGAAACGCTGGCAGCAAAAATGGGACAACGGAAAGTACGGTAGCTAAACTCGAAAAGTGTGGACTATTATTTAACGCAAGCACTTTAAGGACATTGGTGTTTTATAGACAGTATCTCTACAAACGAAAAAGGTCCAGTATTGATCTTTGCAAATACTGTGGCACAGTGGATGATGTTGAAGATATCCTGTACTACACTGATAAAAAAGATAGACTTGAACTAAAGTCGTCATCGTTATTGAAAAAAAAAATTAGTGGCAAGAGAATTTATTTTAGCGTAAAAGAAAATATGTTCCCTGAAGAAAAACTCTCTTAACTCAAGAAAACTTGTTCTCTTGAAAAATTCGAAAATTTCTCTTGGATCTATTTTCATTCAACCAAGTGCAAGTTACTTTGTTTTAAGATAATAATAAAAATACGCTAGGAAGTACTTCATTCAAGAAACATGGCCATTTTTCCAATAGCTAAAGGACGGTATATACAATCAGTCTCACGTCACATTTGATAGGTCGCACATCATATTACGCATGGGTTTTGTTGCTTGGAATTTTCCACTAGGAATTTTGCATAATTTGATTTTTAAACGCATATCATATAACAAATTAGTGATCGTTATTAACATGTATTTGTCATTTTTTATGGACAAATTTTAGGATATATGGATTCTTTGATTCTTTAAAGGAGTTTCTGAAAAAATGGAAATTAGAGCATTTATTTGGTTTATTTGAAGGTAAGAGCATTTACCTAATACACGTGTTTAGATTATGCATGCCTGACTATAGATAGAATAAGAATATAGGTATCGATTTTTTTATGCAGACAATTAGAAAAAATTTAGAATTTCAAGTCATCGCATTAAAAAATTCGAAATGTGACCAAAGCTTATAATTTTAATAATCTGTTTGCTTTACTTTGATTAATCGTGATGTAACATTTTTTTGTAATTTGTAGAGTGATGAACCACCCCAAAAAATACCAAGGAGTGAAGAAGCAGAAATAACTACCTACTATCGAGGAAAATAATATCACTTTACTACAGACTAGGAAAACCTAAATTTATCAGAAAATAATATACCTCGTAATATGCCTGTATATGATGTATAGACTTCTCTTTGATCAAAATAAATTTTAGTTGAGTCAATGGTATTCGCTATTGGTTTAAGAAAAGTGTCCCTTTAATCAAGAAATATCCCTTTTCAATCAAGAATTTTTGCATGAATCAAAGAGACTATTTTTCTTGTAGCAAGAACTTCTTTGCATATTAATTTTGGGTCAAGAGTGAAATACTTTGGACAGATAGATTCTTCTATTCTCTAAAGTAATTTTTCAAAGCTTAAGAAAAGAGAGTTAATGCTTTGGGTAAAGAAACGTCGTTCTTGGCCCTATTGAAAAGCGCCAATCTTTTGGGTCAAAGTCATCAACAAAGACATCGATACCACATACTTCCAGGACTTACATTTAATATCTCTAATATCACGACGCGGCATTGTGAAAGTTTTTTGAAGTTAAATTTCTTTACGCGCGATGGGAGTCAAAATTCAAAGCGAGAAAAAAAGGTATGGATTGCGCACACAACAAAAAACATATGATTTAAAGCTAAGAAAATCATTATAATAAACTTGATACTGTAACTGTGTATCAATATCCTTTGGTTGTGTACTAGAAAGTAAATTTTCATGCATGTTTTCATCGATAGGTTTTGTAGCCTCTCAGTAGCGGTTTAGATAAAGCATCTAGCTCATTTGCTAGCTTAGAATTATAATTATTAGCTTCTCTGAACAAGACATGTAAACAAAAACAGACCACACGAACTGTTGGTTATTGCGGTAAATTTAAGCGTTGACATTTTTAGGCATTTGCATAAAAGTGTGTATTTTGGGTCGTATTCCACAAAATTTGCAGGTTATTGAGGAAATAGAAAATGTACAAATTACAGAAATAAATTGAAAATAATATTTATATTAAAACAGCATATGTCACTTTTTCAAACATGTACCCTTCAAATTCTTCAATTTAATAGCTGTTAGTAAGGGGACGTACGGTATAACGACCTGTAATAATATTTTAAGCTTTTTATTATCTATTTTTAGAAAATACCTACAATTTAATAAGGTGAAAGTAAACCATCAACTTATTTATAAAAATGTTTAGTGTATCTATTAATACAATATTACGCAAATTATAAATGTATAATAATATGTAGGCACTTAAAATCCACTAGAAGATGTCAGGGGTTTTCAGAGAAATAAAAATCCCAGTCTAGTTTAAATATTTTATATATTATTAGATTAGAGATTAGGATACTGAATAAAATATACCAGGTGGTCCAAATTGCATTCCGTACACTTCGGCAGGATATTCCACAGATAAAAATCAGTAAAAAAGGTCGTATAAATTTATGTCCCAAAGAAGAAGTTCATTTTTATATTATAGAAGTTTCATTTTTAGAATTGAAATTTCGCGTTGGGGATTCAGGTGGTAGCTCTGCTGTAAAAAATGCCAATTTGCTGCCTTTTATGATTTATTTCCTGACATTATCATTCCTTTTGACACTTTAGTTTTGTACAGGGTGGCGCCTTTCATACGCCGCGAAGGCTTCAAGGAGAACGACAGTTTGTATTGAAATCAAATTTTGTGAGCATATGTAGGTTAATTCAGAGGACTTTTTAAAAACATAGAAAGTTCTACAGGGTGTCCCCAAAAATAGTTACATATCAAAGTTGTGTTTTCTGTAATGGATCACCCTATATATTAATTGATTTTCGGATTCTGGGAGAAAAATAAAGGTGAGTTTTATAAGAGAAGTATATGACTAAAATGTAAGGTTTTTGACATATTTAACATTTTCTAGGAATAAAACAAAACAATTTTTTAAATTACAATAAAAGCTACCTAAATTGGAATTTACCCGGTATAGCTTAATATGTAGTTAAATTAACTATTGTACTTTAAATCAAATTAAAACTTGATTCAAAAAGTTATACAGGGTGAGACAAAATTAATATTAAACATTGGTCACCTTTAAAAGCATGTTGCTCTTTTATTTTAAATGGAACACCCAGTATATTATTCCGATATTCAATGGAGAATTCATGTCTCTTCAAAATACTATTAAGGTTGCCTACCCATCAAACAAAGATTTTTCTAGATATTTTCATTTACTTGATTTGATCTGAGTAGATCTTTATTATTTGATAAAATCCAGGTGGCTATGATTTGTCTGACGTTACTTCAACATAGCTGTCTAATTAGTCCAACTTCAACAACTAGTTATCATTTTGTGTCAGTTAAAACAAAAAAATTTCTCAGAAATTTGCCGAAAATGCTAACTTATCCTACATCAGAAAGAATTGATATGATTCTATTAGTTTGTGAATGCAGTGTGTCTTTACCAATTAATAACCAATTAATAGAATATACTTACATGCTCATGATTTTATCTGGTCTAGTTTTTTTTTATGGGGATATGTTAAAGAAATTGTTTAAAAAACTCGACCAACTATTGTCGACAACGTGAGAGAAATTATTGTAACTGTTTTTCGAGGTAGAACTCGATATATGCCTTTTAAAATGAAAAGATCCTTTTGAAAAAAGACAATCATTTTATACAGTTAACAGGAAAGGAAGCATTTTGAGCATTTGATTTCATCTAGCTAATTTTTGTCACATAATTATAGGTTTATATCTAGTTTTAATTGTGTAATAATTAAAATATGTTTTAAACGTGTATCTTTTTATCACCGTTGAGAATTTTACTCTACAATCTTTAATTTTTGTTCAATTAACAAAGAGTATATCACAGCCACCCCCTAGATTATTTCAAATAATAAAGATCTACTGACGCAAAATCATAAAAATTAAAATATCTAGGAAAATCTTTGTCTGAGGGGTAGGCCACCTTAATAATATTTTGAAGATATATAAATACCCCATTGAAGACCGGAATAATATACTGGGTGTTCCATTTAAAATAAAGAAATAACTTGCTTTTAAAAGTGACTATATTAATTTTGTCTCACCCTGTATAACTTTTCGGGTCAAATTTCAATTTGGTTTAACATATAATGCCACCCTGTATAAGGTCACAGTGATTAATTTCCTCCCTCACATATAATGTACAATCTATAATCTATATATTTTTTTATATAGGGAAATATTCACACATTCCTCATCGTGATAAACAGCGCTTACGACTGTTTGTCCGTTACGTGTTAACAATATTTATCTTTTTGTAGACAAATAAAAATGACATTTAAACGCAAACACTATCCGGCTTATTATTGTCCGATAGAGAGAGGAGGTTGCCGTAATCGGGCATTTTTATTTATCATGGAATTTACGATTTTAAATATTGGTTCTCCTGTCGAGCTTGTCTTTCGAGGACAGGAAAGAGCTTATCAGGAACTGTCAACAAAGGCTCAGGCAGACGTGACAGATAGGAGGAAAGGTGTCGATCAATTATCTGCCTTATTTCTTTTTGTATTAGTTTTAAATAGTAGCATACAGGGGTGGTCCGAACTGTATTCCGGAAACTTCCGCAGCATATTCTGCAGAAAAAATTACTAAAAAGTTCAGTAAATGTATGTCCTTAAATGCTTAGTCTTGGAGATACAGGGTGTAGAAGTTTCATTTTATTTCGATTTTCCAAATAGTTTCTGAAGTAACGTCAATATTTGGATGAAAATTGGTGTCCAAGTTTTTTGGCATGAGATATTTGATTTTGATGTCAATATTACTACTACTTCTTGTAGAGGACGCCACCTACCTATTTTTAACTGGTTTGAAGACTAATAACTTTTTGTCCGTACCTGTATAAAACTACTGAGTAAAAAAATAAGACTTCACGTAGCTTTATACGTAAAAAAAGTCTCTTGGTAAAAATCGCTACGAGTAATGGTTATCGAGATATTTGGAATCAAAATTATCAATACCTGTCATCATTGACATAAATTAAACATAGTTATCGGACTGAAATCATAAATTTGAAATGTTTTTGTGTCAAAAGTTATGATTGATTTAAAAAAATAAAAATTTCTCTAATTTATTATTTCAGTCAAATAATTATCTACTCAACGTGTTTATTTTTTTTGCCAATAATGACATGCATCGACTATTTCCATTCTAAATATATATCTTGAGAATGGTTGCTCGTAGCGATTTTTACAAAGACATTTTTTACGTAAAAAAACACGGAAATGTACAATTCTTCGTTCAGTAGTTTTATACAGGTACGGATGAAAAGTTATATCTCTTCAAACCAGTTAAAACCTAAGAAGGTTAAAACACATGTAGGTGGCGCCCCCTAGAAATAGGAGTAATACTGACATTAAAATCAAATTTTTCATGTCAAAAAACTCCCAGACACCAATTTTCATCCCAATATTGACGTTACTTCAGAAATTATTTGAAAAAAAATCGAAATAAAAATGAAACTTCTACTACTAGGAAAATCTTTGTCTGAGGGATAGGCCACCTTAATAATATTTTGAAGATATATAAATACCCCATTGAAGACCGGAATAATATACTGGGTGTTCCATTTAAAATAAAGAAATAACTTGCTTTTAAAAGTGACTATATTAATTTTGTCTCACCCTGTATAACTTTTCGGGTCAAATTTCAATTTGGTTTAACATATAATGCCACCCTGTATAAGGTCACAGTGATTAATTCTCCTCCTCACATATATCTGTACAATCTATAATCTATATATTTTTTTATATAGGGAAATATTCACACATTCCTCATCGTGATAAACAGCGCTTACGACTGTTTGTCCGTTACGTGTTAACAATATTTATCTTTTTGTAGACAAATAAAAATGACATTTAAACGCAAACACTATCCGGCTTATTATTGTCCGATAGAGAGAGGAGGTTGCCGTAATCGGGCATTTTTATTTATCATGGGTACGATTTTAAATATTGGTTCTCCTGTCGAGCTTGTCTTTCGAGGACAGGAAAGAGCTATCGGAACTGTCAACAAAGGCAGACGTGACAGATAGGAGGAAAGGTGTCGATCAATTATCTGCCTTATTTCTTTTTTGTATTAGTTTTAAATAGTAGCATACGGGGTGGTCCGAACTGTATTCCGGAAACTTCCGCAGCATATTCTGCAGAAAAAAATTACTAAAAAAGTTCGTATAAATGTATGTCCTTAAATGCTTAGTCTTGGAGATACAGGGTGTAGAAGTTTCATTTTTATTTCGATTTTTTCCAAATAGTTTCTGAAGTAACGTCAATATTTGGATGAAAATTGGTGTCCAGAAGTTTTTTGGCATGAGATATTTGATTTTGATGTCAATATTACTACTACTTCTTGTAGAGGACGCCACCTACCTATTTTTTAACTGGTTTGAAGACTAATAACTTTTTGTCCGTACCTGTATAAAACTACTGAGTAAAAAAATAAGAATTCACGTAGCTTTTTACGTAAAAAAAGTCTCTTGGTAAAAATCGCTACGAGTAATGGTTATCGAGATATTTGGAATCAAAATTATCAATACCTGTCATCATTGACATAAATTAAACATAGTTATCGGACTGAAATCATAAATTTGAAATGTTTTTGTGTCAAAACGTTCAACAGAAACTGTTTTATCATCATTTTTTGGCAGAAAAATTTATGATTAATTTAAAAAAATAAAAATTTCTCTAATTTATTATTTCAGTCAAATAATTATCTACTCAACGTGTTTATTTTTTTTGCCAATAATGACATGCATCGACTATTTCCATTCTAAATATATATCTTGAGAACGGTTGCTCGTAGCGAATTTTACAAAGACATTTTTTACGTAAAAAAAACACGGAAATGTACAATTCTTCGTTCAGTAGTTTTATACAGGTACGGATGAAAAGTTATATCTCTTCAAACCAGTTAAAACCTAAGAAGGTTAAAACACATGTAGGTGGCGCCCCCTAGAAATAGGAGTAATACTGACATTAAAATCAAATTTTTCATGTCAAAAAACTCCCAGACACCAATTTTCATCCCAATATTGACGTTACTTCAGAAATTATTTGAAAAAAAATCGAAATAAAAATGAAACTTCTACATTCTACACCCTGTATCTCCGAAAATAAGCATTATAGGACATAAGTTGAATTTTGATGAACTTTTTTATTTATTTTTATGTGCAGAATATGCTGCCGAAGTTTCCGGAATACAGTTCTGAGCACCCTGTATAATAAAATATACATATATCTTTTTAGTATATTGAAATCATATAAATATAAATAAATTAATGAATAAATATAAACTCAGGTACTTACCGGCTGGTTTAGGAACGTTTCTTTTAACTTGCATCCATTTGTAGGTTGGCAATGCTGGTTGTTGTTGCTGACCAGGACCAATGCCGTGCATTCCTGGATGTTGCCTCAGTCTTCCATCGCCTATCATCTCCTCTTTATATCTACAATAAAAAAGTCAGAACTATACAAAAAAGATAGTGTGTACACTACGTGCTCATATTTGAAGTAAAACTTCTTACTAACAGCTATTAAATTGAAGGATTTGAAGGACATGTTTGAAAAAGTGTAATGTATAATGCCATTCTAATAAATAATATTTTCTTGCCTTTAGCTGTGTATTTTTTCTAATTTCGAAAAATCGAAAGTAAAGAAAAAAAAATTAAAAAGAAAATTGTTTTGCTTGTCGTAAACAGCGTTGTTACAAGGGCAAAAATTTTTGTACTATAAATGGTGTCGAAATTGTACTTTTTTAAGTGGGATTGTACATTTTTGGTGCAAAAATGTGGGGTCATGTGATCTCTCTATTTACCCCATTTTGACCAAGTTTTGGTACGTAGGGTGCATCCACACTATCCTAAAACAGCGGAATGGCGTATTGGCTTAACGATTTTGAATCGATTTCCTGCAATTCTATTGGCTGAAATTTTTGCCAGGTGAATTTGACAGATAAGATTTCTGACAGATGAATTTTTCAGCCAATAGAATTGCTGGAAATCGATTCATGTCGTTACGCCACCGCCGCCGATCCGCTTTTTAGGATAATAATGGATGCACCCCTCACAATATACACCATATGCTGTCCTCCCCTTTCACGCAGTTGAGCAGCTCTGAACTGTTCAAGAACGCGATACTCTCCCCTCCATTCAATTGAGTCATAAAGTTAAGAACTGGTTCCGCGCAATATGGAGACAATCCAGGCTATCTCGCACAGCTCCTTTTCAGAACCGTTCTTGAGCAACCCAGGGCGTAAAGCTCTGGAACTTGAAATTCGCAAATGGAGGACAGCAATACAGAAGCTACAAAGAGCTTTGAATAGCATTGGTTAAATGGGAACTCACAATAGATCTCTAAGGTCGCCAGTGATTAGCCCCCCTCCTACTCACCGCATGGATATCAAACTTACGTTTGACATCCGTGCGGCTTGAACAGCATTTCAAGTGATGTATAATTCTGGGCCTCTGCTCCTAGCGACCTGCATTTCAAATCCACGCATCGCGTATCACCGTTCGTCTAAAAATTTGTACGTGGGTTTAAGTTTGGGTTAGTTTGGGTTTGAGAAGTAAGAATTGTACATTTTTTCTTGCAATTGTACCTATGTACTCCTTGACTATCAAATGTACCCAAAATAGTACAATTGTACCTATTGTAACAACACTGGTCGTAAAGGGGGAACCAAGCTCCACTCCCACAACTGGTTTACCTACCCTTCATCAGGTGGGCTGTCAAGGGGCTGGTTCTCACCGATACGGCAAGTAAAACTTCTTCTATATCAACAGACGATGTCGTAAAGTGTCGGTGAGATATTAGTGCATAGTCCCGTCAAAAGATAGTAAAGAGCGTTTTTCGGCCCGCTCAAATATATATGAAATGAACAAAATTCTTACAGCTTTAGTGTATATTAATAAATAATATTTTCTTGCCTTTAGCTGTGTATTTTTCTAATTTCGAAAAATCAAAAGTAGAGAAAAAAATAAAAAGTAAAGAGAAAATTGTTGGACAGCCCACCTGATGAAGGGTAGGCCCAGAAACCGGTTGTGGGAGTGGAGCTTGGTTCCCCCTTTACGACAAGCAAAACAATTTTTTTTACTTTTTATTTTTTTTTCTCTATTTTTGATTTTTCGAAATTAGAAAAAATACACAGCTAAAGGCAAGAAAATATTATTTATTAATATACACTAAAGCTGTAAAAATTTTGTTCATTTCATATATGCCTCTTTGAATATAAATATTATTTTCAATCTATTTCTGTAATCTGTACCTTTTCTGTACTCCCAGCGGGCGTAAAAAGAACAGTAACAGAAACTTTTTGGAGAAATGAATTCGTCACAACGGTATAGTAAAAAGAAAAAAAAATGAAGTACCTGGATAAATGCTGGAACTCCATACAGGACGCGTTCGCTTGCGGCGACATTAAATGCGGATGGACGTGGTACGACCCCTCGCCATGCTCCAGCTGGTGTCCGTGGTACTTTGTTTCGTGCAGATACGGATTCTGATCACCCGATTCATCGTGGTGACGCAACAGGAGCTCGTGGGTACCCCTGGAGTACGTTGGGTCGCTGTAACCAGGTTGTTGGTGGTGGTGGTACAAGGAAGAACTGTTGGAGTTGGCGTAGTCTAGGTTGGTGTAGCTCAGACCGGTCTCCGTGCTGATGATGGAGCTGTCTTGGTGCCCGGACTGATGGGGGTAGTAATTGAGGTCTTGAGGGGAAGGAGGGGTATCGACGCCGGAATCGGTGGAAGCACCTCCAACGCCTGCAAAAAATTAAAGTCTTTAGTAAAAGATGTTTTGAGTGCTTTTTCTCTTTAATGAGAGAAAACAGAAATGAGTGTTTTAAATTCCCTGACCGGCACAATAAGTGGACACCTTAAAATGTTCATGTATCTTAAAGTTATAATTTCAATATATTTTCAATTCGTTTTTTAAATTTCGACAGTAGAGCTCTATACGGCAGAAACATGTCTCAAACGTATCGGTCCTTGAAAAAGCTAACTGCGAGAGTATTGAAGTCATGGTTATAAAATACCGCTTAAGATGGGCTGGTCACGTATGCAGAATGCAAGAAAACCGCATACCAAAATCTCTGCTTTACGGTGAACTTGTAGACGGTAAGAGGAGGCCGGGTGGACAACTGAAAAGGTACAAGGACATTTTCTACAAAAACTTAAAGGGGATTAACATGCAGAATGAGAGAACAGCGACAACCAAAAAGTAAAGAAGCAACAAAGCTGAGATTTTTGAATGTCTGGAGTGCGGTAGGCAGATAACATCACGTATCGGGCTTTTCAGTCACAGAAAAGCTCATGAAAGAAAACGCCTTACGTGACCATCTTCTGATGTATGTCGAATACTCGTCACCGAGTAATATTGTATGTATGTATACGGCAGAAATCAGAACTTTCCGGCTCTGTATATATTGTACATTATATTTTTCTCAGGTACGAAGTTTGTGTGATGTAACGCTGCTTTTGGGTAGTTAAAAAGTTTGGGCCGAAAAAATGCAATACACAAAGAATATCATAATTGCGTGGTTGTTGGGTGCAATAAAAGTCAATACAACTCTCCCGGAACAACATTTTACAGCTTCTCAGCTTTATCACAACGGTTTGGCCAAAAGCAAAAATAAATTCAGGCAGTTCGAGAAAAAAAGTGAGCTAACAAAAACAAAGTGTCCTTTAAATAATGAAAAATTATACAGGGTTGTTCACCACATACGACACGGAGTATTGTAGCTAAACGATGAGATTTTTACAAATTGTAAGTTTAGGGTTCGATGAAGGACTATTAGAGGTACAATTTAAAAATAATTTTACAAGATACAGAGTGTCCAGAGAGTGATACAGGGTGTTACATTTTTAGTTTCTACGATTAAAATAAAGGTAAATTTGATTAAGGTTTATTATACTTAAACCTTGCCGTTTTTGAAATATTTTCAATTTTGTGAATTTCGCAGTAATTAAAATTTTAAAGCTTCATTTTCCGCGGGTATCGTTTTAATACTAAATATTACTGAAGTTTATTTACTGATCAGTTATTGTGTTGCAGTAATAAAATAATACTACCTTATACAGAGTGCCTAAAAATTTATTTTTAAATATTAAAGCTTCAAACGGCAATAACTTGTTTAATTTAAATGGAACACCCTATATATTTTACGAGAATCAGATGCACAATTTAATTGTCTATCAAATTATATTATACCATTTTTTACCTATCTCTTCAATCTTCCGTAGAAAATGCATTTTCTTGTAATTTAGAACTCATTTATCAATATACCCATGGACTATTGACATTTTAAATTATTTTTAAAGATGTACCAAATTTTTAAAGAGTACAGATACTAATATTGTCGATATAATTTGTTTATTTCATTAAAAAATAAAAAAAAAAAACTGTTTAAATATTTGTTAAAGAGGATCAATTAATATGATTCCAGTATTCAAACTACATTAACTGACTGTTTGCGTTGATTAATAATAATTGCTCCAAATACTAAAAACTGAATTTTGTATGGGCATTAGACAGTGTGGATAAAAGTAACACCTTAAAAATGATATTTCATTTTTTTAATAAATGCTTATTTATAACAACAGAGACTTTAATTTGATAACTTATTATTATATTGATTTCTGACTCAAATCCACATTTATTTATAATAATTTATTAACGAACACAATTAAGTATGTAATTAATTAGTATATGGGCGGAAATAATGGTGTTATATTTAATTAATGGTATACTCTTTATAAAGATTTAAATAGTTTTCTTTTTGCATATGGGGTTAGTAATATTATCGTTTTGCTAAAAACGATAATATTACTAGTCTGTACATTTTGTACATTTGTTGCTTTTAAAAACAATCTAAAATGTCAATATTCCATGGATATATTGATAAATGAGGTCTAAATTATAAGAAAATGCATTTTCTACAAAAACTTGAAGGGATAGGTAAAAAATGGTATAATACAATTTGATAGACAATTTAATTGTGCATCTGATTCTCCTAAAATATACAGGGCATTCTATTTAAATTAAAGAAGTTATTGCCGTTTGAAGCTAATAATTATTTAAAATAAATGTTTAGACACTCTGTATAAGGTAGTATTATTTTTATTATTGCAACACAATAACTGATCAATAAATAAACTTCATTAAATATTTAGTATTAAAAACATTGATACCCTTGGAGAAATGAAGCTTTAAAATTTTACTGCAATTTCACAAAATTGAAAATATTTCAAAAACGGTAAGGTTTAAGTATAATAAACCTTAATCAAATTTACCTTTATTTTAATCGTGAAACTAAAAATGTAATAATATACAGGGTGTTCCATTTAAAAAAATACAACTTTGATATTTTTTATTTATTTGGGACACTCTGTATCTTGTAAAAATAATTTTAAATTGTAGCTCTAATAGTCCTTCAACGAACCCCAAACTTACAATTTGTAAAAATCTCATCGTTTAGCTACAATACTCCGTGTCGTATGTAGTGAACAACCCTGTATAATACCTATATAAAATATAATTTCAATCAACTAGTGCTTAATTTTTTATAAACGTGTTTTAAAATTGTAATTTAAAAAAAATTCGTCAGAGTCCAGATAACGTTCGTCCCAGTTCGATCCAGTTCGTACTTTTGTCCTTAGAAGTAAAAGTGCTTCACTTTTATGCCTAGTCATTAAAATGACGTTTTTATATTGTCAATCGCGTCGCAAAAATTAATACTTTTATGACGTTTGAAAAATAGTATATTGTTTTATTAGGAGTAAAAATGACACTTTATCACTACTTTGTGTGGCTTGACATGCAGCCGAAGCACAAAAAGTCATTTTTACTCCGAACAGAACATGCTATTGTTTTTTCAAACGCCACAAATAATTTTTAAAACAATTTCAAACGTTCCAAATAATATAAAAAGGTTTAAAACTCATACCTCGAGAAACTACAGTTACGCTCGCTGAATTTGACACTTTATGTCAGTTTAATAATATATTTCTGTACTTTTATGTTTAGGCGAAAATGTACTTTACTTTTATGCCTAGGCGTTAAAATGACTTTTTTATTTTCAATCATGTCGTAAAAATTAATACTTTTGTGACGTTTAAGAAAAAAAAACCTTTTTTATACGAATCTGAATTATTATTTATGTTTCAATATATTTTAACAGTAAAATTACATTGGTTTCTTGTTTATTCTACATAATAAAGTAACTCTTTAGGGCAATGCCAAACCTAAAAAAATTATGTGAAAATTCACTCCTATTTTTAAAAAGAAATGCACTTATTTACTAACATCCTGTATGTATTTATATAGAGTAACCAGATATATTCGGCCAGTTATAAACAGTACCGTTTTAGTACAGTAGATACCTCATAATTATTTCTATTTATAAAAAAAATAAAGAAACTGAGATTCGTATACTAAAGAATTATGATTTATTTAGATATCGATATTCGAAAAAAATTGCCAACAATTGACTCTAGTAGAACAATTTTTTCAGAAAATCTTACGAAAATATACAAACAAAATATAAATAGTAGTAATTAAACAAATTAATTTTTAAATCTCTATATTTGTATATTTAATATACCTGTTATTAATGTTTCAGTTTTATCATTATAGGAAGGAATAAAAAAAATAAAATGCTTAACGTTACTATTTTTAAAATCTACTGAAGGAAACTACTTAGTGGCTCTTAGCATTTATCCAAAATCAACAAAAACAATTTGTTGTTGTAAAAATAACAACAGTGTACCAATTTTCCTAACAAATATAAAAAATATCAATATCATTTATGTATCATATGTTGTTATTTGATTTATGAACTTGTTGGACTATCACACAAACTTTTTTTTAAGAAATTTATGTTGCAGATTAATGTTGTTCACTAAGCCACAAATAAGTTTAATCTATATTTGATAGACCTTGTACAAGGTGTGTTTTGAATTAACTGTCGTTATTTATTCAAATTGTCTAGAAACATCCGATTTTAGTTACCTTGTCACGTAACAGATATATCTATTGATAATCTGTTTTTATCACTGTACGTGATCGGTATTTATTTGAATACAAACTATGTAATATATGAAATATGACACTAATTTATAAGAAGGTAATGAAGAGAAAACTATTGTTATACTCTCTTATATTTTTAGGTAAAAAATCGAATCTATAATCTGCTGATGATAAAATATGTTTTGGTTATATTATAGAAGATAATTTGTGCAAAGACGCAGAAGCGTGATGTCTTAGTGCGAGAACGGACAAAAAAGGGGTACTTGCTGCACGACAAAATTTGATCGTATTTTCAGACTTCAAAAGAGAGCAGTTCGATATTTATTGGGACTGAACAGTAGAACTCACTGCCAGGATTTCTGTAGAAATTTCAAAATATTGACTCTTCCTTCTTTATTCATTTTTGAATCCGTTTGCTTAATCCGCAAGCGCATATCTGCTATTCCCGAAATGCCATCTCATAACTATCCACTCAGGAATGCGGAGCACGATCTTTATCTGCCAACCCCGAGCTCAGAACTAGTTAAAAGTTCAATACTGTACAATGCCAAAAAAATGTACAATCGTCTGCCTTTGAATATCAATTCGCTTTCATTCTTTCCCGCATTTGGCAAAGCTCTGAAATCATACTTACTGGAGAGAGGCCTATATGCGGTGACACCTAGACGACATATCACCCTCGGACATAACGGCCTATGTTAAAAGGCTGGGTCTTGAGGGTGAACTTTAATGCTCTTTTTCTATTAAAGAGTTTGTAGAAACTGAGCCACAATAGGCCCTCGCGGCCTCAGTGGAGGGTCCCACCTGGGACTCCCTCTTAGTAAAATACAATACCAGAATAGCAGGATGCCTGAATGACACAATATGGGGAATAAAAACATTGAGGTGGAAACTAAAGCAAGAATTTACAAGGCAACGGTACGACCAATAATGACATATACTGCAGAAACTCGACCTGATACAGCGAAAACTAAACAACTACTAGAGGCAACCGAAATGAGAGTACTACGCAGAAAAGCTGGAAAGACGCTTCTGGACAGGGAGATAAATGAAAGCATAAGAAGAGCATGCAAGGTGGAAAATGTGGTACTGAGCAGAAAGGAAGAATGGAACGAGCACATCAGCAGAATGGACAACAGAAGGAGAGTGAGAGTTGCACGCGACAAATCACCGCTAGATCGCAGAAGCTTAGGACGTCCACGAAAACAATGGAGCGACAACTTGTCAGACTGACCGGTAGAGACGACGAAACCAAACATTCGATTCGCCCTAGTATGAAGAAGGAAGAAGAAGAAGAATTTGTGCAAATCTAAAAATAGTAATTTTAGCTTTAATACATGCTTAGATTTTCATTTTCATTCATTTTATTGTTTTCGGTTATGTATGAGCTTTTTCAAAATATGGAAAAACTGATAAATAACAAAAAAACACTAAAAAACACCTTTGAAACGTGGTACTACAGGAGATTGCTTAGAATTCTCTGGATCGTGATGAGAACTAGTTAGTCGATACTGAAAGAGTTAAACGTAACCATCAGACTATCGTCGTTATGCATGAAGAGGGTGTTGCAGTATTTTGGACACCTGGCTAGAAGACGAAATGACAATATAGACAGGCTTATAGAGATGGGAGAAGTACAGGGAAAGATAAGTAGAGGCCAATTGCCTATGAGATGGTCTGATCAAATCAAACAAGTCACAGACCGGCCCCTTCACTCATCGGGAAATGTCGAAGAAGACAACAGAAAGAGGAATAGAGGCATTTCAAAGAGGTCACGATCCTCATGACTGAGGAAACGAGCAGAGAGAGAGGGACATGCTTAGTTAAGGAATATCTTAACCGTCTAAAAAGAAGTTAAGCACAAATTAACGAAATAAATACAGCCAGCAATAAAGTAGGTTCCAAAATGAATTTAGCAGAAACTAAAGTAATGTACAACGAACTAGTAAACAGAAAAAATATTCTAATAAATGACACAACACTGGAGATAGTAGGTGGACCTCCAGAACAACAAACTGTGAAGTTTTAAACAGAATGAGAACTCGTGCACACCTAACAGGCACAATTAGAATCAAAAAGACTTCCTACCTTGGACATATAATGCGGCACTCAGAATATGAAGAAATACGGCTCATAATAGAAGGAAAAATCGATTGAAAACGTAGCATAGGGAGGAAAAAGAAATCATGGCTACGTAACATAAGAGATTGGACCCACACCGACGGAAACACCCTTATTTACCAAGCTCTGCACAGAGAGTCATATGCCATATTAATCGCCAACCTCAACAGAGAAGGCACCTGGTGGGAGAATAGGACACTAATACACAGCTCGGGATCTCTACTACCGGGAATCGACAGAAGAATTAAGTTAGCATGGAGTACTTATGAAAGAAACTCAGTCATATTGAAATCTAGAATGCCACTTTATCTAAACAAGAATACATTCGACCAATGTGTACTATACCAGTCATGACCTATGCATGCAAAACCTGGACACTTAAAACGGGTATTATAAGGAAACTGCAGGTCATACAATGCTCAATGGAACGAAATATGTTGGGAATAACCAAGACCTTTAAACTGTTGAACTTCATTGGCAGCGACTTCTTCATGCAATTTCACATTTCATAAAAATAAATGTCATGATGGAAAATAATTATGGAAGCCATTATTATTTTTTCGTTATTTGTTATTTACCGTGCGATTTGCCTTTTTTAGTTAAATTCCAGAACGCAATCAACTTTACTGAATAAAATAGTGGGTTTATACATCAAAATTTTCGAGCGCCTCTGAAAATATTTCAAATTATTATATTATTTGCAATAGATACTCATGTTTGTAATTAAAAAATAATAATAATTTTAAAATATTAGTCCACCGTCAGGAATAACAAAATAACTAAGGAAAAAATCTTTAATCTGGGTATATTTAGCTTAAAAACGCATAATGTTTGAGCCATTTGGCTGTTCGTCTAAAAATTCATGAAAAAAATATGGCCGTTTAATCCGAAAAATACTTTATAGTTCCATATGCTTCCACAAAGTGCCGGGAACAATAACATATTAGGCCACCCCTACCCGTTTGAACCTTTAAAATCTTCGGATTGATAAAGTCACAATTGTAGCTATCCAAAGGCGACTTACTATACATTCCATTGGTGCTACTATAACGTTCCGCCTTGTCCTTTGAAGTTATTTTTTACTTATTGTGCGTTTTCTATTATTAGTGTTTCTATATTATTCAGAGCTACATGAGGTATAGAGTATTTTAACGTCCACTCTTTTAGCTCTTGTTTTATATTGTTGTTGGTTCTCAAATTAGTTCTCCTCTGAGATTCAGTTTCAGATGAACTAACACTACATTCATCTACAGAAACAGCTTCAAAAATGTCTCAGTCACTACCTGATTTATGATGTTCATCAGTAGGATTATAGAAAGATGTAGTTTTTGTTTCTGATGTTGATGCATCGGCTCGCAGTGATTCATTTTGTTTAATTCTTTGGTAGAAATCTAAATTTCTTTTTATTCACATTAAGTTTTACAACATTTTAGTAAAGCTTAAAAGCAAGTAAAAGAAAACACTAAAATAGAGCAGCAAACGATGCAATCTGGTATATTAAGTTACGGTTACTATAAAGTAGCTGTTTTTGACCCCCGTGACTTTTTAGTGGCAATGGATGAGCGACGGCTACTTTATAGTGACCTAGAAAGGTAGCAATAACCATTTTGCTACTTTCAATGCTACTATAAATTAGAAGTAACTAGGTGTCGTGGCCGCGACTACCCCGTAACTTAAATTGTTACTATAAAGTAACAAAAACGTAATGGAGGCATTATGGTAGCACTTGTTGGTAACCCCTACTTACAAAGTTACTATAAAGTTTTTGGTCTTTTATGGTGTCATATTCGAAGATTCGGGTAGTTCCAGCCACTTCTTTAAATTACATGTTTGCGACTTGCAATCGGGGTGTTTATTTTCCACTTTTATGGTAATTAGGGACTGGTCACTCTCGAAATATAATTTTAAGTGGCAGAGTGGGCCTAGGAACTATACTTTAGGGGCAGTGATATTTTAAAAATGACTGGGAACTATATTTGCTAGTTGGGCCTGTACTCTAGTGGTTATATGCCAGATCAACTGCCACCAGGGCCGGCTCTAGGTCTTATGCCGCCCTGGGCGATGAGTAATTTTACCGCCCCATGATAGGCGCCCTGATTCTCTTAGGGAAAATTTGAAGTCGAGATCGAGAAACAAACTTTATTTATATCAACATACAAAATCGGGTAACAAAATAAAAATCAAATATAAACTTAAAAAGTAAACTTAAAAAATGAATCAACGATGAAATTCTTAATTAAAGTGTTTTCGTGCTTTAGACGCAGCAAATTCAGTAAGTAGCTGATCAATTTTTAATTTTGATCCAAGTTCATGCTCAATAAGCCACTTAACCTTACTTGGCTCATAGTTGATCTCAAGTACGTTTTAATTAGTTTCAACTTGGAGAAACTTCTCTCGCCACTTGCAACAGTTATCGACAATGTTAATAAGATCCTGAAGGCTACAACATTAGGGGCAATATTTAGTTGAATCGCCAATTTTAAGATTTCAATGGGAGTTTGTTTGGGTTCCACTAACGTACACAACACAGAGAGTTCATCAGCCAGTTCTGTCGCGTTCACGTCTAAAGCATCTTCATGTTTAAGAATATGTCCTAAATCATGGCAAAAACTCAATACCTCAGCTGACGAAGATTTTTGAAGCAAATGAATATCATATAAAAAGTGGAAATATTTACTGTGCTCTTTTATTTGCTCGAAACGCTGATCGAGAGAGTTTGCAGCTGCGTCTAATATTGGAAAAAAAAATCTTTTCTTTTGGGTCAACTATAAGTTCATCGGAAGCTTCGTAATCAAACTGACGTTTTACTTTACGTGTACGAGGTCTAGTTTTAGTTTCTGGAAAGTGGGCGTCTACATCAATCTCTGTTGCTAATTCTTTAGCATCTACCAAAAAACGGTTGAATGCGTTGTCAGAGCGAAGATTGTTGATATATGTCTTTGTTTTATCCAAAATATTTATTGTGTTTTTGTAAGTCCAACTGCTTGCTCTGTAATAATTTACTTATTGGATTTATGTGATTTAAGACGTCGTACCAAATTATAACAGAGCATAAAAATTTAAAATTCTTCAGTTGTTCCAGCAAACCTGAAGCTTCATTTCTTGCCGAAATTTCGATTTCAGGATTTTCAAAAATATTTAGCAGAGCATCATAGATTTCGCCAATTTGATATCTAAACGGCTTAACTGCATCTACTCTGCTTTCTCGTACTACTTAGGGGCTTCAAAGTAAGAGAAGAAATATGTCTCTTTAGGGTATCCCATCGTTGTGCGGATGCTGCAAAGAAAACATAAGTTTTTTGGATAATTCCAAAAAAAATTGTGGCTTCCAAAGAGGTCGATGCCATATCATTAACGACTAAATTTAAAGAGTGACTGCTGCAAGGAACAAAAAATGCCCGTGGATTTATGTTACGAATTCGGCTTTGCACACCTGCCCGTAAACCCCTCATATTGGAGCCATTATCGTATCCCTGACCCCTCATGTGTTCTATTGGGATTTGCATTTCACTTAGTTGATTAATTAGTATCTCAGAAAGTTGAAGACCGGTTGCTTTTTCAATCGGAACAAATCCTAAAAAGTGCTCACATATCTTCACATTGACTTCGTTTCCTACTTTGGAGACAGAAACAAATCTGATTATCATTGTCATTTGCTCTATTTTGCTGAGGTCTGTTTCGCTTCATTGACCTGAGTAATTATATGTTTTTTTATTTCCTCTGATAGTAAGGTGATAATTTCATTCTGTATATTTTTGCACAAATAATGTACTTTTCTGGTATCGTCACGCATAACTCGATTCACGTGTTCTTCCATTATTGGGTCAAATTTTGCGAGTAGCTGGACTAATTTAAGGAAATTTCCATTATTATGTTCGTAAAGTTTATCAGAGGAACCTCTAAAGGCCAAGCAACTTTCACCTAAGCATTGGATAATTGATATAATTCGCTGTACAACGCTGTTCCAGTGTTTAGTTTCAGAATCAATTAATCTTTGGATCAAAGCGTCAATAACTTGCATCTGATTTAACCTTATAGATAGTTCTGACCAGGATTTTTGGGCTAACATGTGGGCAATTGATAGTTCATGTTTTTTCAATGTAACTCCAGTATGTTTCCAGTTGTTGAATCCTTCATTAGATAGATTAGTTTTATTTGAATGAGCAAAGAGTTTACAACAAAAGCAGAAAAGAACATTTTTAGAAGTTGAGTATATTAACCAATTTCTTTTGACGGATTCTCCGTTGCTTAAGACACGGTTAAAATTAAATGAGGTAAATTTTCTCCCGTTTTTATCAAGGGGAAATCTAAAATTGGTTAGTGCTGGTGGTAGCCCTCTCTTCACTAAAAAGACTCTATCTTTATCCATAATTATTTCTGGCCATTTGGCTGGATCAGGATCGATTACTAAATTATTAGTTTCTTCATTACACTCGGGGTATGATCTCTACTAGTGGAAACCTGTCTAATCATTGTCTTATTTTCATCATAATTAAGATTTTCGACTACTGATGATGTACTCGACGTTGCGCTGACAGAGGTTGATCTTCTGGACCTTTATTATTTCTCTTCTTTTCTAGGAAACTTCTATTGTTCTCTCTCTCTCGCGCAATGCATTGTCTTTCTTAATCAAATTTGTTCACTTATGCCCGAGGCTATGCAACACAACACACATGAGCCTTTTGTGGGTTGTCCCAATCATGCATACAAAGTTCGCATAACAATAAGCTTATTTAAACAATGTTTAGTATCGGTTCTATTTATGTTATTGATGTCATTTTCTTTTCAAATCTTTGGCCGATGTTAATAAAAATATTTACGAAATTTTTGAGTTGTAATTGATTTGCTACACCTGGATGTGCAGCCCCTAGCAGGCGCCGCCCCGGGCGGCCACCCACTTCGCGCCCCCATTAAGCCAGCCCTGGCTGCCACCTCAAAAATATAATTTAATTAAAATTAATAACTATACTCACCATATAAATAAGTTCCATCCTCGAAAGGACTCGTCGCATGGTACCCTCCCGTTCCAGGGTACCCCCCATTGCCACCAGCACCACCACCTCCCGCACTTACACCATATTGGGGATGGTTCCCCATCGAATGACTAGTTAACTCAGTAGTACCGTTACTGTAACCGTAATAGTTTGAGTCCGTGGCGTTGTAAGTAGTACCATGTTGATTAGGATGACCGTACATAGCACCAATGTCCATCATGATCATGTTTCACACCAGAGTAGTACCGTCCTGCTTGTGTCACTTTTTCAACAAAAAAAGCAAACAAGAAAGATTTATTTTGGAGGTTTTAAGATGATGGTAGTCTTCATGTTAAAAACGGTGCAGCAGTACTTGATGGTTTATATTAATTAGGATTTATATCTTCATAGTCCACGTTAGTTTTTGAAGTTCTGAGTTCTTTTTTAGTAGTTCACAAATCACTTTTCAATCCAAAAACGTCACAGTTTTTACTTTTTCGTCCGAATAAAAAAACTAACGTGCACGCGACTCTCACACCTGGCCTATACCTCGCGTCGAACTAAACCAACCTAACCAACAATCGTTGGCGCTGTTCCAACCAGCCGATGGGCGTGGCTACAGGCGAGATTTACACGCTCGGTAGTCCGTAAGGCTCCGGGCCAATGAGAACGTTGCCTGAGAAACGCAGGGAGATGCGCGAGTTGCCATTGGCCAGCATCCAGCCATCATTGCTGAATAACATTTCAATTTGGCTGAAGGGTACGAGTGTCAGCTACCGTATGTGACATGACAGCTCAACGTGTGAGCCGTATACGTTTTCCAGGAACGTGGGACTTGGGGCTGCATATACGGTGGCATGTTTGTTGCTAGGTTCTCGAAAAAGAAATATGGCGGTGCTCGTGTTGTTGTTGCTATGGTGTTTTATGTTACTTATAGACATTATCAGGGAGTAAATTTTAATATAATAGGAAACATTTTTTCTCGGTTTTTAAGTCTGTTTTATAGAGACTTTACTTTCTTGAGTGTAGTTAAAAAAGGTAATAGATGGTTTTCTGCTTTGTGAATTTTGAAACGTTGCAGTATTCTGGTTTTCATTAATTCAAAAAAGAGACAGACGAGTGGAAAAAGTAAATGGATGGTAATACTTAAAAATGTTACATACAAAATAGAGAAATATTATTATGAAATAGGGTGAATATAGGTACCTACCAGTGGTCGAACAGTTTTGAAAAGCTGATGAGTTTCAATTGTTGATTAAATTTTCTTTTTTCCATAGCGACTGTTAAAATTGCCTTATATCTATCAAAAATAGTAGATAAAGTAGTACTTTAACCGCAAGGGTAGATTAAATGATACTTTAACAGCGAGGATAGGTTAAAAACTTTATTTCTTTTCGCACGTTTTTTAATTGCTTCCATTTTTGAAAATGTTTGTATTCCTTTTCATAAGTTATTCGGGATTCAAATGGAACTAGTTTGGATATGGCGTTTGTCGCCTCAGCCTGAAAATCTGTTGGTAATTTACTTATTTCGTTTTGAGCCATTTCTGGCTTCAATTCTATCAGCAATCGACACGAAAGAGAATTAAAAAATATTGACTCAAAACTGACAACTAAAAAGGCAGCTTTATTTATTTGTCAAATTACATAGAAACCAACGCCAACACAGCACAATATTTTTTTCTACTCGTAATAAATTCCTTGAAATAATAATTTCTGAATATTTTTTAAAACGTAACTCGCTATGGAAAAAAAATATTGTTTTATACACGACGAAAAAATTTCATTTTCGTCTCCCGAAATTAATTCACTCGCGATTTCATCGTTCGTGAATTAATCGTTTCGGTCGACGATAAAATACCATTTTATCGTCTTGTATAAAAAATCACTATTATAATAACTATTATTGATGGCATGGAAATGAAATTTTATGAAATGGATAGTGTGGTTATTGGGCTACACGTTAAATGTAACAGTTTTTTTCATAAACCTACCAATAATTTTTGTGATTGCGTGATTCTGCACAGTCACGTAGGTATTTAAGATAATATAATTTTAAGCAAATTTAATCATCTTAAACATTATATACCGTTTATTGTTGTCTGTTGTCTATATGAAAAAATCATCTTTAAACGATACCAACGGCAACGGCGCGGTTCATAAAACCATGCTTCCATTATTAAACAGAGTTTTCAATTTTTCTTCTTCTAGATATAATTTTTTCAACTGTATTAAGTAACACCTAAGTAACACCTTGGAAAACGGCTAAGTTTTCAATCCAGGTAACAATTTTTTTTCAATTTCTCTGGTTAAACCAAGTTCTGGTTCCATTTGTTTGCATACGTCGCACAGTGGTCATTTTAATTATTAATCTTGGAAATAATAATTACATTTTGACGATCAAACTGATTTAGCTGATACACTTACCGGTTAAAGTTCATGAAATAAGGAGGCTATGGCAGACATTTGTAAGCTATTCCAACTATGTTTTTTGTTTTTTCGGTCTGTCAAAGTCATGATCCAGGTATATTGGACGTATTTTAAAATCCTGCTTCCATTTCGTTTAAAAACTTTAGTACTAAAGTGGTTTAGTTTTGATGGATTTTTTTGTGTAATTACTAAGAAAAGTAAGCGCTATTTTTCAGTAATATTCAATTATATTTGTGTAATAGTTTTATGCTAAATATAGGCAATTAAAATAGGGTATCTAATTTTGTTATTCATATAAATTATTTCTAAACAAATAATTGTCAGCGTACCCGCTTTTGTCTGCATTGATTTTATGGTTCCTATATACACTGATAAAAAAAGTAGACTTGAACTAAAGTCGTCATCGTTTTTGAAAAAAAAAATTAGTGGAAAGAGAATTTATTTTGGCGTAAAAGAAAATATTTTGCCTGAAGAAACACTCTCTTAACTGAAGAAAACTTCTTATCTTGAAAAATTCGAAAATTTCTCTTGAATCTATTTTCATTCAACCAAGTTACTTTGTTTTAAGATAATAACAAAGATACGCTAGGAAGTACTTCATTCACGAAACATGGCTATTTTTCCAATAGCTAAATACTCTTTTGATGAAAAATAATAACGACACGGTGAACAAGACGATGACGAAGGACGGTATATACTATAGGTATACAATCAGTCGGCTCCGATCAGTCGCCGGCGACTTTAATCGCACGTCGCATTTCATAGGTCGCACATCATAGTACGCACGGATTTTGTTGCTTGTAATTTTCCACTTGGAATTTTGCATAATTTGCTTTTTAAACGCATATCGTATAAAATTAGTGATCGTTATTAACATGCATTTGTCATTTTTTATGGACACATTTTAGGATATATGGATTATATAAAGGAGTTTCTGAAAAAATGGAAATTAGAGCATTTATTTGCTATATTTGAAGGTAAGAGACATTTACCTAATGCACCTGTTTAGATAATGCATGCGTGACTATAGATAGAATAAGAATATAGGTATCGATTTTGTTATGCAAATAATTATAAAAATTTTAAAATTTCACCAAATTTGGCACAAAAATATTGTGGCACCAGAGAATCTGGCCATTAGTTTTTGGTGGGGGTGGAGGGTTGGTAAGGGCGTATGGGAGGGGGTTAACAATTTTAAAAAATCGTAACTCCAAAATTACAGTAGCTAGCGAAACGCGGTTTTCAATTTAAGATTAGGAATAATATTTGCAACAAAATTTGTAATAACATCAAAATCAGTCAAAGTCGCAGCTTTAGAGATAAAAAAAATTGGAAAAATTCCTTTACTTTGAAACTAAAGAAACTGCCTACCAACTTTTTATTTACCATATTTTAGTATGGGCGGCTATACGTGGCTCCCGGCGCCAATTTTTGTCTTATATAGTTATAGGGGTGAGCCACTTTTGGGAATCACCCGGTATAGTTACAACTTCGTCACATTTTTTGTCAAATTAACTTAGAAAACCTAAAAATCAAAAAATATTATGATAACACTATTTTTTCTTGTGGTATAATTTGTAAATTATTTATTATTTTCGCGATTTTCCCTCTTCTCGGACAGTTTGGACAATTTTTTCTAATGTATCTTTAATGTATTAATGAAAACTCCCTTTTACTTTAGGCTTCATGCTTGAAAATATCCAAAATCGCATAATAACTAGCGTTAGTCTGAACTCTCAATATGACGTCGAAAAGAGGCTTCGTCCGACAACTAAACACTACCAACAAATTTCGCGTTCCTGAGATAAAGGGTATTGACAGACAGACATACAGACAGACGGACGGACAGAAAACAAAAAAATCCTATAAAGGTTCCTTTTTTTCTTTTTGAGATACGGAACTTTAAAAGATACAATAATGAACGCATTTGAAATATCTAACATAGGAGTACGAATTACAAAACACTAACTCTAATATATCAATTATGTTTGATTATATGTCAATCCATTTCTTTAAACTACCAAAAATATCAGCGATAAGTCTTCGAATGTCAAATCTGTCAAATTTGTTTTCCTTAATGTGATGAATGCGATACTAAATAGTTTGTAACTATGTATTAATTTAACTAAATTTGATATAAATGAATGTGATCGAGTGCTGCTGTTTTTGAGCAAACAAAATTTAGAATAAATTTATAATTAAGTGCTTCAATTGTTTCAACTAGGTATTTCAACTAGAGTTGTGCATATTTGTTACATATTTAAAAATAATCTAAAATGACAATATTCCAAGGGTATATTCATGAATGAGGTCTAAATTATAACAAAATGCATTTTCACGAAAACTTGAAGAGATAGATAAACAGAGGTATAATACAATTTGATAAACAATTAAATTGGGCATCTGATTCACGTAAAATATACAGGATGTTCCATTTTCATTAAACAAGTGTTTGCCCTTCAAAGCTAGTAATTATTTAATAATAAACTTATAGCCATTCTGTATATAAGGTAGTAAAATTTTTATTATTGCAACACAAAATTTAGTAAATAGAAACACTTTAGTACAGTATTTGCTTTTATAATAATAATAATAGCTCCCGTATATAGCGTTTAACGCCTTGGGAGTAGCAAGGTACAGCTTGCCATACTAGAGCCGTTCGGTATACAAGGAAGGTAATGTGTAGCGATGGGAACGTCGAATGAATTAGACTATCGAATGTTTAATGAATGAATGATTTCAACTATCGAATGGTTTTATTCGAATAAAATCATTCATTCATTAGTATATATATATTATAATATATATCATTCATTCATATAGTATATATATATATATATATATATATATATATATATATATATATATATATATATATATATATATATATATATATATATATATATATATATATATAAAACTACTAAAGCATATGTGACAACCTCGCCGTGCGACTAAACGGTTATCGTTGAGCCACGACTATCGAATGTTTTTGATAAATGAAATTTAGTATTCGTTTGATTTTTGTATGCGTCAGTGCATTATTAATTCTTCGAAATTTTTCTTGATAAGTTTTGCTAAGATCGCTGTCGATCCTCATTTCCAAGCCAAACTGGACGATCTTTTTTTCTATGCAAAACATTGATGAATATATCGATGAATTTTATAAAATAAATCGATATATTTTGTCACCGTCCTTACATTCTAAATTTTATTTACAAATCTATAACTCTATGATCAGTGGCGGATACAGAGGGGGGGCCCATGGGGCCCGTGCCCCCCCTAAAATCTGTAAATTTGGTTAAATATTAGCCTTTTGGGTTAAAAATCGCACCCTAAAAAACATATTCTACGTTACTTTTTTTTGGGTCCCCCCTAAAATAAATTCCTGTATCCGCCCCTGTCTATGATTCGGACTATAACCAAGAATTTCATTGTCAAAACATATAAACCACGATATTTCTGGCACCTATAGTATGTTTGTGGTATGACGGACTAAATATTTTCGCAAAGAAAGCCGGGTAAGTGTGAGTCGCTAGCAAAAAATTTCTTTGAACAGCTTACGGAATCGTGCTAGAAAGTGTGTTATAAATCGATATAGTTACCCAAAATCCTGAACAGGATCAACTAAAAATATATTAATTTCCATATTACAGATAAAACACAATATGCAATCAAAAAATCTCATTTCACTGCTGGTTTTATCTCAATACAAACATTGTATGTTCTTTATCTATATATAATACCCAGTACCATAGAAAAGTTGCCTGTTGTCTGCTACCATATTTTCCTAATTCCTTATTTTAATGCGTAGATTTCGACAAAAAATGTAAAAGAATAACAAACAATCCTTTTTTCGATATTATAGCAGAGATTAGGCCATTATTAGAAAACTAATAAAGCTTTTGCTATCGAATATTTGTTTGCTTTCTGATAAAATTCAACGAAACTTAACGTATGTGTCCGCCTTTTTGGTGTATAATCCATTTTGCAAAGACCGCCTATCTGCTACGGCCAATTTTATTGGAAGTAGATAAAGTAGTTCTATATGATTTTATTCGTATTACGTCAGAGATTAGATTGTGTTTCTTTTAGCCATATTGTTTGAACGTGCATGGGTATAATTACAAGTACGGAATATATTAAATATTTTATTAGAATAAATTATTCGTATATTATTAGAATAAATTAATTATTCTAATAAATAAAACACTGGAAATAGTAGAAGAATATTAGGCTGGTCTGAACTGTATACCGGAAACTTCGGCAGCATATTCTGCAGATAAAAATAAGTAAAAAGCTTGTATTAATGTATGTCCTAAAATGCTTAGTTTCGGAGATACTTTATGTCAAATTTTTCCAAATAATTGCTGAAGTAACGTCAATATTTGGATGAAAATTGGTGTCTGGAAGTTTTTTGGCATGGGAAATTGGATTTTAATAATAATAATAATAATATTAGCTGCTTAGTTAACCGAGTACCATTACAGTATAACCTAACAAATAATATCAATATCCACTACCTTATCTTAAATTAATATATCAAATGTATAAATATAATAACAAAAAAAAAATAATAAAAAATACAAAAAAATATAAAAAATATAAAGCATTAACAAAACTATTAGTGTAACACATAGAGCACACATAGAGAACAATTAATACCTATAAGTACATTATGCAATAACATAAGGCAACAGGCATGTATTGGTGTTGATGAAAGAGAGCCAAGGAGAGGCATAGTTGGCTGGCTTCAAAAAAGTATACTCAACTCACATTATGGAATAATAAATCTCTGAACCCCGATCTAAATGAACCGAGGGACTTAGCTATTAAAGCACTTGGCAGGAATTATATAACGAGACCGCAGAATACGTAAATGATCGTCGATATAAAGAGGTCTTATATTGAGGTAGATATAACTGGTTAATATTTCGAGTGTCTCTGCTATGAACAGTTTGGCGCAGTTTTAATTTAGATTTTAAATATAATGGTGTCTGTAATTTAATTAGTTTGTGTACAAAGGTAGCCAAATGCAGTCTACGGCGTTCATACATATTAA
Source organism: Sitophilus oryzae (assembly GCF_002938485.1). Lineage (NCBI taxonomy): Eukaryota > Metazoa > Arthropoda > Insecta > Coleoptera > Curculionidae > Sitophilus > Sitophilus oryzae. Next base: position 5,047,608 of record NW_022146732.1, on the reverse strand, counting down.
GCCACTTCAATTCTTTAAGCCAAGGTGAGATATGCTCCCCTCTATCCAGAGAACAAATAAAACGTACACATGAATTTTTGAATCTTCTGTATTCTGGAAGAGGAGTGCACGTCAAGACAAGGTCCATAGACAATGTCAGCATAGTTGGCATGGCTAAGAACCAAACTGTCACATAGACTACGTTTCAATGCTTGACTCATAATATTTTTATTCCTATACAATCCCCTCAATGCTGTATTACTTTTCTGCATAATCGAATTGACATGATTTCGAAATCTCAAATCACAATCTAGAGCCAAACCCAAATTCTTGACAGTTTTTAATGGATGGATTGTTTCGTTATTCAGTTTAACAGATAATCCCTTTGCTAAGGGTACCCTACCAAAACAAATCATTTGAGTTTTGCCAAGATTCAACTGAAGACCATGATTCAATGAGTATTTACTTATTTTTTGATGTCAATATGACCCCTACTTGTAGAGGGCGCCACCTGCATATTTTTAACTGGTTTGCAGAGTAATAAATTTTCGTCCGTATACCTGTTTAAAACTACTGAGTAAAATAATATACATTTATGATTTTTTTTTATTAAAAAAGATCTCTTAATTCTTTTGAAGATTAATAACTTTTTGTCCGTACCTGTATAAAACTACTGGGTAAAAAAATATACATTTATGACGTTTTTTACATAAAAAAAGGTCTCTTGGTAAAAATCGCTACGAGCAATGGTTCTCGAGATATTTGGAATCGAAATTATCAATACTTGTAATCGTTGACATAAATTGCACAAGTTGACTAAATAATTATTAGACTGAAATCATAAATTTGAAATGCTTTTGTGTCAAAAGTTCAACAGAAACTGTTTTATCGTCATTGTTTCGCAGAAAATTTATGATTAATTTAAAAAAATAAAAATTTCCCAAATTTATTATTTTAGTCAAATAACTATCTACTCAACGTGTTTATGTTTTGTCAGTATAATGACATGTATTGACTATTTCCATTCTAAATATCTTGAGAACGGTTGCTCGTAACGATTTTTACCAAGAGATATTTTTTACGCAAAAGGTCACGGAAATGTATATTTTTTACTCAGCAGTTTTATACAGGTAGGAACGAAAAGTTATTACTCTTCAAAACAATTAAAACACATGTAGGTGGCGCCCCGTTCTGTTAGGAGTCATATTGACATCAAAATCAAATTTCTCATGTCAAAAAACTCCCAGGCACCGATTTTCATCGAAATATTGACGTTACTTTAGAAATTATTTGGTAAAATCGAAATAAAAATGAAACTTCTGTATCTCCAAAACTAAGCATTCTAGGACATACATTCATATACGAACTTTTTTCCTTATTTTTATCTGCAGAATATGCCGCCGAAGTTTCCGGAATACAATTCCGACCACCCTGTATATACTAGTTAGTTACTAGCGGTGAATTCACCAAGCCTATATTTCGTTCCTCTCAAGATCCCACGACTACCTTTCTTATTCATTCACAAAAATAATAATAGAATTGTCCGATCTCGACCGTCGATACTCTTATCTCTCACTGTTTCGATACCCATTGAAGGTTGTGGTCAATGTCGTACCTCTCTATCGCCGGTACCCATCTGTAAATAACCCATCTCCCTCTCCTTCTCTTATCTCCTTCTTGTCGCCCGTTTCTCGTTTCGAACTACATCAAAAATATTTTAATGATATGTTAATTATTATCGGTAGGATTCATTAATAAGTGACACGGCCGAACAGGACGATAAGGCCTTCCAGTCAACACTTCGACAATCGGTTATTAATATTTTTCGATATTTATTTTTCGAAAGACAGTGGCGTTACGGTAGCATTCAAGCGCTGTCAATGTTTCTGCAACTGAATAATTGAGCAGGTGGATAGCCGAGGTAAACAAGTACTATAAAATTTATATTATTGTTTATTAAGGAGGTGACAAGATGGCAAGGAATACCTTAAAATGTTGATGTATATTAAAGTTTAATATATTTTGGTCTAGTGGGCCGATTTTGATGATTTTTTAAGCAATCTGTAGCTACGTTATTTGAATTTTTAGTATCTTTTTATAAATTAAAAATGGAAGTTTCCATCTGTCAATTATACGAGGGAAAACAAATTGTTGATATTTTAGTAAAAGTTTAAAACACCCTGTGGAATATGATAACAAAACAAGGAATTTAAAAATCATTTTATCATCTAGTTAGGTCTTTTATCGATACTGGAATGGGACTATGTTTTACCATTCTGGTAATGCTGCATCAATAAGCTGTGCGAGATTGTTTCGACGAGCTCTAACCCTTCTTTTGAGCTGGTTCTACAAGTGTTCGATAGGGCTTAGATCTGCTGAACATGCAGGCCAGTCCAAAACTATGACACCTTCCGTTTCAAGACATTCTCTAGTCACTCTGCTAGTATGGAGAGGTGCACTATAGTGCATGAAGTTAAAATTATCCCTAATTGCAGCTCTCCAAAGACTAACGATTGGTTCTAGCACTAAATCAACATACCTCCGACCCGTTAAAGTTTGTTGAAGTCGTAACAATGGAGTTTATGCTCCTAGCATAAAATAATCCTCCCTAGAACATTAGTGTTCCTTCTTTATATTTTTGGTACAGATTTGGCAGCCTGGAGTCTCGCTCATCTTCCTGGAGCGCCGAGAACCCGAATTCGAGGTCTTAGGCCATTCTGGTCTCATCCGAAAAAAAGAACATTTTGCCAATTTTCAGTTATCCACTTTTGATGTTTGCCACGCCCTTTCCTAATTCGAAGTTCAATAAAACACAAGTTTACTTAATTGGGATGAGTTGCATAGGAGGCCACTAAGCTTTTTAATTTTAACAGCCGGGTGGTCGGGCTTCAAAGATATTAATAAAGGGCGCCACGAGATTATACTCTATGAACTCGGCAATAAAGATGTAACTATTAAGTAGACTTCAACACTAACCTCGAACTGTTGAGTGCAACTATCATAAACTTCAAATATTCTATAACTATTTGTACTTAAGTGACTCTAACTTAACTATGAGACTAGACTGCAAATAATACTACTAAAAATATTTAAGCAATTTATTGATATATCAAAAGGTTAAATGTATAAAAGAAAATGATGAAATGTATATGAAATGAAGTAAAGTTTAAATCGATAAGAATAAATGAAAAATGAAAATGGTCTAAGCTATACTAAAACTAAGACGTCATCCCCCTTAACTTAAACTAAGTATGCTCTAAGGGCGCAATACAAATAGCAAATCTAAACCTAACTAAAATCTAAACAGTCTTACTCTACTCGATGTGATATACTTGAAAACTTCCTCCGGCTGACCTACGGCGTATAGCTACAGGGTTGCTGGACAACCTTCGAGCACGAAGCCTTTTTCTTATGGTTTTAAATAATGGAATATCTTTTTGAGAGTCTGATTTTTATTTGTTTACATGATAATTTTGATACGTTTCAATTACAAACTTACGACTTGGAATGGACTGAATTAAATGTCTATGTCTAATGAAATATATATATATTATTTAGATACTATACAAACACAACAACCCAAATAAGAACAAACTTTACCTTAACGTAGCATCTTCGAACTACAACTATTCACCAAGGCGACAGTCTCAGCCCTCTGTTATTCAACACAATCATGGATCAAGTAATAAAAACCGTCAAGAATACTGGATTATGATATCGAACGGGAATGCATAAAGTAAACATATTATGCTATGCCGATGACGCAGTACTTATTGCAGAGTCAGAGGACGACCTCCAAAGAATGCTACAAGCTTTTAACAGACAGGCAGAAAAACTTAACCTGCAAATTTCCACAAATAAGACCAAATGCATGACCATTACAAAGGAGCCTCTACGCTGCAAATTGGTAATAAAAAACAATTTAATTAAACAACTATTGATCAGATAATGTAATTCGAATACCTCGGATGCAAAATTACAAGCTCAGGATTCCCGGAAGAAGAAGTAAGGAAACAAGCCAATAAAGCTGCCGCAATATCAGGACATCTTAAATACCCCATATGGAAAAACAAACATTTGAGTACAGAATGTAAGTCAAGAATATACAAAACCTGCATACGACCAGTGATCACATATGGTGCTGAAACCAGAGCCGAAATATCAGTAACAAAGAGAATCCTACGAACAACTGAAATGAAGACCTTAAGAATGATAACTGGATACACATTGAGGGACAGACAGAGAAATGTAGACATAAGAGAAAAGTGCCAAACAAACGACGTTGTCAGATGGATAAGGCAGAGAAGAAGAGAATGGAACCAGCATCTCAATAGAATGGGCCCCGACAGAATGGCCATAATAATTCGCAACAACGTACCCCATGGCAGAAGACCTACTGGACGACCACCTAAACGTTGGCAAGGCAGTTGGCAGTCAACCTCGCAAGAGTTGCTTAGACGAGGAGGAAACCGGAACTAAACAGGCCATACGCCTTCTAAAAGAAGAAGAAGACACTATTTTATTCACCTTTTTTCCATTTAGTACTTTGAATTTTGTGTATAGTTTAGATGCAAATATTTGTGAACAATTTGAAACAAATTTTCTTTCTTCAAGTAGGAGCCACAATCGTCTACTAATGCGGGTAAATACATAAGTCATCGCACGATGATTGATCATTACATTAGACAATTTCACGCATATTTTGCATGTAGTATAATTTTCAAACCGATTCATTTTTACAACAAAGAATTTTGTTGGGTTTTTTTTGTTGGTTTCAAGCTGCACAATATTCTTTATTACAACAAAACGCGAGTTTTTCTGATATTTTGAACTTTCAAAATGCGATGATCACAGCCTTTTATGATTGACGCAATTTTCTACCACTTGTAGTTACTCAAAACTTATGTGAAATTAAAGAATATATTGTGTTGTGTCTTGAGATGGTATTTTCGTGCAAATACAACGAGTAGAAGTCAACAATTTAATGGTCTAAATTGCTGCCAAAACTGTGACGCGCTGTAAATCTGTTGATGCAGCGTTCCGAAAAACCTTTTAAATTATGATTTTATACCACTTGTAGTAAGCCCAAGTAACTATAAAATGAAACAATATAATATTTTAGGTCCTAAAATGGGGCACTTCTGAGCTACTACAATCAGTAGAAATCAACAGTTTACAGGCTAAGAATCCATTGGTGACAAGACAAACTGAATCGAAAAATACATTTTAATTATTTGATTTTCAAATTCAATTTGGTGTGGAGTTTTCTTACCGAATACCACACGAGGTCAAATTAAATCCGGAAATTTTTTGACCTCTACACTGATAAAAAAGATAGACTTGAACTAAAGTCGTCATCGTTCTTGAAAAAAAAAATTAGTGGCAAGAGAATTTATTTTAGTGTAAAAGAAAATATTTTGCCTGAAGAAAAACTCTCTTAACTGAAGAAAACTGGTTCTCTTGAAAAATTAGAAAATTTTCCTTGAATCTATTTTCATTCAACCAAGTGCAAGTTACTTTGTTTTAAGATAATAAGAAAAATACACTAGGAAGTACTTCAAGTACTTCCTAGCGTAGTAAAGTTCCTAAGTTCAAGAAACATGGCCATTTTTCCAATAGCTATAGCTAATAACGACACGTAAAGACGATGACGAAGAACGGTATATACAATCAGTCGGCAGTCCGATCAGTCGTACGGTTTTGTTACTTGGAATTTTGCATAATTTGCTTTTTAAACGCATATCGTATAACAAATTAGTGATCGGTATTAACATGCATTTGTCATTTTTTATGGACAAATTTTAGGATATATGGATTCTTTAAAGGAGTTTCTGAAAAAATGGAAATTAGAGCATTTATTTGCTATATTTGAAAGTAAGAGACATTTGCCTAATGCACCTGTTTAGATAATGCATGCGTGACTATATATAGAATAAGAATATAGGTATCGATTTTTTTATGCAAATAATTACAAAAATTTTAGAATTTCAAGACGTCGTATTAAAAAATTCAAAATGTGACCAAAACTTATAATTTTAATAATTTATTTGCTTTACTTTGATTAATCGTGATGTAACATTTTTTGTAATTTGTATAGTAATGAACCACCCCAAAAAATACCAAGGAGTGAAGAAGCAGAAATAATATATATCGAGGAAAATAATATCACTTTATTTACTACAGACCAGGAAAACCTAAATTTATGAGAAAATAATATACCTCGTATTATGCCTGTATATGATATATAGGCTTCTCTTAGATCAAAATAAATTTTAGTTGAGTCAATAGTATTCGCTATTGGTTTAAGAAAAGTGTCCCTTTAATCAAGAAATGTCCCTTTTCAATCAAGAATTTTTGCATGAATCAAAGAGACTATTGTTCTTGTAGCAAGAACTTCTCTGCATATTCATTTTGGGTCAAGAGTGAAATACTTTGGACTGATAGATTATTCTATTCTCTAAAGTAATTTTTTAAAGCTTATGAAAAGATAGTTAATGCTTTGAGTAAAGAAACGTCGTTCTTGGCCCTATTGAAAAGCGATAATCTTTTGGGTCAAAGTCATATTCATTTCGACTGAGAGATCCTTTTTTTCAGTGCTCTAGTGTGGTATTACTAGTGAAAATTTTACCATTGATAGGTATGTATTGTGCAGTTAATTTATATTTCAATTTATCATACTGATGTCAGAATGCCAGGAAAAAATTGACACATAATCTAAAAGCGACCAGAACACACCAGTCTCGAGACCCTAGAAAGGAAGATATCACGATAGCGCACACAAAACAGGTAACAACCGAAACTCCAAACCATAATAAAACAAAAAAGGGAGAAAAAAGAAACGAAAAACAAACTTCCTTCCAGTCGATCGCTTTCAGGTAGTGTTAGTTAAAGTGGCCATCGTGAGGGCCCTAGACCGGGGTGTCACTGTCGGCCGGGCCCCCCGGGGCTGCGCCTCTTCTGCGGACCCCCTTTTAGGCCGGAGGGATATTTAAATTCCGCGGTCGAAAGGCGACGTTTCCGCTTTTACGGGCAGTTGGAGCTGTATGTGGGTATGTGTGTGTGTGTGAGTCAAGAGAGAGAGGGCGTGGCTTTGAGTTAAAAGGGGTTGGAAACAGGACAAACCGTTTTCTTCATGATTTTTTTTATATGTTTAGCATTGTAGAATTTTATACATTTTTGATTTAAAATCTCACTTAAGCTTGATTTACAAAATCGAAATTAGTAGAATAAATTGAGGGGTCCAGAAGTGAACTGGATCAAGTCCTAGAAGATAATTATTGAGAAAATGAGAGTTAAAGTTTATTAATGTTACTTAATTAAAATAAAACAAGCTGGAAAAGAAAACTTGACACAACACTGAAAAAAAGGATCTCTTAGTCGAAATGAATATGACTTTGACCCAAAAGATTGGCGCTTTTCAATAGGGCCAAGAACGATATTTCTTTGCCCAAAGCATTAACTATCTTTTCATAAGCTTTAAAAAATTACTTTAGAGAATAGAAGAATCTATCTGTCCAAAGTATTTCACTCTTGACCCAAAATGAATATGCAAAGAACTTCTTGCTACAAGAACAAATAGTCTCTTTGATTCATGCAAAAATTCTTGATTGAAAAGGGACCATTTCTTGATTAAAGAGACACTTTTCTTAAACCAATAGCGAATACTATTGACTCAACTAAAATTTATATTGATCTAAGAGAAGTCTATACATCATATACAGGCATATTACGAGGTATAACATTTTCTGATAAATTTAGGTTTGGTTTGGTTTCATAAGCTTTTTCCTCGTCTGTAGTAAGTAAAGTGATATTATTTTCGTCGATAGTAGTTATTTCTTCTTCTGCACTCCTTGGTATTCTTTGGGGTGGTTCATCACTCTACAAATTACAAAAAAATGTTACATCACGATTAATCAACGTAAAGCAAATAAATTATTAAAATTATAAGCTTTTGTCACATTTTGAATTTTTTAATACGACGACTTGAAATTCTAAAATTTTTGTAATTATTTGCTTATTTATTATTCTTATTCTATCTATAGTCACGCATGCATTATCTAAACAGGTGCATTAGGTAAATGTCTCTTACCTTCAAATATAGCAAATAAATGCTCTAATTTCCATGTTTTTCAGAAACTTCTTTAAAGAATCCATATATCCTAAAATTTGTCCAAAAAAAATGACAAATGCATGTTAAAAACGATCACTAATTTGTTATACGATATGCGCTTAAAAAGCGAATTATGCAAAATTTCAAGTGAAAAATTCCAAACAAAACCCGTGCGTACTATGATGTGCGACATATGAAATGCGACAGAATCTATCTGTTGACTGATCGAACTGCCGACTGATTGTATATACCGTCCTTCGTCATCGTCTTTGCCTGTCGTTATTATTTTTCATCAAAAGATTATTTAGCTATTGGAAAAATGGCCATGTTTCTTGAATGAAGTACTTCCTAGCGTATTTTTCTTATTATCTTAAAACAAAGTAACTAGCACTTGGTTGAATGAAAATAGATTCAAGAGAAATTTTTGAATTTTTCAAGAGAATTAGTTTTCTTGAGTTAAGAGAGTTTTTCTTCAGGCAAAATATTTTCTTTTACCCTAAAATAAATTCTCTTGCCACTATTTTTTTTTTCAAGAACTATGACGACTTTAGTTCAAGTCTGTCTTTTTTATCAGTGAATGCTTTATTATATTTTAAATTGCATAATTGCAAACTAAAGCAACTCAAAATACGACTGTGGTCATTTTTAAGCATGTTTGTTTTATAATTTTTTGAACTTGAACCATTTTATCTCTGAAAATATTTGAAATTTTAGATATAAATTGGTTCATCGGTAGATTCTTCTTTGTCATTAAGGGATTTGTTGACTTCACATTGTCTATTAATAGTGTTTTCTTCGATTTTTATAAAAATTATGGTATATAAGCGGGACAAAGGGAAGATCTTTTATTAGCAAAACTCTCAAAGATATGGCGAGACAAAAACATATCTAAACACTTAAAAAAAAGGCTTGTTCACTGCCTAATATTTCATATATTAATGTATGGCTCCGAGTCCTGGACGATGAGACAGTCAGAAATGAAAAAAATTGACGCAACTGAGATGTACTGTTGGCGACGAATGCTCCGAATTCCCTGGACTGCCCGGCGAACCAATGAATCCATAATCCAAGAGCTGAACATCACAGAACGCCTCTCAACTTCTATACAGTCACGTATACTTAAATATTTCGGTAACGTTATGAGGAGGGATACTGACTGTATGGAAAAACTCATTATACAGGGCAAGGTTCCGGGAAGAAGACCAAGAGGCCGCTCGCCCTCCAGATGACCAGCTATCAAAAAGTACGGGTAAAAACAACCCTTCAATTAATGCCTTTATAATAAGCCAAAAACTTAATTAAGTTTATAAAAAAACTGAGTTAAAAATAGGGTTAAAAGTAAAAAACATAACGTTTTAAACTTGACAAAAAAATTCTTCGTTGCTTTTTTTGCATTTGAGTGTCCTTAAATAATTATTGACACTTTAAAATATTTTTCTATTCTATTTCCATGAAATCAAAAAGTCTTTATCGACTTTTTACCACAAAACACAAATATTTCTTTCAAAACTTTACTCGAATCTCGAGAGAGGCTTGGACTTTTATACCTTCCTAAACGATTGACACGGAACACCTTTTTTTCTCTGTTCGCCAGCAGAACTGTTCCGAAAACAACAAGGATGTGCCTGTCACTTGTCAAGCCTTTTCTCCGTTTCAATATCCATTGTTGTTGGTGATCTCTCCGGGGACGTGCACCAGCTACTCCGTCGTCTTTTTTCTTATTGTAGTTTTAGATTGTTTTGAAATGAGAGAGAGAGAGAGAGAAAGGGAAAAGATAGATATTTTTAAGGTAACTGGTGGAATTCAAGCGTATGGTGAAGATTTTGACAGATACTAGAGAGAAGTCAGATACCTGATAAAAGTAAACAATTACCTTTGTTATAAATTTAGATATTTCCTTTATAAATATCTCTCATGGGGAGCCAACCAACTCTCCCTACAGCCCTTGAGACGAAACCGCTTGGCCTAAAAGCAAGAAATTTAGCACATATGTTCCTTAAGTGAGCACTAAGAAACGATTTTTAAAAATTCAACTCCTAAGGGAGTCAAATTAGTGATGAAAGGTAGCATAAAAATTTGTTGATATGTTCTAGGAATATGAAATTTTGCACAGAGGTCTCTTAAGTTGTGTAATTGAACACTATGAAGCAATTCCCAGTAAATTCGTCCCTAGAGGGGTGAAACTAAGGGTAAAACTTTGTATCTAGGTCTGTCCTAAGTGTATACAGGGTGGCCCATCGAAAACGTTCCGCAAGGCATAACGGCCAGGGCAATTTTTTTTCAGAAAATTCAAAAACACGTCAATTTTGTTTGTGGGGGGGGCAACTTTTGTCCAAAAAATGATTGCAAAATCTTCAACACTCTAAGCGGGGGTGTCATCCCCCAATTTTTTTCAAATTGAAAGGGGCGTCAAGTGGTACCGCAATGAAAAGGGCTTTCTATTCTCTATATTTTCCGGCTTCGTTTTTGAAAATCGGTCGAGAAATTGAGAAATTATAAAGGATTTAAATTTGAAAAGTTTATTTAAACATTTATCAGAGTAAATGATAAGGATAAATTCCTTCGACCAATTTGCTGTTATCTAGCAAATTCCTATTCTCTACTAAATCGGAACCAGGCCACCCTGTATATTACTCGTTGATTACAGCACCGGCACACAGTGTTCAAAATTTGCAAAAAACCGATCAAAATTGAAAATTTTTACTTTATTTGAGAATCGTCAAATTTATGTATATGTTTCTTTACGTCATTTTACAACTTTTAGCAAAGCACTGCTTTAATGGCTTTATCATGACTGAAGATCTTTATGGGCAAAAGCTAAAAAATAATAATAATTTTATACAGCATATTTTGGCATCAAACTGCTTTCTTTAGCTTCGGCGTTAGCCGCTGCAGGTCGAATTTTTCATAGAAATATAATTATATCAGGAAAAGTACATATCTTAAGGAACGACTAACCTAAATACTATAATGAAAGTGGTTTTTACTTTCAGGTATAATTCGCTGCCTATAACCCAATACAGTTTTTGAAGAAATGTCATTTTATTGGTTTTTTATGTTTATTGCTAGTCGTTGAAATCAACAAATTATACATTAAATAAAAGCCTATAATCTAAGTAATATAGGAACATTTTGTTTTACCTGCGCAAAGGTGCGCATCAGGCTGCAATATGGATTCATTTGCGCTGAATTCTAAACACGCGGCCGGGCGGCCAGTATTTAGTTTTTTATTATATGGTGTTCAGTGTAGTCATAAGTTTAGTTTGTGTTATTTTGCGGTGTTGTAAGTCAAGAAAAATATTGTTTTAAAGTGTGTGGGTTTATTTTTGGTATTTGTTCATGATGGCGAAAATGATGGAAATACCTGGCCAAGAAAAAAAATCATGTTTTGGACTTTTTAAAAGATTATTTTGAAACAAACGGAGATGAAATTGCAACCAACGCTCTCAATAACTTCATGAGGCAATCGTTTTTTCCGCAATATTTAACAAAATGGAAAGCTGCTGGGAGGAAAGACAGAAATTTCTTGTCTAGGTATGCAGATTGGCTATACAGGTTGATGTTATTTTTCCCGATAAAGTGTTTCGTTGACAACGACAACTTGCGATTCCTAGTTATTCTGCATTCTACAAGTGGTGGTAAATATACAAAATAATTACTTATCTATAGGGATAAATTCTAAAATTTTATATTGTTATAGCAGGTCGGCCGTCAAAAACATTTGTAGAAAGTTCGGACGTTAGAAAACGTAGAAATTCGACGGCAAAATACAGCAGCCGAGGTATCATTTGCTGCGTCCATGAAATTGCGTGAAGAGGGAAACATCTCTGCTTCAAAATTGGTAACAGAGGCAACTATGACCACGCCCACAAGAGCAACTAAAATTCTGGAATGATCACACAACAAAAATCACCCTGCTAAAATTAATGAGGATTTGTTCAAAAGACTCATATTGAGCTCGGATCCACTCCTGAGTTCAATTCATTTCTCCAAAAAAGTTCATAGGAAAATAGACCAAAGCATGCTTCCTTTGCTGGACCTTACAGAGGAGGAGAAACATGAATTCAAAATTGATGAGCGTAATGACAATGAAGATAATGATGGGCGAGAACAATATGAGGATTCGGATGATTAGTTTTCACACTATTATAATTGATATATGACTGCTATAGACTATTTACAATAAAACCTGTCAAAAATTAAAGAAAAAGTCGTTTAAATTGGCGCAATAGGATTATTATAGGATTATTTATTATTATAATATTGTTATTTTATAACCAATAATACAAATTATCAATAATATTAACATCATAACATCAATTTTTTCTCTGCTCTATTAAGTAACTGTTCTCTGTTAAACAAAACATGGAGTATGAGTCGAAAAAACAACTTATCGATCTTGATCAGGTCAATCTTAGACAAAATTCCGCCAAAGGGTTACAAATTACGAAACGATATATCCCAGAGAGAATTGCCAATATGGTATACACATCTTATGTCTAGTACGGTAATCCCTCGATGGTATTAGACTATAGGTATTAGAAGAAATAGAATGGCATATAGAAAAATAGTGTATCTACCTGATGTCCTGTAAATGTGAAAAATGCCGTAGAGGTATGTTGGCGAAACAAAACGTCCTCTAAATAAACATTTATTTTTCATTTTGTACTGTACTCCTTCGGTTGTTGGCAATTGATTTGACATCTCGCCATGATCGGTTTACTGCTTCGACCTTCTTTTAAATTGTCCTTTGCCATATATGTCTTGGACGACCAGTTCTTCTATTGCCTTGTGGATTCCACTCAATAGCTTTGCCAGCGATGTTGTTGCCGCTTCACCTTAAAGTGTGACCAATCCACCTCTATTTCCCAAGTTTGATCTCGTTGTACATCTGCCTCTGGTTAGTCAAGCTCTATAAATCCTCATTTCTGATAGTATTTGGCCAGAATATTCCAAATTTTTTTTGCAGACAGCGGTTTATGAAAACTTGGAGTTTGTTAATTAATGGCGATGTAATTTTCCAGGTCTCTGCACCATACACCAATTCTGACTTGACATTCGAATTGAAAATTTTAAGTTTAGTAAGTTGGGAGTACTGTCTAGATCTCCAAATATTGTTGAGCATTCCAAATGTTATCCTGGCCTTGTTCATTCTGTTTATGATATCTTGTTCTGTCCCTCCGTTGGTTGAGATTATACTACCTAACTAAATAAAATTATTTACCTCCTGTATAGGTGTTGTTCCAATGATAAAGGGAGCGACGCGCGACGTTGTTGGTACAAGGTAAGGTACAAACTCTCATCGACTTAGTTTTTTTAATATTGATCTATTATAATGATAAGACCAGCAATTCGCGCTTCCTTTGTCAAGACAAGTAGTTTTGATGCCGTATCCGTGTGACTATGAGAGAGGAGATAGAGGTCAAAAGGAGATAGATGCTAAACGGAGTCCACCATATTCCATGATGATTGGGCCAGTACGGGCCAAGTAAGTGACGTTTTGGGCTAGAATGCTTAAAAAATCATCAAAATCATAAAACCAGCTGGTAGTAAGCATCATAAAATAAAGAAGAGTACAGGCCAAGAAAGTGACGTCTAGGGCTAGACCTCGCCAAAATTATTATCGATTGTCACACTCAGAAAAAAATGCATTGTAAAATGCACACTGAATCACGTTAAAATAATTAACTCGTTCCATGGAATTTGATTTACCTAATTATTTGTTTCATAAACGATTGCTGATAATATAATATTGTTTTATATACATAATAACAATTAAAGCATTCGAAATAAAGTGAATACTATTTTACCGGATATCTAATATTTAGTCCTTTTAAAGTAATTATTACCCTATATGTTTTAAAAGAACCACGTTCAAAATAAACTGGCATTGCCTTATTATTATTTATTTTAAGCACGAGAGTCTTTTAGTTCTATAAGAATTGCTAACAGTTTTTGTTACATTTCTGGTAGGCTTTTGCCACATGATTAATATTTTCCAATAGAAAGTCATTCGAGGTGGACATCGAAAGATGGTGTTTGGAGGGATTGACGGGATAAGCCCGATCAGCCACACATTTTTATATGATTTTTGTCGCGTTCCGTTATTTTGAATAGTACAATGGTATTTATTGTGTATGACAGGTTGTTAGTGACAAAAAGGAGAATTGTATCGTTTACAGATAAAGTGTTGTTTTAGTTAGTTCTTTAGAATAATCAAACGATAATATTAATTTAGTAGCAATATGGCAGAACCAAAGTTTTTCTTTAAAAGTGATGGAAATGATACCGAGCCGAAGAACCCCACTTTTTTAAATTCAACCTAACGCGGTTTTCACATCAATAGTGGCATTAAAAATCTAAAAAATACTGTTTTTTTGCAATTATACTATATTTTTGCAATATATAATAATATATATAGATTTAGAAAACCTGAAAATCCTGTATATTCTGTTTTAAGATGGACCGAAGACTATGACCTTTGAAGGAATCTAATAAAGGTAGATCAGGACATTACAAAAACCATTTGTCACTAGACAAAATTCACCGGGATACCCTTGTATCTATTATTTTTTATTTTGGAAGACATTCAATACAATTATTGTATTTACCTACTTATCACCAAAAGGTTAATTCCGAAATAAAGTTATTTTCCTAATAAATTTGATATTTATTTCATTTAAATTGTTAGTACTGATGCTATTCGATTAAAATCGACTCAAGCTTTAAACAAAGTGACATATTAATAAATCACTAAGCATTGCATTTCAAAATATAAAGAGAAAGGCTTAAAATAAAAGGAATGTATTTGATAAACAAAAGGAAAACACTAATAATCAAATATATATTTCTGTAAATCAAATAGGCACTATTTTTATTCTAAATCTGGTATACCACTAAAAATGACAATGATTATGTATGTTTTATATGTACGAGTATATGCATAAAATCAATAGATGTCTTATTAATTCAATTATGACCATATTAATGAGGCCAAAATATGTTTGGTTTTATTTGATTCATTAGGATTTTTTTTTATTTTACAACGTCTTTTCTCCCAGTGAATTTTCCAACCGTTTTGTCGCTTTTCTTTTTCGATAGTATACTATCGAATAACACATAAAAGTACCATATATGGTACTGTACGGTTTATGTGTTCTCTCTATGATTTCTAATATCAATGCGTTAGAGGTATAGGAGAAGGCCAGCCAACCCTTTCTTCTAACTGCTGCAGCCAGCGGTCACGTCGAACGTTGCTTGTCTTTCGGTTTGATTAATAGCGCCGGCCAACTAATAACGGACAGACAGTTGGACAAACTGGACAGTTCAAAGCTTTATCGGATGATCTAATTAAATTAAGAACTGAACGGGGGGCCAGCGGGGAGCCAAAGACTTACACTCGAAGAAATTTGTTGGAACAATGACGTCTTTAACAAATTTTAAAATTATTAAATTTGATAAAAAAATCTTTATGCAGTGTGCTGCATCGGTGACCAAAAATGATGAAAAAGTTTTCCCCATTTTATTTTAGTGAAAAAATATTTGAAGCTTTACGTACGTTTTTATCAAAATATCAACATTTTAGATGGCAACTTTCATTGTTAATTTAGAAAGAGGTACTAAAAAGTCAAATAATTGAGCTACAAATTGCTTAAAAAATCATCAAAATAGGTCCTCTAGAATATAATATACAAAACTTTAAAATGGATGAAAATTTTAAGGTACCCGTTTTTCGTGCGGTGAGTGTATTTCGTAGAGAAGTAAACACACTGCTTTAAAAAACTATTTATTAAACACTAAACAATTTACAAAATTAAGTACTTCTTAATAATTATAAAATGGAGAAAAATCAAGAAAAACGCTGTTTTCCACTATGCGATTAAGTTTTTCTCATCAATAATTTTTCTCTGTGTGTGCGATGCGGTTCGCATAACGTCTGTCGGTACTCTTCCCGGTACCAAAACCACACGGTTCGGCATTTTGGGAATTGAATCCTGAGAATGCTATGAATTGCTTTTGGTACTGGCCGCTAAGTCGCTGGGAAGAATTGTATGAGAAAAGATCATACATTCTTTGTGAAACAATGAAACAAAGTGGTATATTACGAATTTAAAACCACCGTTATTATATAGCTAATTATTAATTATAAATATTTAAATAGTATCGTGATAAAAGCTAGATTGTATAGGGTGTACAAATAATTCGAGGACATAGAGCTACTATGTATTTTTGGAATCAAATTTAAAAAAATAAACACATTTTTTAAAGTAGAGTAAAAGATCTTTTTTGGCACTAAGAAGTAGAAGATAGAGCTTTGAGATATGAAAAACGGAAAAGCAGCAGGGAACAAAGGAATAACAGCTGAAATACTTAAGTCCCTCAATAGGCGAACTTGGAAAATTTTTCGTAAAAAGACCGTAAAAAAACAGAGTGGATAAGACAAAAGATAGGGTAATAGATGGACAGCCAAAGGTAATAGATGGTCAGTCAAAGAATCAAATCCCTCAAGTGTCAATGGGCAGGACACCTGGCAAAAAGGACGATAACTTGGACACGCATAGTCACCAGAGACCAACTACAAAGAGAGTGTCTAAATATGTGAGGGAGAGGCTACACCATAATTGGAAATGGTTGAATAAGCTGAAAATGATGATGATATGCACCATTATAAATAATGCAACACTATGCACTGCAAATCTATACAGGGTTGTTCACCGCATACGACACGGAAATAGAAGATCTTACCTACGGAAATAGTAGATACACACACAAATTACCTATAACAGATGCGAAAGAAAGCGACTGCATCGGAAACCGCTCGGCAAACCCGACACGCCTATTGAGTGGTGTAAATACACCAGTCGTTTAGTCCGGAAACCTATGCTGTGTCGTATTCGCTTGTTGGAATGACATAGTGCGTGGTTATATGTTTCTTTTTAAAAAACGTGTAGGATTTTTGTTGAACTTTTGAACTGTTATTTCTAAGTTTTGGTAATTTGTATATCTTATTTAAAATGGGATGCAAATGTGTTTATTTATAAGGAAAAAAAAAAGATATTTATAGTATAAAAAAATAATTTATTTAACAAAATTTAATTAAAAATGTGACAAAATAGTTACCTTTCTATTGGTTCTATCGGACTTTTTTCGACTATATAAATCTTTATTTGTAAACTTCAATACATCAAATATTTTCAATCTAATAAATCATTTAATGATGTAAATAAGACGAAATTTCTCACATGGGTGGTCAAATTCTATAGTATTCATTATATTCCTACAATTTTTCCTAACCATAAGTCCGATAGAACCAATAGAAAAGTAACTATATTGTCACATCTTTAATTAAATTTTGTTAAATAAATTAATTGTTTATACTATAAATATCTTTTTTTTCCTAATCTCCTACGAACTGATATAATATGAAGAGTAATCTATTAAATTACTGTGAGATTATATGCCTCGATAACATATTGGTGCAGATTATTTTCACCCAAACAAATAATAACCCAAACTATACATTGATGCGGATTGTCTATGAACTCTTTCTGAAGGTCACAGAAACCTGAACGCGGAATTCGGTGTTCTTTCGCATCTGTTATAGTTAATTTGTGACGGAGTATTGTAGCTAAACGATTAGATTTTTACAAATTGTAAGTTTTGGGTTCGTTGAAGGACTATTAGAGCTACAATTTAAAAATAATTTTACAAGATACAGAGTGTCCCAAATAAGTAAAAAATATTATAGTTGTATTTTTTTAAACGGAACACCCTGTATATTATTCTATTTTTGGATTCTACGATTGAAATAAAGGTAAATTTGATTAAGGTTTATCACACTTAAACCTTACCGTTTTTGAAATATTTTCAATTTTATGAAATTGCAGTAAAAAATTTAAGGCTGTATTTCTCCAAGGCTATCAAAGTTTTTAATGCTAAATATTTACTGAAGATTATTTATTGATCAGATATTGTGTTGCAATAAAAAAATTTTACTACCTTATACAGAGTGTCCAAAAATTTATATTAAATAATTACTAGCTTTAAACGGCAATAACTTGTTTAATTTAAATGGAACACCCTAAATATTTTACGTGAATCGGATGCACAATGTAATTGTCTATCAAATTGTATTGTTACATTTTTTGCCCATCTCTTCATGTTTTCATAGAAAATGCATTTGCAATGTAAACTATACCAATGCAAACTATACCAATGGAATATTGACATTTTAGCTTATTTTTAAAGATGTAATAAATTTTCAAAGGGTATAGATACTAATATTGTCGCTTATTTGATTAAAAAATAAAAAAACAACAGTTTAAATATTTTTTGTTAAAGAGGACCAATTAATATGATGCCAATATTCAAACTACATTAATTGACTGTTTACGTTGTAGTAATAATAATTGCTCCAAATACTAAAAAACTGAATTTTGTGTGTGTATTAGACAGTGTGGTAAAAAGTAACATCTTATAAATTTTATTTCATTTATTGACGAATGCTTATTTATAAAAACAGAGACATTCATTTTCATAACTTATTATTATATTGATTTCTGCGCCAAATCCACATTTATTTAGAATAATTTATTAATTAAAACAATTTAAAAGTATGTAATTAACTAATTTTTGGTGTTTTTGGTAGGAAATAATGGTGGTATACTTAATTGGTATACTCTTTTACAAAGATTTAAATAGTTTTTCTGTATGCCAATAGGCTTGCAATATTTACCACCTGTACGTTTTGTACATATTATGGTGCTATAAAAAAATCCGAAATGTCAATATTTCATGGGTATAGTGATAAATGAGGTCAAAATTATAAGAAAATGCATTTTCTACGAAAACTTTTGACGTAAAATATATAGGGCGTTCCATTTATATTAAACAAGTTATTGCCGTTTAAAGCTAGTAATTATTTAATATAAATTTTTGGACACTCTGTATAAGGTAGTAAAATTTTTTTATTGCAACACAATATCTGATCAATAAATAATCTTCAGTAAATATTTAGCATTAAAAACTTTGATAGCCTTGGAGAAATACAGCCTTAAATTTTACTGCAATTTCATAAAATTGAAAATATTTCAAAAACGGTAAGGTTTAAGTGTGATAAACCTTAATCAAATTTACCTTTATTTCAATCGTAGAATCCAAAAATAGAATAATATACAGGGTGTTCCGTTTAAAAAAATACAACCATAATATTTTTTACTTATTTGGGACACTCTGTATCTTGTAAAAATATTTTTAAATTGTAGCTCTAATAGACCTTCAAAAAACGCAAAACTTACAATTTGTAAAAATCTAATCGTTTAGCTACAATACTCCGTGTCGTATGTGGTGAACAACCCTGTATATTCAAATTTTATTGAATATACTTATATATCTTTAATAACATTTTAATACATATAAAATCTGTCTTTTATCTTTCATTTAAATCATCTGCCCCTTCTCATTTAATCATCAACATCTCGGGGAAACATATCAACCCACTCAATTAACCTAACAAGTCATTACGTCACGTCCATCAACGTTTTGGTTTCACGTCACGCGTCCTATAACCGCCAGAGGGCTCCTGCTACGTCACTTTTCGACTTCATTAATTCATCCGTAGGATTTGGACAGAGCCACGCCAAATTTTAACCCTACCGTCACGTCATTTATAAAGACTCTGCTTCCCTTCTCGAACACGACGTTAAACAGCGGTTAATTTTAAGGGATGCCGTCTAAGAACTTTGTTATTTAGTTTGGGGGAAGGATAGGGGTAGGTAATTAAGTAAATAAGATAAGTGATGAGATTTATCGAATTATGATTCGTTTAAATGTTATTAAGATCGAGTATGAATGAAAGAAATGAACGAAAACACCTTGAAAACACAACTGAAAAAAATATAAGTAACTTTTCAAAAAAAATTTAGCCCATACTAAAATATGTGAATAAAAAGTTGGTAGGCAGTTCTTTTAGTTTCAAAGTAAAGGAATTTTTCCAATTTTTTAATTTTATGTAAAAATAAGTGATTTTTACATAATTTCACAAAAAAGGTAATTTTGCAAAACAGACATATTCACAAAATTTGTTTAAATTTACCATAATATATTTACAGTTGGGGGTTGGAACCTTTGCAACACAGCAAAATAAAACACTAAATCACCACAATACACCAAAACACTTTTACTTTTACACTGGAGTACACTAGCATCATCAGCAAATGATTAAAAACTCAAAAGCACTAGCCTAAGTTTTGAGTTTTTAATCATCTGCTGATGATGCTGATGATGGTTAGCGAAACGCGCGTCCAATTTAAAAGTAAAAGTGTTTTGGTGTATTGTGGTGATTTAGTGTTTTATTTTGCATAATATATTTAGTAAAAAATGACGCCACGTCACGTGACTTCTTGTAAAGCTGCGTACTGTAGTACAGTACTGCTGCGTAATGTACAAAATACCAAAATGCAATATCATAATGTCACCATACTCTTATAGAGTAATAGGAAGGAGGAGGAGTGGATCTAAAAGTGACACTTGTTTAGGCACTAGTGCCTAAAAGTAAAAAATGAAACGTTAGAAACAATGAAAATATTTATTTATTATAAATCTTAAACAGAGTTGACGGCTTTAAGGTAGCGGATAAGTTCAGGAAATAGGCTAACAATACCTTTTCTGTGAAATTCTCAACATATTTTTCTTTGACACAGGTTTCAAAGTTGTTGTAGGTGGTCTCGTATAAGTTTTTCGACTTCTCGGGCACTAATGTGGATAGCGCAGTTTCAGCAGCTTCTTGAATATCCAAAAACTCGTCATTATCACTCATTTTTTGACAAAACTTTGTAGGAGATACGGCGACATTTGAACCCGACAGAACTTTGTCATTAAACAGTGCATAAACAATGCCCATAGATAAAAGAAAATAATCTTCTATTAAGACAATGCCTTAGAAACCGATTACCAGAACATTTTAAAAAACGTTTAAAAATAAATAATAACAATAGCATAAAAATCTCAAATTATCCGCTTTCACAAAGAATCTTGTATGAAATTCGTTGCGAAAAGATTGTTTTAAGCACTCGACGCGATGCATTGTCCAACTCGGCTTTCGCCCCGTTGGACAATTTTGCGTCCAGTGCTTAATACACATTCATTTCGCAACTTGTTAAATAAATAGCTATTTTATGTAATGCCCCTGAAATGTTTTGAGATATATTTCTGAGAATTTTTTAGTAAGCACATTTCTGAAAAGTCATGTGAAATGATCACCAAATTTATTTATGTATCGCGTTACCTCATAACCATTAGTGCCTATACTACACACGCATACTTTTATCGACAAATTCTACCCTCGACAAGGATATCATCCCTTAAGCCGAGACGTAGCCTTAAAAATGGGGGGATTTTAATTTAATAAAAAAGGCAAATTGAGAAGTCTTGTGTGCATTATGTGGATAGGACGAGGAGACCTTGTCAACCACACACACATGCAAACTCACTTTTCGGCATTTTCACCTTCCATTATCCTCCGGAGAGAGGGATGAAATGAAGGGTGCAAATTTGAGGTAAAATAATAAATATGTATGGAAAATTATTTTTGAGGGTGGAAGTGGGGATGATAATGGAAAGGTTCCCCTCGTATTATTGACAGAGGAACTTTCATTTTTAATTTAGAAAGAGATAGTAAAAAGTCAAATAATTTAGCTACAAAATGCTTAGAAAATCATCAAAATCGATCTAATAGAGCATCATATAAAAAACTTTAAAATACATCCCTTTTTATCATCCCCATACCTGCCCTTTTTGAGTCACACCTTCGTTATGCCCTTCCATTCGGGGTACTTGCTGCGCAACAAAATTTGATCGTATTTTCAAACTTCAGAAGAGGGCAGTTCGATATTTATTGGGACTGAATTTCTTTAAAAATTTCAAAATACTGACTCTTCCTTCTTTATTCGTTTTTGAATCCGTTTGCTTAATCCGCAAGCACATATCTGCTATTCCCGAAAGGCCATTTCACCACTATCCACTTAGGAATGCGGAGCAGGATCTTTATCTGCCAACCCCGAGCTCAGAACTAGTTAAAGGCTCAATACTGTACAATGCCAAAGAAATGTACAATCATCTGCCTTTGAATATCAAGTCGCTTTCATTCTGTCTGGCATTTCGCAAAGCTCGGAAATCATACTTACTGGAGAGAGCCCTATATGCGGTAAACGACTTTTTTGTTGATGTTTAATCATGAACAATTTTGAATTTTAAAATTTTGATCATTTCACACACTGGTTAAAAGTCTAGCATTTAATATTTTATAATTCTTAAATGATTATATTATCCATTTACAATTTTCCTATTGTAAAATTTTATTGATACGCCTCTTTTTGTGTTCTGCAATGTCCATGTTTGTTCTATTTGTAATTTTAATGACGTAATTTTTTTTGAATTGTATGATTTGTATTGTATGATATTTTTTATTATTTGTATACCGGGTGTTGCATCGTCGAAATTTTAATGGGGTCAATTATTGGCTTCCATAATTATTTTAGAGAATAATTCTATTTAAGTTTATTGAAGAGCACTAAAACCCACATTCAAAAGAATAACTTTAGATATTTTTGATTAGCCCGTTTACGAGTTATCGCCGATTTCTTTTTAAATATTTCTCCTTTTTTATGGCCCTGCATTTACTTATGAGCACCAGTCAAGGTAAAAGATAACTGTCAAATGAAGTCGTCATTTCAGAAATTTATCTATTTAGTGCTTTATTATTATTATTAAAAACTCATACCTACATCGAAAATATTAGCCATGAATTACACTACCAAAGAAATACCTGGAAAATCTACAATCGCAAAGAATATCCAGAGATTTGAGACCAAAGGTACCCTAATAAATTACTGCAGATGTGATGCAAGGCAGGAACAAAGAGAAGATGCAAGAAATGATACCGACTTGGAAGTTTTATTGTGCGTGGAAGGGAACGATGGAAAGATCAGCACAAGGAAACTTGAGGATGAAATAGGAATAGATCACACTACAGCGTTTCGAATTTTGAAACGACATAAATACTATTCCTTCAAATATGAAAAGCACCAAGAGCTACGAGATGGGGACGAAATACGGCGGCAGGCGTTTTGTTTTGATATGATGGAAAGAGCAAACACGGATAGGGAATTTTTGAAATACATATGTTTCACTGACGAATGCACGTTTACCTTAAATAATGAACCCAATGTTCAAAATTATCGATATTGAAACAAAGAAAACCAACACAGGTTTGTCGAAACAAGGACGCAATATCCACAGAAAGTAAATGTTTGGGCAGGGATATTCGGACACAATATTATCGGGCCATTATTACTTACGCAAAATTTAAATGCAGAATATTATTTGGAACTACTCGAAAATCATATTTTACCTGCTTTACATGATGCCGCTAGGGAAAATCAGGATGTTTTGTACCAAATGGATGGTTGCCCGGCACATAGTACCCTGGCTGTTCGGGAATATTTAGACAATAGTTTTAACGGAAACGTTATTGGCCTAAATCATACAGTAAATTGGCCAGCAAGGTCTCCTGATATTTCGCCAAATGATTTCTTTCTCTGGGGCCATTTAAAAAACAGGATATACAATAATGAACTTTATGATCGCCTGGGTTATTGTCTAGCAGTCGATGGAGGAATATTTGAACATCTTCTTAAATCCTATAAAGTTCTAATAATTTAATAGTACCTATATTAATAAGTTATTGAATATTGTAATAATACTATAATTAACCTTGTAATTGATTAGGTACTTTATTTTACTTTAATTCATATTAATTTGTATTTATAAATATACCTTTAAGATTTCCGATGTAGGAATGAGTTTTCAATAATAATAAAGCACTAAATAGGTAAATTTCTGAAATGACAACTTCATTTGACAGTTATCTTTTACCTTGACTGGTGCTCATAAGTAAATACAGGGCCATAAGAAAGGAGAAATATTTAAAAAGAAATCGGCGATAACTCGTAAACGAGCTAATCAAAAATATCTAAAGTTATTCTTTTGAATGTGGGTTTTAGTGCTCTTCAATAAACATCAAAATTTACATGGGATTTCCTATGTCCCGCTCGACGATGCAACACCCGGTATAAACAAAATCAATGGAGATATTTCACAGTGAAACCATGAACAAGTTATCCTCAACTGGTATTAAATTATCAGACTCTTATTAAGTGAGACCACTTAATTTACCGCTGCTTCATAAGATACAAAATGTGGAACGAAAGGCACATCTCAGTAGCGGTTCTCGATCAGTGTCACCTCCACACATGACCATTCATCATCTGGCCAATTATGTTATTAAAAACAATTAGTAAATGTACATAGCCATCAACTGTTATGTGTCGCTTCTTTCGGATGTCTTGTAAACAAACAACGACAAATTAAAAAAAAACGTGTAAATATATTGTGTTTGTTTTCTATTGACCTAAAACATCGACAAATTTCTGCTGCTTTCTACCTAATACAATTAGTATTTTTATACTTTCATAATCTCTAGAAAAACTCATTTTCAACTGACTTTTTATACAGTGTTAATCGAAGTGTTGTTTTTTGCCTCAATGTTGTTTTTTGCCTTGCCTCCTTTATTTCTGCTTCTTGAGATGTGGAGGTCTCGAGTTCTTATTCTTCACCTAAAACTCTTTTCCGGAATGTTGTTGCGAGGTATCCAGTACTTGCACTTGGTTTACCTTCCAGGATTTGAGCAGCTATTTCGTTTTTCCTTGGAAAGTGACTCTTCAAGACACTTGAAGAGTTCCATCCTCCATGACGGTCTAGCGTTAACATGTCTGCCCTAGATTCCACAAGCAGAAAACCTGCGAAAACAATGTCCTGTATATTTGTGTATCATTGGATCTTTAATATTAAGGCGTCTTGCAATGTCACTGGGAATTTTACTGAAAGTATTTACTCCAATAGGTTGTACTGGGCATCTTTCATTATCTTATAAAAATCTGTTATGGCTGGTAGATTCAGGACACAGCAATGCATATTTGCCATATACAGGGTGACTTTCCTACGACGTTCTCTATGGGTATCTCAGTATTATCAGTTTTGTGGGCTCATAAATATACGCCTTTCGGATTTATGAAAAAGTTCATGGCTTACTAGATATTTCGAAAAAAAAACTAATTTTGGCAATTTTAAAATTTGTCCTTAGTTCCATTATAATCTATTTTAGAAAATAAGTTTTCTCTCGGTTGTATCTCGGAAAGTACTAGCCGTAGGTGCTGCGGAAAAAAATATTTATAACTAAAGAGGCTATGGGAAATTGCTGGAAATTATTTCCGAGTTTGTAGAACGACCGCTAGGGGGCGCAACTGCAACAAAAAATAAGAAAATGGAGTTTTTACACAATTTTGCCTAGATAAGGTGTACTATAAGTAATAGCTTCTTAATCTTCAGTAAATTTTGAATATTTTTTATTAGAGCCATTTTCCCCTATCTACCAAAATAAAGTGGTGGGGGAAGGTTAGATCTGTTTTTATTTATATATTAATAACTCTGGACTGGATGATCGGAATCCAACAAGCGAGGGTTCGTTTAAAAGAGCATTTCTTACTCTATATTATACCATATAAACAATAATAATAAGCTTTTGAACATAGACGCTAGGGGCGTTGTCTTACAATTCAACAAACATCGCGCGTTTTTTCAAAAAAATTAAATGCAATAGTATATATAATTTTAGCTGATCGGAAAGAGTAGAAAAAGCTTAAAAAGTCAGCGAAAACCTCATCTTGATATCTTCTTTCAAACCGAAGATATTAGCTAAATTATAATAAATACCAAAAATAAGCCTTTAATTACCTTATTTTTACAACACGGTATCAGTAGCCCTCTTGATTATGCCCATTCTGACAAAAAAATAAGATAGAAACAGTTAGTTTATTTTAAAATCGACGAAATACCAGAATACCATAATACCAGAGATATTAATATCTAATAATTAAGATATTAATAACAGTGGACAAGAAACGATGATTCAGTGAAGTCATGGTAGGCTTTGGGAAAAAGTTGCTTTTGACGTAATAGTATAAACGTCAAATTGTTATTAGATCAACATTTTGATATAGCAGCGTTTTTTATATTTTGATTTCTTTTTCAAAATGCCCAACAACTTCAAATAATAAAATACAGCCGAGAGCTGTTCTTAGTGACACCCGGTACATAATCACATACCTAATAAGTTTGTGTTTCCTGATTTTTTCTAAAGCCTGTCATTTTTGATATATGACACAAACATATGTTTTTTTAATGAAAACCATAGTATGCCATGTCTTCATAAAAATCGCCATTTTTTAAGCTTTTCAGCGATATAAGGTATAATATGTTTATTTCGAAAAATTACTGGGTTATCGCCAATTCTTATCTTTCTTGACTAATTTCAATTAGTTGGTCTGGTATTCTTATACTGTTATTATTTATAACTTATAAAAAGACAGAATATATTAGTAAACGGTTCTTTACAATTTACATTCCGCAAACTAAAACTTACAAAAATAATATCACTACTCCATACACATTAATTTATTTTAGAAAATGTTCCCCCGCGTCTCTCTCTTCGAGTGCCTCTCATAATTCATCGAGGAGGCCACAATTCACAATAGTATAAAAAATATACAGGGTCCGGCAATAGAAAAAAGTTGCAAAAAACTTGTGAATTTTGTTGTTGGTGCTAAAGTACCGTATGATCGAATAAAAACGGCGACGGCGTGTAAATTATAGTGTCATCAAAGTGTCATTTTATATGAAAAATTATATGGGAAATGTCATCGATCGTCATTTCATAGCCATCGCTGAAACCGTTTTTATTCGATCATACATATACAAGGATGTATTTCAGGAAAATATTTTAACTTCTATAGGGTGGCTCAAAAAAGTGTGAGTGGATTGGGCTGATTTTTTTTTAAATGGAACACCTTGTATAATATTGAATTTTTGGCTTTCTTTCTAATATATGAATAAATATATTTCGATAATTTTTGACTTTACACAATTCTAATATATGAATAAATATATTTCGATAGTTTCAGAGATACTAATAAGAAAATTAAAAATAAATATTTTTCAACCCTCATTAAAAAAATTATTAAAAATACAAGAACTGTTCTGAAATTAAAACTATATTAGGTATTTACTTTAGATGGTCTATACTTCTTCTTCTTCTTTCTTTCTATTATGGTTGCCCATATAGGTAGGCTATCGCCTGTTCAATCCTAACAAGTCTTCCCCGGATATACTTACTTTTGCTATTAATATCGTATTCTTAAATCATTCAGGATGTTCAAAATCCTACGCGAAATTTTCTAAAATATAAAATAACTTTTCTTTGTTTTTTTTTAATAAAATACACTCTGTATATTATTATTTTTATTAAATTGAGAATTAAAAAATTGTCATTTTTCGTATTTAAAGTATCTCAAAATTTTTAATGGTTTTGCAGATATTATTTCATATGGCTCTTTCAACAGTAAAATACCAGAGAAAAATCATTGGGTGACTTTGATAAAAATTTACTATGGAAAATGCCATATGAAATATAAAACCGCGAATATCTGCGAAACCGTTAAAAATTTTGAAATACTCTACATACAAAAAATGTTCATTTTTTAATTCTCCATCTATTGAAGAAATAATATACAACGTGTTCAATTAAAAAAAAAAACGAAGAAAAATTATTTTATATGTAGGTATTTTAGAAAGTTTGGTCTAAAATTTTGAACATTCTGTATGATTTAATATTACCATAGTAAATACCTACTATAGTTTTGATTTCAGGACAGTTCTTGTATTTTTAATAATTTTTTTAAAAAAGGCTGAAAAATATATATTTTTTATTTATTTATTAATATCTGTGAAACTATCGAAATATATTTACTCATATCTTAGGATTATGTAAAGTAAAGTGATCTGAAAAAAAGCCACATATGCAATAATATACAGGGTGTTCCATTTAAACAAAGTCACCCTGATCCACTCACACTTTTTTGAGCCACCCTGTACAACTTAAAATATTTTATTTAAAATAGGTCCTAATACATGCTTTAGATTTGCAGTTAAACAAGATTCTCAAGCTTTTTATTATAGGAGCTACATAGAGGATTCAAATAAAAATTTGTTTTAAAAAAAATATAACGAAGAAATGGACCACTCTATACTATATGTGAAACTAATACAAAAAAAGAAATTAGGCAGATAATTGATCGACACCTTTCCTCCTATCTGTCACGTCTGCCTTTGTTGAGAGTTTCGATAGCTCATTCCTGTCTTCAGGGGCGGCTTGTCCTATGAGGCAGATGAGGCAGTGCCTCACCAATACATTTGAAAAATTACACTTATTAATCGATACATCTTTAATCACAATTTTATATTTTTTTCCCTATTTGCATTAATAATAATTGTATTTTTTAACCGTCATTCTACAATAAATTACGTCGATGGTATTCCTTTAAACGCGCTTCCTATCCCATATGCGACAAACTCGACGATGTATATCCATCTCATTTGTTCTTTAAGAGGTATATGTGCAGAGGTTTGCCTCTCGCCTTTCCTTGTCTAGCGGATTGTAGTATATCCATATACGTATTACTTTTTACAAATATACTCAGCCTAATCTCCAAAAAGTGAAGCCCAAACAGTGAAAGAACAATATGGAATTCTGCATAAGTCTATTTCACCCGGATATTCATTTAACTGAGCATGCCTCACCTGAAGAAGTTTTCATTGGTCGATGTTTTTAAAAGGAAGTGGTTGACTGACATTTCCCCTAACCTTCAATTTTATTTATATTTTTATTATTTATAACACATTATCATGGAGTTGGAAAAATATCAAAAATAGTTGGAAACAATAAACTAAACAAAATCACTCTTTTACGCGCACAAATAAAAAGTAATCCAAACATAACTAAAACAACAATCAATCGGAGTTTGGCGCAATCGCAGTTCAATCCATATCCGGGTGAAATAGACTTATGCAGTTTTAATATGGAGCTGGATTATGTTGTCTTTTTCTTACGGCACAGAAATTGCACACGGGGTTAAATAGGGAACCCTGAGTATATTTGTAAAAAGTAATACGTATATGGGTATATCGCACTGACGGAGCGACAGCGTTCACTGGAATCTTAACTCTGTAGAATGAAAAGAAAAAGCATAAGTAAAACCTTTAGTTGAAGAGAGATAAAATGTATGGAGTAGTAGCGCGTAAAAAGACCGTATTGAGGCGGGCCTCAAATGTAAATTTGAACCATAAAAGCCGTTCGTTAAAAATATGTATCATTTCCCGATCAGCCGGAGAGATTTTAGGCGACAGGCTGAAAATGCAGAATTGCATTATTTGGGAATTTGGCTTAGTGTGAATCAGAGTTTTAATTAATTCTGCAGGTTATTACACTGTTTTGTCTACGTTTTTAATGTGAATTGCATGTTTAATTACTCTTTTTACTGATTATTGTACATATAAAGTAAATACCTAAAAAGTGGGCAGTGACTTATTGTTGATTGATATGATGATTTAGAGGGACCATGCATCATCAGAGGACTTCCCCAAGTAAAGTTTTTCGAATCATTTCTAGATAAATTGTGTATAGTCAAAAAGTAAAGCGACCTGTTACAGATTTCGTTTTGTTTTATTTTTATAGGATGGGTAGAAAAATAAAATTTTACCATACAGAGTAAAATATAAGAGAAAATATCCTGAGGTCGCTTTGATAAAAATTTACTGTTGCAATAGCCCTATGTAATAGGTATCGTATGATCGAGAAAAAACAGCGTCAGCGTTGGCTATGAAATGAAGATCGCTGTCATTTTATATGTAAATTTATATGGGAAATGTCATCGATCGTCATTTCCCAGCTAACTGGACGCCGTTTTTTTTTCGATCATACGGTATAATACTGCGAATTATATTACATAAGGCTATTTCCGCAACTGCTAAAAATTTAGAAATATTTTAAATACAAAAATGTGCGCTTTTTAAGTCTGTAGGTATCTAAAATACTAAAAATAATATACAGTGTGTATTGCATTTAAAAAAACACCTGAGATATAGTATTATAATATTGCAATGTTGGCCGCGCGATAAAAAAATCCCTGTGAATGTGAATTTTGCTCGGATTTCTTCTTTTATCCGATAGCGAGGTATGTAGCTATATTATACGTACTTAAGCAATAATATATCAATAAGTTAAATTCACTCCAGGTTTTTACCACTTTTTAAAAGATGACATTTTTCAAATATGAATTATCATGGAAATCCCGCATAGGTATATAGTGCTTCAAATAAATCAATAGTGTGATGTATGCTGAATTTTATGCTGAACCCAATTCTGTACAGAAAAATGGTAATGCGATTGCAATTTTAAAGAAAATATATTTTTAGAATATGAACTTTTTTTATATAGAACTTCCTCGTACTAATGGCCACCCTATATACATACTAATAAAAATTCTCTTCTAATATGCCTCACCATCTTCCAGTGCTACGAGCCGCCCCACAAGTTATTACAAGACATACAATATTTTTACAAGACAGGCAGTCTTGTAAAAATATTTTCCTAAAATACATCCTAGAACATACTTTATGGACAAACTTCATTTTCTTTTCAATGCCTAGGACCTACAGATGTCCGACGCACTATTGCCGAACCCTGTATTTGATCGTCTTTCGGAAGTGAAATAAACGCATTTTGATAAGACCCACCTCGATCGCGTCACTGATATAAATACACGCATTCACACACTGTCGCGCATATCTGGAAAAGGCGCCCCAGACCGCATCGATGGATGTAAATACACGTCGTATCAAAATATCTATCGAAAACAAACTTCGCGCGTTGTTATCTTAATTCTGGCGACTTAGAAGGTAGCTGGTCGGGATCAGGGCGCTATTTGAATACGGCTTAACTTGTCACGATGACATGTTGCCTGGTACGTTCGCGCTAAGTACCCTTTTTATTTATGGCGGTTCGAGCTCCGCTCTCGTACGCATTGCGAACGGTGAAAATTCGACCATCGTATGTAGGCTTAGGCTAGATTAGGAAGCTGGCATTCATCTGTCGAAGGCGGTAATTTATTGGCCTTTTCGATTTTTCGATTTTTTTAAGGACGAAGGTGGAGGATGTTTGGAGTGGAATAATTTTTTGACGTCATTCGATGACTTAACTAATTGTAATTAAAGGGTGTTACCCCGTTGCTTGCCCTGGTTATGGTTTTATGTTCCGTTTCTATCGGTTACCTGAAACTTTTCTTATTAGGGAACACGGTTCCTGAAAAATTCGGTTATAACAACTGTTATCAAACTAACCAGCGCAACAAGGCTGGATTTTCTGGTTTTGTTTGTAAATCAATGTCATTTATGTGACAGAAATCAAGCAAATATTGGAAGTCCGCGTGAAATTCTCATTTATATCACAAAACATCCCCCTTTAGAACTTCATCTGTCATGTTAAGAAATGAAAGTAAATAATAAAGCCTAGTGTTTGTTCTCGTGTTTGTTCGCACTGTAAAAATTTCAATTAATGCCTGTATATATTTCTAATATATTTTTTAAATTTAATTTTTTTTAATTGTAAAGTAATACAGGGTGGCCCATCGAAAACGTTCCGCGAGGCATAACGGCCAGGGTATTTCTTTTTTCAAAAAATCCAAAAACACGTCAATTTTGTTTGTGAGGGGGACAACTTTTGCCCCAAAAATGATTGCAAAATCTTCAACCCTCTGAGCGGGAGTGTCATCCCACAACTTTTTTCAAATGGGAAGGGGGGTCAAGTGGCGCCGCAATGAAAAAAGCTTTCTATTCTCTATATTTCTCCGCCTCGTTTTTGAAAATCGATCGAGTCATTGAGAAAATATGAAGGATTGAAATTTGAAAAGTTTATTTAAACATTTATCAGAATAAATGATAAGGATAAATTCCTTCGACCAATTGGCTGTCTTTTCTTATTATTTCTAGATGTTTACGCATTTTTTCACTTGCCACAAGGTTGAACGATCAGGTGCGGTCTCAATATCGTTAAACTGACCTACAATAGAATTTCCAAAAATACCAGCCCGCGACGATCAAAATCGTCTTCGTTGAGTTCTTGTACGAACTGAATTTTGTACGAGTGGAACTTGTGTGTTTTGTTAATATCCTTTGGATACTTGTACGTTTCACGCCAGTCTCATTGGCTAATTTTCTTGTACTCAGCGTACTATCCATGGCAACTTGGCCCAATACGAATACCTCCATAGCTTCATTTACTACAGGATTTTTCCTCTGCTTCTTTTTATTCATAACGGAACCAGTTTCACGAAATTTTGCTACTAACTAGCCAACAATTTTGCCATAAAGGTGTTTGTCAGGATGGCGTTCATTGAATATCTGCGTAACCCGAGTGCCACATTCATTATTTTTAAAATAAAGTTCGATTTCCACTTTTTCCACTTTATTTCCCCGTTTTCTGCAAGTGAGTACATCATAATTGTTAAAAAGTTTAACGATATTGAGAAGAACTTCAACGCACAAATCACAGAACAGCTATCTGGCAACTACCGCACCTGATCGTTCAACCTTGTGGCAAGTGAAAACATGCATAAACATCTAGAAATAATAAGAAAAAAAAACAGCAAATTGGTCGAAGGAATTTATCCTTATCATTCACTCTGATAAATGTTTAAATAACGTTTTAAATTTCAATCCTTCATATTTTCTCAATGACTCTACCGGTTTTCAAAAGCGAAGCGGGAAAATATAGAGAATAAAAAGCGCTTTTCATTGCGGCGCCACTTGACCCCCCTTCCTATTTGAAAAAAGTTGAGGGATGACACCCCCGCTTAGAGGGTTGAAGACTTTGCAATCATTTTTGGGGCAAAAGTTGTCCCCCTCACAAACAAAATTGACGTGTTTTTGGATTTTCTGAAAAAAAAAATTACCCTGGCCGTTATGCCTTGCGGAACGTTTTCGATGGGCGACCCTGTATATTACATTTAAATGGAATATATTACACTACAATTATGTCAATTACAGGATTACAGGCTTGTTTTCATGTTTTCTAACATTTTTTAAATAAAACGAATTGTTAAATTTCAATATATTATAATATATATTTGTCGTAGGTATGAAAAAAGTAAAATATAAAATGGACAAACGCTTACTTACATTGCAATAAAACTTCCACTTTTAGTTTTGCAATCCAAATGCAATATTTCTATTTCACAAATAAAAATATCCGACAACACTAAAATCACTGAAACTTCCGCGGCTGACAACGGAAACTGAAAAATATAACGGCACTTTTTGTTTTGGACCTGCATATCAACATTACGCTGTACCATTATGAAAATATCTATACTCTGTTTTTTTTCTCAGGTAAGATTTCGACAGACGATGACAGAAGAAAAGCAGATGACGTCCCATACCAATCTATTTATTTTACTAAAAAAAGTTTCTAATAATTTTTAAGTTATCTATGGATGGGTTTAAATATAGATCCGTCATGCGTCGTGTCTTGATGTTTTTAACCAGTTTTATTGGTTTATTTAAAAAATGACAGATCGTATTTCAATTTTATTGGTTTGACGGAACGATGAACGACAAACGGACGCCGATGCGTATGAACTCGCCTTTAGATTTTTGTCATTTTTGACGCTTGTCAAATTCTTGCCAAATTATAGGTTATAATTTTGTGTCAACTTTTGTAGTTATCTCTGCTTTTGTTAAATACCCTGCGTTTTGGAAGATGATGCATTTTGATTCGTGTTATTACGTATGTTTTGTGTCTTTTGAAGTCAAGTTGAGGAAAAATCGAGTGAAAATTAACTGTAGACCCAGAGCAGAGTTTATGGTTAATATTCGCTGCCCAGGCAGAAAGTCTTATACACCAATGAAGTTGCCATCGATAAAGTTTGTATACAATTTCGTCGTAGATCAGTGCATCTCGTATATGGTAGAAGGATCAAACAAAACACGTACTAAAAACTGAAGTAGCTGTAAAATATCGACATCACACGATCGGTAAATAATGGATTTTAGTACTGCAGAAAAATAATGTCAAAAGGTACTGGTTTAAAATAATTAAGATTAAAGTTAATTAATCAACCTTTAAGGTATAAAATTTGGTAGATGTTATTATTAATAAAATAGTTTGTTTTATTTACCTATGTTGTTTTATTTATTCCTGTGGAATATTACAAATTTGTATTTGTACATAAGTTATATTGATAAATATAATCATAAATGCGGGTAGTTTCATAAAGCTTGAAAGTAAATAATAGTTATTTTTTATATTTTTTTGGTATGTAGTGTCTTGTTCTTGTTTGTTTTGTATTAACACATACCGTTTTTATTAAATAAAATAACTCGATTACATTTTTTCAGTTTTATACAGTTTTTTTCACAATATTTTGAAGTAATCACTTGTCATCTTGTCAATCAAATTTTAAATATTTCCTGCTATGCGTTCCAGTTGTACCAACTTATTTTTTTGTAAAATAAAATAAACTACTTTGAAATTAAAATGACAGACACATCTATCACTGTCAAGGATCTTCTCGTTGGACAGACCATAATTATAACTTGTAAATTTTAATATTTTAACATGATTTTAACTATTTCTGACAATAACTAACTTTTCGTTATCACGATGACATTTTAGACGGCAACTGATATATATGTCATAATATTTGAATTTTAAATATGTATGTAATATAATTTAAATTAATATAATGCAACTTTATACTAACAAAACATTCACAAAATACAACAAAGTCTAATAATATAGTTTGAAAACAATGAATATTGAGATAAAATTAAAAAAGTTAAGATCGACGCCTTGTGTCAAAATTAGATGATTAAATTTCCGCAATTTTTACACCATTTGATGACCGGTGGTGCCTCTAGTGTTTGTTCGGGCGGTTGGTCTTTTATTCCCACTTATGGCCATTAAAGAAAAAGTTCTAAAAGGGGATGTTTTGTGATTTATATATACTCCAACTAACGTCGCATCCCCACGCCTAACCGCCACCTGTTACGATCAAGAACATCTTCCTCTTCCAAGTTACGGTCCTCCGATGATGGCCTCATTCCAGGATCTTCTAGGCCGTCCTCTTTTCCTTTTTCCAGGAGGTGACTAGCTGTAGATACGGTAGGGCCATCTTTGGTGTTCCATGCGTAGCAAGTGTTCAAACCACTTAAGGCCCCTCTGTTCGACTCTATCCACTATTGTCTGTGTGGCATCCATTTTGGTTCTGATTTCCACGTTCCTAACTCTGTCCAGTTTAGATACTCTCGCACTGCGTCTCAAATAGTCCATTTCGAGTGCATTCAAAGCTCGCTTTTTTTCCGCTTTTGACCGACTCCACTAGGGCTCTTCCAATATGTACTTTTGTGTTTGGTCTTATGTTTTTGTCCCACCAGATGCCATTCAGTGCTCCTATAATCTTCCGCCCTCATTCTAGCAGATACTTCTGTTTTGTCCAATCCCTTTCTGGTTATACGTGCCCCCAAATATTTAAACCATTCAACCTGTCTGAGCTTTGCATTGTCAGTAATAAAAATGTCAAATTTATCATCTGAATTGAATCACAATTCTCATTTAACTTCTAAAATTTGTAATAATATTTTGTATTTACATCCAAAAGCAATGGAGGTAGGCAGTAAAGGTAAATAAATTTCATTAACTAAATAGAATGACTTTTTCGGATCATTTAAACTTATTATGCAGCCATTGTTTCTTATAGTCAGAAATATTTAAAGAAAACATGAAAAACAAGACAACAAGTAATCGTGAATGTTTTGTAAGCTATAAAAATATAAATATTGATTAGATTTGTTTATTTATTATTGATCTGTTTTAATATTGGACCTGCAAATCTTCACTTGAGCTTTCTAACGAGTTTAACAGTTTTTTAATAAAGTACTTTTCAATATTAAACTCCATTGAAGAGAAGAAGCAAACGTAAAAACAGAGAATAGGTACATTAAAAATGCATAAAAGATAAATTTTATAATGGAGGTATTGAAATTTAGAAAACGTCAACATTTGACGTTTCCAATATTTTACCAAACTGTTCCGTATCAAACCGATGTTTTTCGGAACCGCTCTTTACCGTAGTTTACCGGTCTGGTTCGCCTGGTTTTGCAACGGAATACAGCCAAAGTGTTTTAGGTGACTTTTAATCCTAGAATACTTCTTCTTCTTTCTTCTTTCTCAGTCTGGTTCCATCCAGTGTTGGATTTAGGCCTCTTCTAGGTTTGGTTTCGTTGTCTTATCCATTGTCTTCCTGCCACTGTTCTGACATCATCGACTTATCTCTTTTTTGGTCGGTCCACACTTCTTGTTGTTCCTCTAGGTCTCCATAGAATTACTTTTTGAGGCCATCGGTCTGGATCCTGTTTTGCTTTACTTGTCCGATCCATTGCTACTTTATACTTGTCAGTCTTTTAACAACATATATTAATTTTGTTTTTTGACGTATGTGGGTGTTCCGCATTTTTTCTCTCATGGTGACTCCTAACATGATTCTTCCCATGGCTCTTTGTACAACTTGTATTTGTTCTGCTGTTTTCAGGTAATTGCCATAGTCTTTAAGCCATATACGTAAGCACTGGTAGGATTATCCTTGAAAATATCGCTCATATTTCCAAATGCAACCCATGCCAAACGGATTCTGAGTTTGATCTCCGTATTTTGGTTCTCTTTACCCAGATTGATTTTATTACCTAAATATATATACAGGGTTGTTCACCACATACGACACGGAGTATTGTAGCTAAACGATTATATTTTTACAAATTTCAAGTTTTGGGTTCGATGAAGGACTATTAGAGGTACAATTTAAAAATAATTTACAAGATACAGAGTGTCCCAAATAAGTAAAAAATATCAAAGTTGTATTTTTTTAAATGGAACACCCTGTATATTATTGCATTTTTAGTTTCTACGATTAAAATAAAGGTAAATTTGATTAAGGTTTATTACACTTAAACCTTACCGTTTTTGAAATATTTTCAATTTTGTGAAATTGCAGCAAAAATTTTAAGGCTTCATTTCTCCAAGGGTATCCAAGTTTTTAATAGTAAATATTTACTGAAGTTTATTTATTGATCAGTTATTGTGTTGCAATAATAAAAATAATACTACCTTATACAGAGTGTCTAAAAATTTATTTTAGATAATTTATAGCTTTAAACGCCAATAACTTGTTTAATTTAAATGAAACGCCCTGTATATTTTAGGAGAATCAGATGCACAATTTAATTGTCTATCAAATTGTATTACACCATTTTTACCTATCCCTTCAAGTTTTCGTAGATGTGCATTTTCGTATAATTTAGACCTCATTCATTAATATACCCATGGAATATTGACATTTTATTATTGACATTCTAGTAATATTATCGTTTTGTTAAAAACAATAATGTTGTATGCAAAAAGAAAACTATTTAAATCTTTATAAAAGAGTATACCATTAATTAAATACAGCACCATTATTTCCGCCCATATACTAATTAATTACATACTTAATTGTATTCGTTAATAAATTATTCTAAATACATGTGGAATTGAGTCAGAAATCAATATAATAATAAGTTATTAAAATTAAAGTCTCTGTTGTTATAAATAAGCATTTATTAAAAAATGAAATATCATTTTTAAGGTGTTACTTTTTATCACACTGTCTAATACCCATACAAAATTCAGTTTTTTTTAGTATTTGGAACAATTATTATTAATCAATGCAGTCAGTTAATGTAGTTTGAATACTGGAATCATATTAATTGGTCCTTTTTAACAAATATTTAAACAGTTTTTTTTTATTTTTTAATGAAATAAACGATATAATTTGTTTATTTCCA
The DNA here is from genome assembly GCF_002938485.1 of Sitophilus oryzae. Taxonomy (NCBI): domain Eukaryota; kingdom Metazoa; phylum Arthropoda; class Insecta; order Coleoptera; family Curculionidae; genus Sitophilus; species Sitophilus oryzae. The sequence continues at coordinate 5,009,636 of NW_022146732.1, read as the reverse complement.
AACCAAACCACAATATTAGTATCTGTACTCTTTAAAAACTTGGTACATCTTTAAAAATAATCTAAAATGTCAATATTCCATGGGTATATTGATAAATAAATTCTAAATTACAAGAAAATGCATTTTCTACGGAAACTTAAAGAGATAGGTAAAAAATGGTATAATATAATTTGATAGACAATTAAATTGTGCATCTGATTCTCGTAAAATATACAGGGTGTTCCATTTAAATTAAACAAGTTATTGCCGTTTGAAGCTAATAATTATTTAAAATAAATTTTTAGACACTCTGTATAAGGTAGTATTATTTTTATTATTGCAACACAATAACTGATCAATAAATAAACTTCAGTAAATATTTAGTATTAAAAACTTTGGTACCCTTGGAGAAATGAAGCCTTAAAATTTTTACTGCAATTTCACAAAATTGAAAATATTTCAAAAACGGTAAGGTTTAAGTAATAAATAAATATAATATATATAATTATTATAATTATATAATATTTTATAATATATAATAAAAAATAATAAACCTTAATCAAATTTATCTTTATTTTAATCGTAGAAACTAAAAATGTAATAATATACAGGGTGTTCCATTTAAAAAAATACAACTTTGATATTTTTTACTTATTTGGGACACCCTGTATCTTGTAAAATTATTTTTAAATTGTACCTCTAATAGTCCTTCATCGAACCCAAGACTTACAATTTGTAAAAATCTCATCGTTTAGCTACAATACTCCGTGTCGTATGTGGTGGAAAACCCTGTATAATGGTCTAAGTTTTCAATAATAACTTTGTCTACGGTAATGACATGGCTATTGTTGCTCATTATCTTGGTCTTCTTCAAGTTCATTTTAAGGCCAATTTTCTGGGTTTGGTCGTTTAGCTCCTTGTACCATTTTACCATGCTCACTTTTTCTTTATGTAAATAACAACAAATTATTAGTACTGAATATTAAAATTTTATTAAAATTACGTTCGAAAATGACGCTGATAACTTAAGGTATGTCCGCTTTTGACTGGTGTTTGATTGTTACCTATTCAGTTTAAAAATCGATTCAGTTTTACTCAAATTACTCAAAATAGGCTAGTCCAAAATTGTTCAAATTTGGCATGTGTATTTACCAAACCTAGACCTTAAAAAAACTATTTAGGACTTCGCTATAAAATCAATAGGAGAGCCAATATCTAGACAATTCAAAATTTGCGTGGGATTTCCTATGTTTCCAACGACGATACACCACCCGGTATGTATTTGTCATAGAATTTCGAGTGTTCGTCTGGTTTAGGGTTAAACTAACATGATTATAACAATTCTGCTAACTGCACTATGTTTGTATAAATGGGTTTGCTCTCAATAATAAGACTATTGTTGAAAATACCCTATTGTTTTTTCTGTGTAATAATAACAAGCTCACGCATATCTCCGAAAAATACTACCACTACAACGGAAAGAAATAAGCTTAAAGTCATATTAATTACGATGAAATTTTGAGCTTACCTGCTTATTATCTCGCCTGGCACAGCGGCGCGCCGCGGGGGGTAATCCTATTAGAACGGGGCATTTACCAGTGACAGCCCAACACTGGCTCTGTTTCCAAACAGGCACTGACTTCTGTCATTCATCGTCATGTTCTTCTAGTCCGACGAATTACTTCGAATGAGACTTACCTGAAATAAATTCCATTCTTTAATGTATCGTGCTGTTCGGCTTTGCGTCTCGACTGACAACTCACTGTTTGTACGTGGGGTCTTATGTCGAGATACTGATTTTTTGTTGTTAGTGTTCTTGTTCGTTGTGGTTTTCAGAGTGGTATTTTTGTTAAAACAAACAATTTTTTTTATTGGAATGATGAATAGTTACATGGTTGGTTACTTTGTCAGGAATATAATATAATTATTTAAATTCCCCTTTATTTTTTTTCTCCGGTACTGATAACAAAAAAAAAATTGATCTTGTTTTGTCCATGTTGAGCATAGATCTATCATCCTTTGGGTGAACTTTTTTCTAGCTGAAATCGCTTAAAATATCACAAAACATCCAGTGTATAGAAACATCCACAAACACAAAATCATAAAAATTTCGCTGCGGAAATGCATCATTCTCTTTTTTGCGACTTTAAAATAACTGAAATCAGTTACCTAAAACATGTTCCTGCTTTATATTCTAAACACTTTTCTTGTGTAGGTATGAACTTAACCTATACAGGGTGCTACAAATTCGAGGTACGAGCATTGGTATCTCGCAAACAGTAATACATACGAATATAGTTAAATTGGGACAAAGTTGCGCTTTGGGATGTTCACCAAGATGCCATTTTTTAGAAAATCAAAAAACTAATTGCACACTCAAGCCACTTTATTAGGCCTATATGATAGTATTTCTAGATTTTCAAATAGCTGATAATTTATGAGATATAGAGGCCAACTTAATTTTTTTAAATACGGACCTGCATTTTTTATTTCAAGTTTTGAAAGAACTCAGTCTCCTGAATACAATGATATGTCGCACTTTATACTTTTTTTCTTGTTTTGAATACTTTATCAACAACAAAACTATTTAATTATTATTTAAAATTATTTCAAATGCGACTCTGGTTTTTTAAATTATTTAATCTGATTATATTCATCGCATATAAAAATCCAGTGTAGAAGCAAAGAAATACTGAACGTTTGATTAAAATAAGTGCAGATGTTCTAGTGAAGGAAGTTCCACAATAATAAATAAATATTCGGCAATATATAAAAATAGGTATAATAGCTTGTCAAAATAAAGTACGCCAATAAAAAATATCACGCCTAAATTGAAAGGCTTTTTTAATATATAGACCAATAAAAATATTTAATATATTACTTACTAATCTAACAGGTCATATTGATTGAACTGTTGTCTGTCAACTGAACATAATGTTGTAAACAGGGCGGAGTTTGTTCAAATTATATATATTTACTCTAATTTTACAATTATCGTACTTATGCCAAAACGCATTATGATGAAAAAAAATTCTGGAAAAGTTTGAGCCCTTAATATTAATATTAAGAGGTGTCTCATCCTCTTCATTTCAAAATGTTTTTTAATTATATTTTTTCTAACAAATCAGCGTGTTGTTGTTAAAATCAATACAAATACTTATAGGAAACTGAACGATTTTCAAAAAAGGTCTGATATGATTTTTCATTTAATCGACTCGTTTGAAAGTTGTTATAAGGGGTAGCAGATTTAGATAATAAAAATATTATGTTCGTTTGTATTTCACTGCAGGAAACCAAATTAACAATATTACAGGCAAGATACAAAAACACAATTGTAGTTAAAAATTAATGACTATATTGCATCAGGATGAACACTTGATGAACTTTACGGAAAATAGAATATTTTATATTTTTGAGCCATTATTTCGTATACAGGGTGGTCTGAACTGCATTCCGGAAACTTCGGCAGCATATCCTGCAGGTAAAATTAAGTAAAAAAGTTCGTATAAATGTATGCCCTAAAATGCTTAGTTTCGGAGATATAGGGTGTAGAAGTTTCATTTTTATTTCGATTTTTTCCAAATAATTTCTGAAGTAACGTCAACATTTGAATGAAAATTGGTGACTGGGTGTTTTTTGACATGAGAAATTTGATTTTGATGTCAATATTACTCCTATTTGTACAGGGCGCCACCTACATGTATTTTAACTGTTTTGGAGATTAATCACTTTTCGTCCGTACCTGTATAAAACCAATGAATGAAAAAATATACATTTCTGTGATTTTTTACGTAAAAAATGTTTCTTGGTAAAAGTCGCTACGAATAACCGTTCTCAAGATATTTAGAATGGAAATAGTCAATACATGTCATTATTGACAAAAAATAGGCATGTTGAGTAAAAATTTGACTGAAATGGTAAATTTGAGAACTTTTTATTTTTTTTTTGATTAATCTTAAATTTTTCTGAGAGAAAATAATGATAAAGAACTTTTAGCACAAAAACATTTCAAATTTTTGATTTCAGCCTGATTATTTAGTCAACATGCTTAATTTTTGACAAAGATGACAAGTTTCGATAATTTCGATTCCCAATATCTCGAGAACCATTACTCGTAGCGATTTTTACTAAGAGACATTTTTTACGTAAAAAACGTTGTAAATGCATATTTTTTTACTCAGTTGCTTTATACAGGTACGGACGAAAAGTTATTACTCTTCAAAACAGTTAAAAATATGTAGATAGCGCCCTCTACAAGTAGGAGTCATATTCACATGAAAATCAAATTTGTCGTGTCAAAAAACTACCAGACACCAATTTTCATCCAAATATTGATGTTACTTCAGAAATTATTTGAAAAAAAAACGAAATAAAAATAAAACTTCTACACCCTGTATCTCCAAAACTAAGCATTTTAGGACATACATTAATACGAACTTTTTTGCTTATTTTTATCCGCAGAATAAGCCGCCGAGTTTCCGGAATACAGTCCGGACCACCCTATATATATTTTTGGTGCACCCTAGTATTCAAAAGTTCATAGCCCTTTTTTGTTGAAAAACGCAGCAAATCGCAAAAAATCATAAACTTCAAGATGGCATCTACTCGTAAAATAGAAACTAACTGCATCAGAACTTTCGACTCTCTAATGTTTATGATACATTCGTCAAATTTCAACCAAACTGATTGGTCTTTTCGGAAATGAGGCATTCAATATTGTTTCTTCTTCTCGAAATGAAAATGTTATCCTGTGGCAGAAAAAAAAAGAATAAAGAACGAGACAGGCTGACGTGTTCTCTTTGGGAACCGTTGGCAACAATGTGGATTTTGGGGCCTTTTTAGAGAAGCGATCTACTGCTCGGGAGAATGCGAACGAACTAATGGACACTGACGTTTTTTGATGGATGAGCGCGGCCCAGGGGGTGAGGAGTGAGGAGGAGGGAAGGCATCGAGTGAAATAGCCCCAATTGTCATCGCATTGCCGATATTATGAGGGAATAAACGAATTTTGGCCGGTTTGGCAGTGTGCGAGAGTGTTTGTGTATTTTTCTCGGAAGGAATAAACGTGGGCAAGCCTGATTTTGCCCGGATATGTTACAACTATATTCCAACTCGTAATAATAATCGTATAAAAACGGACTTTGATTGGCCAAGCGTTATTTTTGACATCTTCACAAAATTTTTTGCTTGTTCTAAAACGGTTAATCCCGTTTATATCTTTCCAAATATCCATACTGTGTGAGAGAATTAAAAAAAACATGAAAATATATGGTTGATTTTTTTCCTTGCCCTTTAACTTCCTAAATATTAGTCCTAAAATTAGAAGGGAGTCCTATAAATATTAGAAGGCGCTTTTATGGTAATATCATTTTGCTTCATCATCAAAAAATTCAATTCCTTTGGTGTTCAATTTAAATCCTAAAATTACTGAGCTTATTTACTAGAGGAAGGTATTCGCTTGTGTGAAAAACTACTTACGGCCGAGAAAAATAAAATATTTTCCTTGATTTAAATAAGAACAATCTTCGTATTGTCACCGATTTTTAACAGGACACTGTCTAAATGAACACCTCAGCAGATTGCAGCTAAGAAACAACGGCGAATGTGGGGAAAATGGAGAAACGCCAGAACACCTCACCACCTCACCCCTAAGTGCACCAAGATGACAACCATTCGTGCTATAAACTATAGTTCGACTGATATCGGAAATGGAGAACTAACCTCTGTAAAACCGTCTCAAATACTGGCTTTTGTCAAAGTCTTGAAATTGTATGATGACTTTTAAAATGAAATCTGTAGAAGTCTGATTTTGGGTTTGACGATTGCAGAATTAAAGGTATGGAACACTTTTCACCAATGAGGAAGATGCATATATTTTATTTTTCGCCAGAAACTGTTCAATTTATTAGAATAAATATGTGTAAATGCAAAAAAAAACTTTTTTCTTGAAAGCAGTACCACAATTTTATAAAACGGGCCATTATAATACTATGGACAACGCAAACGACGCCTCGCGAATTGAAACGATATTCTATTGGTCTGACGTCACCCGCCGTTCTCGTCGACGCGCGATGGCCAGCAGCAGCCAGACGTGTTCCGTTTATGTACGTATTTAGGTGGCGTACTAACATTTTTGTTGCTTTTAGCGTTGATTGAAGGAGCTTTTTGTACTTTTTTTGTGCAGTTATTATTTGTATTTGTTGTGTGTTCTGAGAATTTTTTAAGTAATGGCAGATTCCGGGTTTGTAAAAGCACAATCAGATAACTTGCCAAAAGTCGATGCTTTTATGTTGGCTGCTTTTATAAATACAAATTCCCAATTTATTGGTGCTGAATTACGAGGAAAAAAACAGAGAGGTATGTAACATTTATTCTTTGTAGTACTGAGGCATATTTAAGTATAAGTAGGTACCTATAATGTTACGAACTTTTATATAGTTATAGATATTAATGTTATAAACTTATTTTAATGTTATAAACTAACCTTTAGATCAGGTAGGGAGACGTATGGAGATAATGCTGTAGGTTATGTAGAAGTGAAAAGAGACAAAAATATTTGTTTAGTACGTGGAAAAGTAACTCCAGAGCATAGCGTAAAAAAGAAAGTTTTTTTTTATATATTCACACCCCCTTACCTCTGTTATTTTTAAAGATTGTTTTTTAAGAAATTATAGGAAATAAATTGTTTATCAGTAATGAAAATATTATACAAGGTGTCCCATAAGCAAACGCCAAAATTAAGTTACTTTTTTAAGTGAAACACCCTATATATTTTTGGATTCTTCGGAAATTTCTAGATATTCTAGATATATTTCATGTATAATATCCTATACCTATCTTCAAATGTTTACGAAATATTGACAGTTGAAAAGCGAAAATACCTACAATTTTCTGGACCACCTTTTTGAGACACCAAAGAGAGTATATGAAAAACCATGCAACTTTTTTATTTAATGTTTTCTTCTAAAACTTGCAGTTAAGGCTGTATGTGGGTGTCAAAATATAATGAATAACCCTGTACATTCAAATTTCATATACCTATGTAAGACAATATACATAAATATATGAAGTTACATCAAAATGATCTTCACAACAATAAATCGTAAAAATAGTGGATAATTTAACGTTTTTCTTTTCATCTCTTCTCATGGCCTTGGACCATTTTTTTCTGTTTTCGCTCATCCATTACTATTTATAAATATCACTAATTACTAATTATGTATTAATAAACCCAAATAACTAAAATTTTGACTCGGATTCAACAGCGTTTAAAAGCAAACTGTGTAAAGTAAATACGCGTCTGGCTCCACTCAACCAGAAGAACGGCGGGTGACGTCACAGCGGCAAGGCTCGGTAGAGAGCGTTTGCCCGGCCATTTAAATTAACAATATTTAATTATTTTATATTAGAGGCATTTCTTAACCGATATCAACGATTTTTTTTTGTTCAATTTGTAATTATATGAACTATTTTTTAAAACCATTATTTAAAAACATGCATTTTCCTCATTATCGTATGTTCAAAATCTAATTGCTGTATAGTAAATTTTGACCAAAGACTGGTACAGATTTTAATGAAGTAAAATAAGTATAAGCTATATTTTTATAATTCTCAAAGAGATAGAAGAAATCTCTTAAAGAAGGGATTATTAGTATCTAATATTTGTAAAATATATCTCGAAAGGTAAATAAAGGTTTAAAATTCCATTTATTAAAAATATATTAAGGACTTATTGTGAAGGTTTGACAGTATAAATCCATAATATTTGTCGATATATAACATACATCCTGAAATATTTAAGTCTCTATTGGACTGGATATATATATAATAAAAAAATACCTCTTTTAGTTACATAATATTATAAAATGGTGCTATATTAAAAACTAGTATGTAATTTTTGTTAATGACTGCTATGGAAACAGTAAAAGAAATTTCGTATGATCGAAAAAAAACGGCGTCAAAAACGGCTGGGGAATGACAATCAATGATAATTTTGGCGAGGTCAGTTTCTAGACATCATTTACTAAAAATTGACATAAACTCTCATATAGAACGTTTCAAGACACAAAAATCTATTTGTAAAGAATTATTTTTTCACCAATATTAAACTATTCCATTAAAAAATTATTTTTACTCAATATAAAAATAAATTACAACCTTCTAGGACGTTTAGGGCTTGACTTCGAAAAAATTACCACTGATTGTCATTCCTCAGCCGTCTTTGACACCATTTTTTTATCGTAAGGTATAATTTAAAATATTTATATGTTATAAAGATATTTTTATCAAAAGATATGGAATTAAAATATTAGTGCAATAATGCCGGGATTAAATAATCTGAAATTTTTTTTTCCGATAATTAAAACAGTATTCTGAGAAGTGGATTTATCGCAGTACTGTGTTATAACATATTTTTAAAATACCTCAGAATTATTATTAAGATAAATTACTAAAACATTGTATTTATTCTCCAATATTTTATTTCATTGTTAAACGCTTAGCAAATTTATTTAGTGATTCCCACGAGACCAACGAGACGAGACTTTCGTTAAGTCTTGTCTCGTCTCGCCGATAAAATAAAAAGTCTCGTATCGAGTCTCGTCTCGGAGCCTTCAGTCTCGTCTCGTTTCGCGTCTCGTATGAGAGTCTCGTGAAAGTATCGAAATTTCGTCATGCATAATTCTTGTTCCAGTCCAGTATGGGATATGTATTTATAGTCTGTACAAAACAACCTTGGTATCACGTGGCATTTGTAAAGAAACCTGAATATTTTTGTAATTTATCTAATTTTTCTTGTTTATTTTTTATTAACTAATCGATATTTATTAGGCTACAACTAGCATTTAAACATTCAGGGTGTAAAAAATGATTGATTTCAAGTCATGTGTTACCTAAGTTGTTTTGTATGAGGTATAGTTGCTATAATATAAAAGTAGGATAAAAAAATTACAAATGTTGAAAAATAAATCATATATTTCATAGTAATATGTAAACACAAAGGAAAAACTAAAAACTTAACATTAATTTTGAAAACAAGTAAAAACAATAATATAGGTACTAACAGCCTTCTCGGTTGCAAATGTTTTTTTTTTTACCCAGTCATTTAGGCATAACAAACATCGTGCAGATTCATTATTAAGGCGATTTCTGTGTTTTCTAATGGTTAACGCAGCACGAGAGAATAATCTTTCCGACGGGACTCAGACTGAGGTAGCTGGTATAGTCAAGAGATATCGTGCCATCAAACTTAAAATGGGAATTTCAGAACTATGCGTTCTCCACCATTGTAATATATCTGTGTCTTTATTACACCAGGGAATTGAATAGTATTTTTGAAGCTCCTGCATCCATTCTCATTCGGCAGGGGTAGGATTTACTGCGTACAAGGCATCAAAATCAATTGCAAAGTTCAACTTTTCAGGTCCACGATTTTCTCGTCGTTGTTGCGTCACCGCTGTTTCTGTCGAACGTTGTCCCTCTAATTGATGAAAATAGACTTTACAAATATCTTGAAATTTATGAATCGAATTATCTTTTAATTCTTGGTCCCATTTTGTCATATCAAACGTTTCTAACTTATGACGTCTTCCCCTAGGAGATGCAAGACCTTGTCGTTGGTGGGGAAGCTCCTGGTCAGGTGCTGGGGGGAATCCCCCCTAGCACTGGCTCGGTCTAAGAAGCATCTCACTCATCGTCTTGTCCCTGACTGTAGTGTCGTGGCCAGGGAATTGCACCAAGACATATAACGACACCGGGCGGGGCTACGGACAGCCTCAACCTTGGGGCACCGGGGGGCACCCCATTGTATTTTACCCCTTACTTCTACATGCGGGGCTCTGTAGAAGTGGACCGACTGTCCTTAGCGACTCATAGGAACACTATGAGATCTGGTAATAATAGTAATAAAAACATCACCGGTGAAGCTGTGGGGAAACCCCCTAGCGACACTGGGAACAGTAACAATGAAAGTTCCAAGGGGTCAAACCCAAAGAGAACTACAGGAGAGGTGGCTGACACTTGCGTGAGACCATCCTCCGCAAGTGGCATACAAGCTACCACCTCCTCCAAGTGTCGGGAGCCTATCTCCTACCTCTAAACCCAAAAGGCGACACAAGCTACCGTTTCGTCTACCCGGCCTGGGTCGTAGCTCCTCGACTGTGAGGGACACGGGTCTCCGTAAGAAGTCCTGGGACTGTATGATGAGTTATGATTCAAGAAAGGGGGACACAATGGATCTGTAAGGTCGAAGTGATTAACCCCCCTCCCACTTATTCTAAATTCTAACTTATGACGTGGATCGAGAATTAAAACTGCAGCATAAATCCAGTTCGTTTTACGATAATGCTTTAGTATTCTGTCTCTCGCAGCCTGAAAACCAACAATAAGCCGCTCTTCGACAGGGGTTCGATTTGTTTTTCTGTCCCATTCAAATACTTTGCTCTCAAGATTATCTATTAGTATATATATTGATACATACAACCACTATAGGTAAGGTGACGTACTTTTCTCCTCCGAGTTTTCTGGAAAGTATTTGAAAGTTGATTAATAATTTGTTCACTTCTTCTAGCAGTATCCATTCTTCATCTCTAAGAGCATATGGTTTTAAATCAACAACATTTTGACATAATACACCGAGTCCAGGTCTGTCTTTAAGAGTTACTTGCAACATATCATCACTGGAATTCCAGCAGTAGGTACATCCAACATAGGTGTCAGTAGCCAAGAATTACCAGTTGCTTCACACGCACTTCGGAATTTAAGTAAAAGTTGGTTTTTAAGTAAAGGTTTTTCAAGTGTTCATCTGCGATCGCACAAAACACGAGACGAGACCAATAAAAGTCTCGTCTCCTGTTGTTCGAATATCGTCTCGAAAACGAGACGAGACCATACGAGACTCTCGTGGGAATCACTAGATTTGCTAGAAGAAGTTAGTTCCTGCAAACCGTACCGAGCCAGGGTCGAGACACGCCGAGCAACAAAGAGGGAGGTGGGACACCAGGGGGACAACAAGGGGACACCCTCCCCCCGCGGGATCCGGCAGCGTTACGGAGTAGCCGGCCTCTGACAGGACGTGATGGATCGCGCCGTCCGTCGCTAAAACCTTTCTCCAAACACGGAGAGAGAGACGACGTACAAGAAACGGGCTCCAGATGGACTTAACACCTAATTCTCGGGGGATGTCTAATAAAAAAAGCAAATTTAGAGACGGCGACTCGAGGGGATGTAGGTACGGGCGGTCTTGTCGCCTAGGCGACCAAAGTCCAAAGCGTTTGTTCGGAGGAATTCTTTCATTTTTACGGATTTGGAGCTTGAAAAGAAAAATCCAATCGTATAATATACAACTTCACTGTCACATATGTTTATCGAATTCATGGATCTGCCTAAAAATGTTACCTTTCGGTGTTGAAAAATGAATTTTATGAAATGACTTTAAATATTATGCGACAATTGAGGATTTTTTTATTATTATTCGTGAAACTCATTTAGCTATTGGACATGGAGGTCGCAATAGAATGGTTGAGGAGCTAATAAAACATAAAAATATTATGCAAGAAAGTGTGTCCATTTATCTTAGCTTATGTGCATCATGTCTAATGGATATCTTTCTTTTTCTTAAACCTTTATTCAATATTTCATTTGTGATTTTCTTGAGTATTATAGGTTTTTTTTTTTATTAAAAATTAAATTATTTCTGGTTGTTTTTAAATCAATTATTTGCCGACGTTTCGATTTTTTATGCAAATCTTTCTCAAGGCATCTCAGATGTTGTTTCGATGAGAATTCAACGCAAAATAAAACACTGAATGACCACAATACACCAAAACACTTTTACTTTTACACTGGACGCGCGTTTCGCTAACCATGTTAGCATCATCAGCAGATGATCAAGACTCACTGAGTCTTGAAAAAATTCGTAATGATTTCTTTTAATTCGTAATGATTTCTTTTCGTAAAATTCTTTTTTTGATAAAATGGATGACAATGAAACGAAGTCTGAACCATTTGGGCCAAGTGAATCAGATTATCAGCGATCTGAAAGTTCCGATATTGTCGATTTTGAAAGTATAGTTTGATTTAACATTATTTTCATTATCACTACATTAATAAGTTTGGCTGTTTTTTTTTACAAATACTTAGATATCTGACATGTTGGTCTGAATAAAACTGCACGAGGAAGAAAAATCTTATCATTTCACATAGAGCTAACGTAACACACTATAAAAGGCAACATATGAAAGATCTTTTTCCCATTATCCCGCCTATATACCATAATTTTTATAGAAATCGAAGAAAACATTATTAATAGACAATGTAAAGTCAACAAATCCCTTAATGACGAAGAAGAATATACCGATGAACCAATTTATTTATAAAATTTCAAATATTTTCAGAGATGAAATGCTTCCAAGTCCAAAAAAGTATAAACAAACATTCTTAAAAATGAACACAGTTGTATTTTGAGTTAATTTATTTAGTAATTATACAATTTAAAATATAATCAAGCACTGTGTCAAATTTTCTTCTCCAGCTTGTTTTATTTTAAATTCAAGAAACATTAAACAACTTTAACTCTCATTTTCTCCATAATTATCTTTTAAGACTTGATCCAGTTCACTTCTGAACCCCTCATCTATAACAAAATTTCCTCTACAATTCGGGATTTGTCAGACAGAACTCAATTGTATCAAACTCACTGAATTACTAAGAACTTTTTCACCAAATCGCACCGAATATCGCATAGCATATTTCCAGGGTATTAGTTAGATACGCCTCCCTCCCCGTGTCACATACGTCTCCCACATCTCTATTGTCGCCAGAACTTTCCGCATTTTCGAAAAGGAAAAAAGGGCCCTTTTTTCTATATCGTCGGGTGCTCCGTCATTGGCCTGTCGAAATCGCTGAATAGACGAAAGAGGTACAATCACGGCCCAGCACCGAGAATGGGGCTGTCGTCGTCATTCCGTCCCTTTACTATTTCCATACTTGACAGCTGTCCTACGGGATAAAGTCGTTGTTGGGCTGACGCGGAGAGAGTACCAGATACGGCTTATTTATCGATGGGAACAGGGCCGGATTCAGTCTAAGATATCCTTGTTTAAGAGTCTATTACGCTGTACTGTTCGGGTCGCTCTCAGGGGTCGGGTAAAGCGGGTGTGTGGCCGAAGGAAATATGAATTATACTTCAGAAATCTGCCTAAGGCTTAGCCCGATCCTGTCGTGTTAAGCCACATTCAAAATTCCAAACACACGTGCGTTGATTAAGGCTTGATTAAGGTTTGCAGAGCTTCAGAATTTGCCACAAAATAGCGAGCAATTTGTTACAAAACCATATAAATTATATATCACTGTAATCACAAAACTTCAATCTATTTCCGTATTGTAACGGAATTTTAAATTATGACTTTATTTTCGAGAAAATTTAGTCCAAACATAAGGAATATTTTGTTGATTTTGTTTGACCGTCAAAATCTTAAAAATAAAGAAGTTGTCTAAAAATGTGCTACAATACGGATATAGTATGATTCTTTATCTTTAATTTCTTTCTTCATTTGTGTAAAAATACCTAGCCAGTTTTACATAAAACGTTAAATGCTGAACGCTTATTTTGCTACTTTTTCGGATCAGTCAAATGGACTCTTCAGGAGGTTCGCTAAGGATGTCCTTGTTTTCCTTGGACTTGTTTAGTACTCAAAACCCACGAATAATGCTTGTCGTCTCGGCGCACTCAGTAATAAGGTGTTCTGGTGTTTCCCCATTTTCCCCATAGAATCTGCATTCGCCGTTGTTTCTCAGTCTCAATCTACTGAGGTATTCGTTGAGGAGCGAGTGTCCTGTTAAAAAAACCGTGACAATTCGAAGATTGTTCTTACGTAAATCAAGAAAAACCTTTGATTTTTCTCGGTTCTGAGAAATTTCTTCGAGTGTCTTAGGCCGTTGGAGAATTCCCATTCCAGGTTACGGATGGAGTCTTCCCTATTCTTGAGTTCCGCTTTACGTTTCATACCTACTATAAGTGTGAAATTAATTTTATATATAAAGTCAAACGAACAATTATTTTCTTGACAAGGTGTGATGATGGCTGGAATTGCCGAAACCGGTCACTAATAAAGACCTTTTTGACACAGGTTTGGACTTTCTTCTTGATTTTTGAAGTGTTCTATAGAAGTCTACTGTTCAGGGTTATTCCCAGATATTTGACTTCCTGTGATGGCAGTATATTCTTCCCATCTAGTTGGATTCTGTTCAACTTTTTCAGACTGCTTTCTAGTCTACTACCGCAGTTTTGTCTGAGTTGATGTTCAGCCTGACAGCCCTGCACCATTTCACAGTAATACGGAGTTCTCTTTGAATAATTTCACACAGGATGCCTTCATGTTTCCCATGAGCGATCATGACTATGCTATCTGCATACCCTATGCACACTATTCAGTGTTTTCTCGCTAAAGCTAAGGTGTCTAGTAGTTAATTCCCTCCGTGCGCTAGCCATAATTTAAAATTAATGATAAACGACGCTACCAACATCAATTACCAATTACACGACTGGATTTTTTTTGTATTATGTAAGAAATATATAAATATTTTTCATCCTATACCCATATAACACACAATATCCGCAGGATATTCATAGAATGTCGGAATGTCCCATTATAAAATCATCTTATAATGAGATCAATAGGATATCCTCTGGACATCCTGAAATCCTGTAGATGTCTCAGAATAGAATATCCTATGGATATCTCTGTCGTATATCTAATGTACATCCAGCTGAGATGTCCAAACATGCTCATGATAATAAAATATCCTAACAATATCGTCTAGATATTTAGGAAAAATTAATAATGTACTACTTTTTATATTACATAAAATGCAATAAACCATACAGATAGATATATATATTACGTCAAGGCAACAAAATATCCTGTTGGTATCTTCTGGATAATCTGGATATTTATGAGCTTGGCCACTCCCAGTAATACAGAGAATTTAAAACGCCCGCGCAAAAAATTTCCCACAATCCATCTCCACAGTTCTTTGATTTAGTGAAATTCGAGGTGAATTCGGTCGTTTGTCGATGTTGAATGGGCTTAAAAATGACTGAAACTAATAAAACTGGTTGAGTTTGACTTAGTTTTTTCTTATACTCATAGCTCATAGCTTATACTTCTAGCCTTGTTCTAGCATATACGTATTACTTTTTACAAATATATTCAGGGTTCCCTATTTAACCCCGTGTGCAATTTCTGTGCCGTAAGAAAAAGACAACATAACCCAGCTCCATATTAAAACTGCATAAGTCTATTTCACCCGGATATGGATTGAACTGCGATTGCGCCAAACTCCGATTGATTGTTGTTTTAGTTATGTTTGGATTACTTTTTATTTGTGCGCGTAAAAGAGTGATTTTGTTTAGTTTATTGTTTCCAACTATTTTTTGATATTTTTCCAACTCCATGATAATGTGTTATAAATAATAAAAATATAAATAAAATTGAAGGTTAGGGGAAATGTCAGTCAACCACTTCCCTTTAAAAACATCGACCAATGAAAACTTCTTCAGGTGAGGCATGCTCAGTTAAATGAATATCCGGGTGAAATAGACTTATGCAGAATTCCATATTGTTCTTTCACTGTTTGGGCTTCACTTTTTGGAGATTAGGCTGAGTATATTTGTAAAAAGTAATACGTATATGTGTTCTAGCAGAAATTCTATCCCAACCTCAACTAATGTCGAAAAACGACGAACGACTCGGGGTTTCACAATGAAAAATTTGTGACAAAATTATAGGTGAAAATTTGTTGAAAAGCGCTTGTTCTTTATCCCTAAACCCATTTTCGTGTTTGATCTATTCGAACAGAAATTTTATTTTTGTGTTTTATTGTGAGTTTCTGGAATGTGTGATGTTAGAAATTATACCTGTATCCTGTGTGCCACTGTGTGCTAACTTTGATGTAAACTGTTGCTGCTAGACATAAACTGCTAGACTCCATAAAGGGTAGTATAATCTGGTATAATACCATGGTACAAAGGTATAATACCATACGATCGAAAAAAACGGCGTCAGAGGTGGCTTGGAAATGAAGATTATTGCTGTTATTTTGTATGTAAAATTATATGGAGAATGTCATCGATCGTAATTTTCAAGTCAATTGAACGCCGTTTTTTTTTTCGATGGTACAGTATAAATTGAAAGCTCTTAACTCATACAAATAAACTTCTAAATTTTGACGCAAAATTCATTGACATAATATTTAGGTATATTTTAGAGCTGTTAATAAAAATATCCAATGAATAATGTCAAAATGTGGCTAAATAAAACTAAATCGCGAACGTTTTTACTATAAACTAAAGATGAAGTAAGTATTGTCAAATAACAGTCCTCATATAATGTCCTAAAAATATTCTATAATGCTCCCAACATCATCCTTGTATTATCCTATAAATATCCCAAATAATCGTAAAAGGCTTGCCTAGGGATGTCTTGAAGATGACTTTTTTTGTCCCATCTGGATATCCCATAAATATCGTCCTCTGGTTTTTGGATATTCCTAAAATATCTATAGGATTGTGTTGTGTTATATGGGTACACTTTACGGAGTCTAGCAGTTTATGTCTAGCAGCAACAGTTTACATCAAAGTTGGCACACAGGATACAGGCATAATTTCTAACACCACACATTCCAGAAACTCAAAATTTAAACACAAAAATAGGATTTCTGTCTGAATAGATCAAACACGAAAATGGGTTTAGGGATAAAGAACAAGCGCTTTCAACAAATTTTCACCTATAATTTTGTCACAAATTTTTCATTGTGAGACCCTGAGTCGTTCGTCGTTTTTCGACATTAGTTGAGGTTAGGATAGAATTTCTGCTAGAACAAGGCTAGAACTATGAGTATAAGAAAAAACTAAGTCAAACTTAACCAGTTTTGTTAGTTTCAGTCATTTTTAAGCCCATCCAATATCGACAAACGACCGAATTCACCTCGAATTTCACTAAATCAAAGAACTGAATAATACACGATGCAAAAACAAACAACTGCCGAGATGGATTGTGGGAAATTTTTTGCGCGGGCGTTTTAAATTCTCTGTACTACTGGGAGTGGCCAAGCTCACAAATATCCAGATTATCCAGAAGATACCAACAGGATATTGTGTTGCCTTGACGTAATATATATCTATCTGTATGGTTTATTGCATTTTATGTAATATAAAAAGTAGTACATTATTTATTTTTCCTAAATATCTAGACGATATTAGGATATTTTATTATCATGAGCATGTTTGGATATCTCAGCTGGATGTACATTAGATATACGACAGAGATATCCATAGGATATTCTATTCTGAAACATCTACAGGATTTCAGGATGTCTAGAGGATATCCTATAGATGTTTTTATAAGATGATCTTATAATGGGACATTCCGACATTCTATGAATATCTTGCGGAAATTGTGTGTTATATGAGTAACGAACGGGAAAAGACGTAGTTTCTGAAGAAAAGCTACACGTAGTTAATCAGGTAAATTACGTCTTAATTAACTACTTCCGAACCCTGGTCATGACCTATGCATGCAAGACCTGGACACATAAAACGGACATAACAAGCAAGGAAATTACAGGTCACACAACGCTCAATGGAACGAAATATGCTGACAGAACCAAGACAGACCGTAAAAGAATAGAGTGGATAAGGTAAAAGACCCAGGTAATAGATGTCATCCACAAAGTCAAATCTCTCAAGAGACTCGGCAAGAAGAACGGACAACAGATGGACCACAAAAATTACAGCATGGTACCCAAGAGGAATTAAGAGACCTAAAAGAAGACCGAACTTGAGATGGGATCATGATATTAAGAAATTAGCAGGGATAACTTGGGCCCACATAGCCAACAATAGACAAAAATGGGCGCAACTACAAAGAGAGTATCTAAATATGTGAGAGAGGCTACACTATAATGTAGCCTAAATATGATGATAATGATTACTATATCCAATAGTTGTCTCTGCTAACAGTATACCAGCGCATTCTCCAGAAAGCCCAAAACTGTGAGATGTATCATTCACCGCCATCTCTTATGCGCAAGCAAAACTATAATTCGAATCGAAATACACTTTTACAGCTCGCTTCCCCTTGACCTTAATCACGTGTTTCCCCTACTCCCACCAAATCCTATTGTCATGCTTTCCACTGCCCGAGTATTGATCATAAAGAAAACAGGTACATAATAGAATAACAATAAACAGACATTTATTAAATAATGAGATGAGTGCAGTGATTTAAAATCGTACCTTGTGCATTACATTAGTGGATTTTTCGAGAATTTTATGTGTATTTAACGGTTCGCTTTATAAATTTGATTTGATGTTAAATAATTTATTTGTTTATGTGAATATTATAACTGATTCCTAATTATTTTGTGTACTTTGCAACAAAGAAAATTGTGCGATATAAATATACGTTTTATACACTGCTCTACAGAAATGATGGGTTTAAAATTTTTAGTTTGAAAGGTAAGAATTAATTTTTTTTCTTTAATTTATTTTAGAATTGTTATGTTGTTTATTTTTATAGATTTCTGACTCAGAGATCGCTGAAGATGGCTCCATTTTAGGGATTCTCGACCTTAAGGATGGATACCCTTCCTTATTCTGTCGAGAATAATCAAAATCATAAAGCAAAACTTCCCTCGGAAGCGGTAGATAACTTGGCCAACGAGTTTGAAGACGAGGTAACTCTAGAAGAGGAAGAACACTCCAGTTCGGCGTCAAGTGATAATCTGGAAGGAAACATGTCGAATCCCAAGTTTTCCAAACTATTTTACGAAAGCGAGAATCAAGAAAATGAACATCCTAAAGGAAAGTATGACTCGGAAAAATATCCTGACGCATCCAGATTGTTGAGGTCTAAAGTTATAGAGGAAGACGAGGATCGGTTTCATTTAAGACACTCTGACGATGAAAACAGAATGATAATCAAAACCATAATGGTTGGAGGTGATTATCAAGCAGTTATCCCTGATGGATTATGCCATTATGGTGATGCCCTTCCATACGAAAACGAAGACAAGCTGCTTTGGGACCCTTCCACATCTTCACCGGAATCTGTTGAAGCATACTTAAGAGAAGCTTCTTCAATTTGTAAACCATCAATACCCAGAGGAAAACACACAAGGGATAACGAGCCGGCTCTTCACTTGCTGCAACAATGCGGCCATAACGTTGAAGAGGCTTTGAGGAGGCTCCAAATTAACAAACACCTCTATGAGGACAGCATGCAAATTTGGAGCGAAGAGGAATGCAGGAATTTTGAGGCTGGGATCAGGTTATTCGGTAAGAATTTCTATATGACTCAGCAGAATAAGGTTAGGACGCGATCAGTTGGGGAGTTGGTGCAGTTTTATTATTTATGGAAAAAAACGGAGCGTCATGATATGTTTGCCAACAAAGTGAGGCTCGAGAAGAAGAAATATGTGCTGCATCCTGGGGTAACAGACTTCATGGATAGGTTTTTGGAAGAGCACGATACAAGGGATAGAAGTTCGTCGCCTAACGTGAATACTACTTAATTTTGACATGAGTCAATAAGTTAATTTTAAAGCTCGAAATAATTGGAATAAATTAGTGGTTTCAACTCCAAGAATATCCTAGCAACAGCTTGCGGTGGTCAGTTGTTGCTTATTAAGCAATATGATTTTTTTCTTGCCACAATTTCTCTGGACCAATAATAATCAAAAGCCAAAATGACATTATCCACAAATTTTGACGTAAAATTAGTGGTGCAAGGTAAAATTTTGTTAACTTTTTCTACTAATTGAAAATTACTATCACTAATTTTGACATTATGAATGCCCACATTGAAATTAGAGGAACAAACTTCTACCCTAATTGAAACCATTAATTTAATCTACTAATTTCGAAGTTCTGAATGAAGCTTTCTGCACAATTTCTGGAAATATACGAACTGAGTTAACTAAACAAATTAAAACTTTACATTTATTTCTGTAAAAAACATAGACTCATTGATTGCAATTTTTCCAGAATTTTGCAGAAATACAAAAAAACATATTTTTTTTATCAAATTTAACAGAAAGGACAGTGGTACTTTCAAAATCAAAACTCATTCTAACTCATAATCAAAATCATTCAAAAATATTTACTGTGCTTTATGTTAAGGTATCTATACTGATTTTACAAGATGAATATATTTTTTTCTATGGCTTTTTGTAAGATAAAATAATATTTTAGTAGATACATGGATAGTTTTTAATTTCAAACAGTAAAATTGACGGATTATTTCATTATATTAATGCAATCGAATATTTTATCTTATCTTCTTAGAGATTATATATGATAATAAACAAATTTTAAGTGCGTAAGGCAATTTAATTTTGACCAATTGGAATGTTTTTATTTCGTGGTAAAAATAGAATGTAAATGTAAAGATAATTAAAATTAAATTTGTATTATTAGAATAATAAAGTATTTAATATAAAGTGAACTCTAACTGTTTGAATTCCTTGACTTTATGCGGCGGAGTCTGACGATGAGATCTGTGATCAATGACTTCTTACAAAAAAAAAATCAAGCACTACTGTTGCCATCTGTTGGTGATTCTAAACCTGGTTTTGAAGTAGATTTCTTACTCACAGATAGCGCGGGCTTCATTTAATAGATGGCGCGGAGAGTCACATAGGCTGCATTTTGTGAGATACGGGGTGTGATCACAAAATAAAGCGATCTATTATTTATTTGAATTAATTTATTTTATGGGAATTTAAACAGTCGTGTTTGGTAGATACCAAATTTTGTTTATTCAATCACTTCCAATTATAGTGTGGTCTCCCTTACATATTTAGACATTCTCCCTATAATTAGGTCCATTGTTATCTGCTGACTATTGGAGTCCAAGTTATTCCTGCTTATTTCCTAATATCCATCCCATGGATGGATATTAGGAAATCTGTGGATGAGATTTATTACCTGGGTCTTTTGTTATATCCACTCTATGCTTTTACGGTCTTTTTCGGTTATTCCCAGCATATTTCGTTCCATTGACCGTTGTGCAACCTGCAGTTTCCTTCTTACAGTGTGTAAAAGCCTCCATAACAACAACAAATCAAGAGTGTCATATCATGGATCACTGAGCGATCCCTTCCTAATAAACACAGGCGTTAGGCAGGGATGTGTCTTAGCGCCTCTCCTATTCAATATATTCATGGCAGCGCTTTCCATTATAGTGGACAGTAAAGATGTCGCAAAAATAAAATAAATCGATATTTTGAATCGATCCAAGATCGGACATAACAAGATCGATCCAGAAAAAAAATCGGTAACAAAAGATCGATCTTATTAAATATCGATATTCGATTCTGAATGTATTGGTGTACTGGTATAATAAAAATACGATATAATCATAAAAAAATTAGATACATAAAAATCGTAAAACCGTTTATTAATAGATTTAAAATTGAAACTGAATAACAGTCATCCCAAACTGAATCAGAAACACCCACAAACAGAGACATACTTGTAAAAATTAAAAATACTATGACAATGTCAAAATATAATTATTCGGCTTTTTGCATGCTTATGATGATTTTGACACACAATATGTACCGGTAAATTCTGTAATTTTGATATGTCAGTCGGTTGGAAAGAAGCTAAAATCAAAAAATATTCTGTTATCTAAAATATAAAAATATGGGAATCACCGACAAAAATCTGACACCTAATATCAAAGTGGTAAGCAGACATCGGCGCATGCGGTAGCGAGCACTTACACTTAATTTTTCATTGCTAGATGGCGGAATTTTGGAGTTGTTATTAGAGATGCACCGGAATCAAATATTCAAGCAAAACTAAAGTGTTTTTTTTATTCTAACAAATAAATAAACCTGTAAAAATTAATAAATAAAATCGATCTTCGATTTTGAAAAAAAATCGATTCTACCAAAAGATCGTTTGATAAAAATCGATCGATTTTAATCGATATTTTCGGCAAAAAGATCGATCTTCGATTAAAATCGATTCGAATTGTGCATCCCTAGTGGACAGCAAACTGCAGGAAAGAGGTTTGGGCATTAGATACAGATACGACGGCGGTCTGTTCAACATAAAAACACTCAGGGCAAAAACACGTACAAAATTCATCACAGAACTTCAATACGCTGATGACTGTGCTCTAGTTGCAAATACGTTACAGCAATTGCAAGAAATGTTGAAGACATATACATGGGCATACGAAGCCTTGGGACTTAATCTGAACATTGATAAAACTAAAATCATTTCACTCCCTCGGAAGATCACAACAATGCTATAAAAATCGGAGATAATCTGTTGGAATATGTAGCGGAATTCAATTACTTCGGCAGTTTGATTTCGGAAAAGGCCAATATCGATTCTGAAATTCAGCACAGGATTAGCAGCGCCTCAAGAGCATTCTGGAAATTAAAAGACAGAGTTTTTTTCTACAATCATGACTTGAGCACAAAAACGAAACTTGCGGTGTACCGAGCGATAATAATTCCCACCATGTTACATGGAAGCGAAACCTGGGTGCCGTACCGCCGACACATGAACGCTTTAAACAAGTTGCAACAGAGACATCTTAGACAACTCATAAGAATAAAATCTCCTTGAAAAAGCTCACTGCGAGAGTATCGAAGTCATGATTACAAAGTCCCGCTTAAGATGGGCTGGTCACGTATGCAGAATGCAAGAAAACCGCATACCAAAATCTCTGCTTTACGGTGAGCTTGTTGACGGTAAGAGGAGGCCGGGTGGACAACTCAAAAGGTTCAAGGATATTTTACACGCAAACTTAAAGGGAATTAACAAGCAGAATGAGTGGAAGAGGCAGCTCACAATAGAACGGAATGGAGAAGAATTGTAAAGTCAGATAAGAGCGACAACCAAAAAGTAAAGAGGCAACAAAGCAATGAGATTTTTGAATGTCTGGAGTGCGGTAGACAGATAACATCACGTATTGGGCTTTTCAGTCACAGAAAAGCGCAAGAAAGAAAACGCCTTGCGTGACCATCTTCTGATGCGTGTCAAATACTCGTCAGCGAGTAATGGCGGTATGTATGTAGTTTTCTTAACTCTGTTTTAAATGTCCAGGTTTCGTATGCATAGATCATGACTGGTAGTACACATTGATAGAATGTTTTCTTCTTTAGACAAAGTGGCATTCTAGGAATATGATTGAGTTTCTTACATAAGAACTCCATGCTAACTTAATGCTTCTGTTGATTGCTGGTAGTAGAGATTTAGAGATCCTGAGCTGTGTATACTCTGTTTTTTTTCTCAGGTAAGATTTCGACAGACGATGACAGAAGGAAAGCAGATGACGTCCCATACCAATCTATTTATTTTACTAAAAAAAGTTTCTAATAATTTTTAAGTTAACTATGGATGGATTTAAATATAAATTCGTCATGCGTCGTCACTTGTTGTTTTTAACCAGTTTTATTGGTTTATTTCAAAAATGACAGATCGTATTTCAATTTTATTGGTTTGAGGGAACGATGAACGACGAACGGACGCCGATGCGTATGAACTCGCCTTTAGATTTTTGACGTTTGTCAAAGTCTTGCCAAATTATAGGTTATAATTTTGTACCAACTTTTGTCAAATACCCTGCGTTTTGGAAGATGATGCATTTTGATTCTTGTTATTACGTGTGTTTTGTGTCTTTTAAAGTCAAGTTGAGGAAAAATCGAGTGAAAATTAACTGTAGAACCCAGAGCACAGTTTATGGTTAATACTCGCTGCCCAGGCAGAAAGTCTTATACAGATATATAAAGTTACTATCAATAAAGTTCGTATACCATCTCGTCGTAGATAAGTGCATCTCGAATATGGTAGAAGGACCATACTAAACACATACTAAAAACTGGAGTAGCTGTAAAATATCGACATCACACGATAGGTAAATAATGGATTTTAGTACTGCAGAAAAATAATGTCAAAAGGTACTGGTTTAAAAAAATTAAGATTAAAGTTAATTAATCAACCTGTGAGGTATAAAATTTGGTAAGTGTGATTATTAATAAAATAGTTTGTTTTATTTGTGTTGTTTTATTTATTCCTGCGGAATATTACAAATTTGTATTTGTAAATAAGTTATATTGATAAATATAATCATAAATGCGGGAAGTTTCATAAAGCTTGAAAGTAAGAATTTTTTTATCAGTTTTATACCGTTTTTTTCACAATATTTTGAAGTTACTTGTCAGTCAAATGTTAAATACATATATTAATTTCCTGCTATGCGTTCCAGTTGTACCAACTTATATCTCTGTAAAATAAAATAAACTGCTTTGAAATTAAAATGACAGACACATCTATCACTGTCAAGGATCTTCTCGTTGGACAGACTATATTAGTTGTCCTAAATACCTATATGTATTTTTCTGTTATTTCCAGTGTATTATAATGTTGTTTCTAGCAGTTCGTTGTCCATTATTTAGTTTTTGCTAAATTTATTTTGATGCTGACTTTATTAGTTCTTTAATTTTTGTTAGTAGTTCTTCAGGACTATCTTGTTGCCTCATTGGATAGTCAAGTCAAGTGCTATTAATATAATAATATAAAAATATCCAAAGATTTGATTGCAGCCGCTTCGGCTTTTAAAATAATTTATAAAACAGTCGAACAAAAGCAATGTAGAAAGCAGGAAAGCAGTAGATAGTGGATGACACAAATATTCACAAGGAAAGAGGTATACTCCTGTGGAAGTTAAAGCGTTTTCCTCAAATAATCCAAGAAAATAGGCCTTCAAATACGAAGTTTTGGTAAACACTTTTGATAATCCAGTAAAATTGTATCGCCGTATAGAGAGTGAAAATAAAAAAAATACGGGCAAGCTGATTTTTTCAGAGTTTGTCAGCGACTGTCTTCTGAGTGTAAAATTAACAAAATCGGAAATTTTCCCCTTGCGGTTTTTGAGCAATAGGGGTGTTTTTTTTAAAACAGTACTACAACAAAATAATTAGACGCAAATTGTACAGGGTGGGTCAAATTCGACGCTTTTAAATGGAAACACCCTTTTCTATAGGAGATAGACAAAAACTAATATCGGTATCTGGAGCTCAATTTTTATCAAAAACATGATGGTGAAAACCGCATATCGATATCCGTTACCGTTTCGGAGTTACGGACACCCTCTATATTTTTATTTAACTGAAAAGAATTTAAAATTACCTTTCCAAAAATATAGCACACTTGATATTTTGTTACAATCCCCTTCGAAATACAGAATTTTTAAAAGTTCGCCACTTTTAACTAGTAGGCTTTGGACCCCTTATTGATGATATGCCCTTAATGGAACTCGAAAACATATTTTTCCAGCAAGACGACGCACCGCCTCTGAACGCTGATGTTATCAGCAAATTTTTGCAGCCAATTTCAAGAATAATTGAATAGCTAACCAAGATCCTAGTCGTTGGCCATCGAGGCCGCCTGACTTAGTGCCCATGGATCTAATCCTATGGATATATTTGCGGAAGAATAAAGGTTCCTTATTCTTCCGTATAATCTAGACAAGAATTAGATATACTTAGCAGTTATGAGAGGTTATCTTTCACCCACCTTAATGAATTCCGCGAGAAATGTTCAAAAACTGCCCCGTCTGTCCATAACAGAAGACGGTCGATATTCGAACACCTGTAGCAAAATCTCATGTCTTGGTTTGCTATTTATTTCTATTGTTATTAAATATAGTTTAAATGTGTTGATGTTGGTTAAATATATTTTAAATTGTAATAAAATTCTGCATCTCTCATAGCAAATATTATTTTCGTTTTAATTGATGCTCACAGCTAGAATTTTGTTGCATTACGGCCGGTGTCGTTCAAAGCCTAGTTATTTCAAGCGGGCGAATTTTTATATACTCTATATCTCGAAGAGGAATCGAGCAAAATATCAAGTGTGTTATATTTTTGGAAAGGTAATTTTAAATTCTTTTTAATAAATTAAAAATATACAGGGTGTCCCATATAAAAAATCAAATTTTCTGTTAATAATTCTTAAATTATTAATTTTAAAAAAATTATACTTAAACCATTAAATTCTACGTAAAAAGGTGCTTTGGAAATGTTTTAATAAAAATACAAAATTTTCCATAGCAAAAAAGTTATAGCGATTTGTTAAAAATGCATATTTTTGAAAAACACCCCGTAACTCCTAAACGGTAACACATATCGATATGCGGTTTTCACCATCATGTTTTTGACAAAAATTGAGCTCCAGACACCGATATTAGTTTTTGTCTATCTCCTATAGGAAAGGGTGTTTCCATTTAAAAGCGTCGAATTTGACCCACTCTGTACATAACATTCTCTATAAGTTTGCCTAATGATTTTTTTTAAATTTATTATTTCCGGACTTAGCGGCCGTTTCACGAGCCCTTTGGGGTGGTTTTCAAAAAGTTCGTTTTACAGCAAGTTGACCCGTATGAAAGTTGTTCATAATAAATGGACAAGCAACTTTTCTTCATGATTTTTTTTGTAGCTTGAACAAGTTCATGAACAATAAATTATGGTAATTTTCAATGTTACTCTTTTTTCAGCAAATTCACCCTAGGAAACTCGTTCAAAATAAGAGTACATATACCTTTGTCTTATGAACTATATTTTGACGACGACGACTTTACTTCATACATCAGAGGTCCATCACAAAAAAGAAGACGATACAAATAAAAAAAATCATAATATTCATTCACTTGATGAATTCCATCATTCGTTTTGGGGAAATAAATACATATCATAGAGAAGTTTGCATGTAATTTTAATATGAACACCTTTAAGTTGGTAAATTTGTAGAACTAAACAAAAATTATGAAACTACCCCAATTTGTTCATGAACTGGACGCTATCTCCAAAAACAATGAAGCTAAAAAAAATCATGAGGAAAAGTTGCTTGTCTATGAACAACTTTCATACGAGTCAATTTGCTGTAAAACAAACTTTTTGAAAACCACCCCAAAGGGCTCATAGTCCGGAAATAATAAACTTATAAAAAAATAGAGAATGTTCTTCTGTACAATTTGCGTCTAATTATTTTGTTGTAGTACAGTTTTAAAAAAACCACCCCTATTGCTCAAAAACCGCAAGGGGAAAATTTCCGATTTTGTTAATTTTACACTCAGAAGACACAGTCGCTGACAAAACAAACTGAAAAAATCAGCATGCCCGTAATTTTTTTATTTTCAAATGACAATTTTATTGGATTATGATTTTTTATGAATTACTTTGAAATATCTATAAACGAATTGTAAACTATTTTTTTAAATTCATCCCCGAGAAGGGGTGAAATAAATAAATAAAATTATTTTTTCGAAATTTCGGAGAAGCGGTAAGAAGTAGAAAAAATAGTTCAAATAAAAGTTGTGGAGCGTCCAATTTTAATAGAAATTATTTCCATACTTTTTTTTTGTTCAGATCAAAATTAACCGAGGTAGGGTGTATAGAAGCTAGGGGATCACAGTAGAAATTAAAAAAAAATATATAAGTTGCTAAAAGATTCATATATTTAACATTTTTACTCAATTTGCTTGGAAAATGATAAAATTCAATTAAGATTTTTTTAAATTACCCCCTAGAATGGGTGAAAAATATAGATAAAGTGTTTTTTTTTTCAAATTTCGGAGAAACGGTAAGAACTTTGAAAAGAATGTTTCAATAAAACTGTCATCCCCTACCTTCTAGAACCCCTATCTCAGTTAATTTTGATTTGAGAAAAAAATATAGAGACCACTTTTATGCAAAATTAGACGCTTTACAACTTTTATTTGAACTTTTTTTTTCTATTAGTGCTTACCGTTTCTCCGAAATTTCGAAAAAAAATATTTATTTATTTCACCCCTTCTAAAAAATCTTTCACAATTCGTTTTTAGATCTTTCAAAGTAACTTATATAAAAAAACGTATATATAAAAAAATCAAGTTTTTGTATTTCACAACATTTCTAAGTTCGTTTTTGTAGGACCTACAAAAACGCACTGTTCAAGGACCCTCTGTATAACAAAATTTAAATTAAAAAATGGCAACAAAAACAAAAAACTTTTTTCTCAAATCCGATGCCCTCAAACTCGTGCTATGGCTTGATTGAATTGATGAGGAATATACACATAGTGCAAATCATAGAACACTGACGCCTATCCTACGTAGATATTGGAAATAAGGTGTTTGACAGTGATTGATTGCCGCCCACTTTGCTTCGGGGGTTGAGTGAGTCATCTGTAAGTTCGAGAGCGTCAACCGCCCCTGGCAGTGGCGTACCGATCGGTCTTAGGGGCTGAATAAACATATAATTCAGCGTCGGAGATTATTCATTTTACATTTTTAAAAATGTAACGCAAATGAGGATGTGTTTTTGAATGAAAAAAAAAATCTAAAATGACTTTGAAAGACGGTAGGGGAAAGGTCCTTATATTGAACCACTTAAGCAAATATGTTTTTTTAAAAAAATCTCTATGACCCAATTTATTCCAAAAAAATATATGCCATCATTAGAAAATGTCATAAGCGCATATTTGGTTTGAAACACCTTAAAAATCTATTTGGTTGGGAAAAAATAAAGAATAAAAATTTTAAGTCACTTGTCCAATTTGGGATCTTGGTTTCTTATTTTGAACCATAGGTTTCCTAAATTGAACCATCCTAATTTCAAATTATTTAAGGAAAATATTTATTAAAACAAAGACAACGTTCTATAGGAAGTTAAAGATATAAGTAGACAACAAACTTAATAACATATCTCAAAAAAAAAATTAGTAGTATTATAGGATAATAACACACATAACATGGAACGAATCAGTTAGTCACTGTCAGAGTGATCAGATTCACAATTTATGCACCGATAAAAAATACTGTTTCGGCCATTAGCGCATTTCAAGTGAGCCCATTTTTTACATGAGGTGCATCGAATCCATTCTTCCCCTGGATTGGACTGTGAAAATGGATGTAGACAAACAATGCAAAGACTATCTTCATTGTCAGATTCACTTGACCATTCCTGTGGCTGAAGCAAAGGTCGGTGCCTTTTACGAGTCTTTTGCAATGACGCAGATGACTTTCCTTTGGTAGTTCCCTTTGCGGAGGAAAATACACTTCGAATAGTTTTAGAAGGAACCACCTTTTTACGTTGCTTCTTATGTAGTGCCATTAGAAGTGACTGTGCGTGTCTTTCGGCGCAAAACTGGCATAGGAGATATTTCGGACACAGATTTAAATTTTGGGAAGGATGTTGTGGAACATTCTGCTTCCACTGATTCTTCCAAGGTATAGGTAGATGGGATTTCCAAGGGGCTATTGACGCTAGTAAAAACTTCTTGCGCCACTGCTTGTGTTTTAGGTTCTATTTGGTCTTTTGGGGTATTTATGCAATCCATGTTATCACTGGGAAGACTAACAAACTCATTATCGTCAAAAACATTGGGATCTAAAGGCCATATGCCACATTTTGCAAAGCCGCTAACGGCGTTTCCGACCGATGCTGCTTTAGCATACGCTTCTCCAAGTAGCCTTGATACTTGAAATTGTGTAATATTTTGGCTATGATTGGCACGAAGCCACTTATCAGCTGCTTGATTGTAATATGAGCTAAGGGGCTTAAAAAATGAAATATCACACGGTTGCATCCTATGTGTGGTGTGAGCTGGTAATGACATCATAATTATTCCATTCTCTCTAGCTAGAGTTATGGCTTCCAGATTTTTGGTGTGTGTTGTGTGACCGTCCATAATTAAAAGCACGTTTTTATTTTTCGACGGTTTTACGAAATTAATAAAATGCTTTAGCCATTTTACAAATAATTCGCTGGTTATCCATCCCGATTCCGAACAAGCAAATATTGTCCCTGGAGGTGCGTCTTCTTTGAGTTCATCTTTAAATCTGATGCGTTTGAAAATTAACATCGGTGGAATGTTCATTCCGGCAGCATTAAAACAGCAAACGCACGTAGTATTTACGCCTCGTTCGCCACTTGTTAAAGATCCTATTTGTTGCTTGCCCTTTCGTCCAACAATTTTCTGTGGTCTCTGGACTGTAGAAAGACCAGTCTCGTCGACATTATATATCTCCGATGGACCAAAGTTATGCTTATCAAAAAGAGCAGTAAGACAATCAAAAAAAGTTTAACTTGTTCTTTGGTAAACCCTAGAGCCCTGGCCGATGAAGTAGGTTCTGGCTGACGAAGCGATAACTCTTTGTGTCGCGACATAAAGCAATAATACCACTTCTTACCGGCTTGTCCATTCTTGAATCTATGTCGAATCCCATTTGCTTCAGCGACGTCGTAAGCCAGCTTTCTTAAATCACTACGGGTTATTCCAAACAGCCTCCGTTCAAGCTCCAGAACATGTGTAACTATCTCCTTCTCTAATTCTGACGACCAAATTTTTTTTCGCTTCCATGAACATTCTTATTCGTATCATCAATTCTTCGTTTCAGCGTTGCCTTTGGTACCTTATATCTCCTAGCTATTTCATTTAACCCGGCAGCACCATTCTGAAATGCGATTAACGCTTTATTCATATTTTGTTCACTCCATTTCCCATATTTTGCACATTCTGTCATATTAACTTGAAATAAAACACAGTTGCTTAATTTGGACCGGTCCGATATAAGAACCTTCTAACAGTTCAATTTAGGAAACTATAACCTTGAATAATATTTATAACTTCAAAAAGGTGTTGTTACAATTATCAGTTAAATTATATGACTAAACAATAGCTAATAGCCTGCTTAAACTGTATGTCCATTAAAAATGGAATATCAACTTACCAGTGTAATATTATGCCTTAGCGAAACTTATAACAATATTACATCAACCGGAGCAAAAACATGAAATATACGACTCTGTGGTTAATAAGAAAACTACTGACGGGCGCCTCCTTACTGGTGCTAAATAAGATGTAAGCTACAAATATCGGTCAACAGAGGCCGCTTTAGTCCGTTAATATAAAAATAAAAGTGGTGGTTCAATTTAGGATGCGGTCCAACTTAGGAGGCTTTCCCCTATATATAACAATGTTTGGTTATTTTAAATTCTACATTTAACAAAAAAAAATACCGGATGCTCCATTTTTAAAAAAACGAAGAAGAATTATTTTATATTTTAGAAACTTTGGCGTGGAATTTTGAACACTCTTTGTAATTTAAGAATACGATATTTATAGCAAAGTAACTATGGGGGGGGGGGGGCTAGCTATAGCAAATACCTAGTACCTATTATTTTGGTTTCAAGACATTTTTTGTATTTATAATATTTTTTTAACAGGTTAAATTGTAGAGAACAATATTTAGAAGATATAATGGAGTTAAAAAATTATTAGAAGAACAGAAAAAAACACACAAATAAAGCTAAAGTAATATATTTACGATTTAGAATGCTAGACGTACGAATGTGTGGGCTAAAATTTAGCTGTACAGAAACTTCATTATCATTAATTACGTATTTAAAAATTATTTACATAACAGAAACAGCTTAAACCTAATAAAGATATTTGATCGAAGTGGCGCTATGTATAAGATTATGTACAATTTCATCAATAAAAAAATTCTCCTATCCTCATTCCAGAAATATACTTTCCAATAAAACTATGCACCTAAAAATTTTCTTTTTATTTACACAATGATGGAAAAATCTGGTGAACTTTGATCTCTTAAATTAATATTAAGAGGTTTCTCATCGTGATTTTCAATTTCCCATTTAAAAAGCAGGGGGAAACTATTTTTTTTTTGGAAATGTATTGCGTTCTAACAAATTAGCATATTGTAAAAATCAATACATATTCTTGTAGAAAATTAAACGGTCTTCAGAAAAGGTCTGATATGATTTTTCATTTAATCAACTCGTTTGAAAGTTATTGAAGATGATTGTTAATAAAAAAGTTATTATCTAAAAAGCTATATTGCCTCTTGCGTAAGGCACCTTTTCTTCAATAGAGCCGTCATGGATTTGTTTGTATTTTACACCAGGCAAGATATAAATAAAAAACAGTCATGGTTGGAAATAAATGACTACACGGAAAAAAAGCTAAACTGGCTTAAAGATTATTAATCTTGAACCAACGATATGCTAGTTTCCCCATTCCGCAAATCTAGTTATACTTCTTTTAAAGAAAACCTTATCCTTAGAAGCTAAGAAAATTTATCTTTTATTTAAGATTTACCTAGTATTGAAATTAAGATTATAATTACACTCCAGACAATTCGATAAAAAAAATCTTGTTTTGAGTACTACTTATACTTATTTGTAAATTAGCAAATTATTGCATTAAGTATAGAAATAATTTGTGTAATGTAATAATTACCTTATTCAAGTGTAATATCACCTACTATAATATAAAGCCTCTTCTAACTTTTAGGTTAGTTACTAGACGCGCCGACTAGGTAGTTTATAAAATTATAAAGTTTTTTTGTTATCGTTTGTGCCTGTGATATGTGAAAATGGAGGACCTTCTTCAGGCATGGGAGATGACGATTTGATCCCAAAATTTCAAGGTAAGTTTAGCAAAAATCCTACATTATTTGATGACATTGGTTGGAGGTTAAGAGAAATTTAAATTAAAATGAATATTGAAATATCACCAGAATAACCCCGAATATGGCTAATACTTTTTAAATTAGATTAGCCAAATATCACCTACCAAATTATATGCTTTTCGTAATAAGAAAATACAATAAAACTGTGTAATTTCCCAATATAGGTAGATATTGGACAGCGGCATCGCTAATTAAAAACGAGAAACAGTAATAAAAATTGTTAAAACATAATTGAATCATTCCAAAAGCGTACATACCTAGTTTACCACCAGTGTATAAGAAATAATGCATATTAAAATGGAGTCCTCCTAACCTCAAACCAATGTCATCAAATAATGTAGGATTATTGCTAAAATTACCTTGAAATTTTGGGATCAAATCCGTCATCTCCCATGCCTGAAGAAGGTCCTCTATTTTAACATATCACAAGCACAAATGAATACAAAAAAACTTTATATAAAGTACCCAAGTCTCGTGCCACAGAGGAGAAACAGAAACCAAATGAAGATAGGAATCAGGAATGCACTGTTGCGTTGTTGCTGTTGGGGATGGTCACTTAATATAAGAATAGTAACTCTTGGAAATGGGGTGTTATTCTCGCGCCGAGAATAATATACTTATTTAAAGTCTTAATACACCGATTTCAAGTAAAAGTTTTAAAAAAGTTAAGAATACCTACTTATTATTATATAAAAACATTTATACTTCATTTAATAATAGTTTCTTCGTTGGTAAAGGATTTATTCACTTGATAGTAATATAAGTTTTTCTTAAATATAAGTCATTTTATTCTTTTTTTTTAGATTCAAAATTACTTAAAGTGATTATAACTATATTTAAAAAGCAAGTGTAAAAGTAAAATAGTTTCAAATATTTGTTGTACTCATGGAAAGAATACTATCCTTAAAGAAAGTGTAAAATTTTAAGTGTATGATTGTTCTTGAATATAGAAATGATTTTTTTCTGTGTATATTGAATGAGGATGATTCCTAATTATTGTAATTAACATTGTAAAATTTTTGTTATAGAAAAATATAATCTGTTAAAGGTAACGAAAATTAAAAGAGGGTAGTATTACGTTACTTAAATATTAAAAGTTATTTTGATTAAAAAAAAATTATTTGACCATGGCTTTGGTTGTAAATTATAATTAATCGTAATTATCTTACATTACATAATAATCAAGTGTAAATAAATAATATAAGCAAACAAGTATTATTGGTTTAGGATTTCTTAAGAAGTTATTAATTTTTTTAAGTCATTACCAGGTGAAAAACAATTCTAATGCCACTTGATTAAATATAGAAAAAATATATTTTTCGTTACGATTATTTGTATTTCGTAAAAAAAATCAAGATTTTACCAAAAACACTTGATGAACTTTACGAAAAATAGGATATTTTATGTTTTTGAGCCATTATTTCGTGAAAAAATATAAAAAATTGTGTAAAAAAAGTTATCATAATGCCAAGAGCAAGAATTATCATTAAAATAAATCACCCAATATATTAAATAAAATATATTTCTATAAACAAATTATTTGCACAATGAAAATTAGACTAGAATAAGTTGACGACTTATTGGCGATTCTTATTGTTGTAAATATCAATATGTAGAATAATTAACAAGTACAACATAGGAGAGTCTCGGCTCTCTCCAAGGAGAATGAATCAAGAAGTCATGCTGTTCAGTTGAGTGGAGTTCCCAAGTGTCATAATGACAGTAAAGTAAGTTTATAATTTTTATATATTTTCTCTTAGTATATTAGTATATTTTATTGATCAAAAAGGTATTCTACTTGACATTTAAAGTAAACAAAATGAGAAGAGTGTCCGTAGAGTTTAACTCTCTAAACCTAAACAAAAAAAAAAATAAGTTTAATTTAAAGAAATTTTTTATATCAAGGAGCTATTACACTCTAGACGAATTCTTCCGGGAGCCGGAAATTCCAGGCTTGTCAGCACATATATAATAATGATTCTTCTTTACAATTGTTTTTGTTTGTGTATAAAAACATGTATAGTTGTTTTATATTTGTATTTGTATGATTTTCTGTCAAAAATTGTTGTTTTCTGTATATATATTTATCGACGATCCTATAATCTAAGTACCATGTATTTATATTAAAAGGAATTAATAAACTAAACTAAACTAAACTATTTCTCCGGCCTAAATTAATGTATTTAATTCTTTAATAAATTTATATTTTGTTTTTATATACAGGGTGGTCCGAACTGTATTCCGGAAACTTCGGCAGCATATTTTGCAGATAAAAATAAGTAAAAAAGTTCGTATAAATGTATGTCCTAAAATGCTTAGTTTTGGAGATACAGGGTGTAGAAGTTACAATTTTATTTCGATTTTTTCCAAATAATTTCTGAAGTAGCGTAAATATTTGGATGAAAATTGGTGTCTGGGAGTTTTTTGACATGACAAATTTGATTTTCATGTCAATATGACTTCTACTTGTAGGAGGCGCCATCTACACATTTTTAACTGTTTTGAAGTGTAAGAACTTTTCGTCCGTATAAGACAACTTAGTAAAAAAATATGCATTTACGTTTTTTACGTAAAAGATGTCTTTTAGTAAAAATCGCTACGAGTAACGGTTTTCGAGATATTTAGAATCCAAATTATCAAAACCTGTCATCTTTGTCATAAATTAAGCATGTTGACTAAATAGTTATTAGGCTGAAATCATAAATTTGAATTGTTTTTGTGCTAAAAGTTGTTCATCATTATTTTTTCTCAGAAAAATTTAAGATTAATTAAAAAAAATAAAAAGTTGTTAATAATGACATGTATTGACTATTTCCATTCTAAATATCTTGAGAACGGTTGTTCGTAGCGACTTTTACCAAGAGACATTTTTTACGTGAAAAATCACAGAAATGTATATTTTTTCACTCAGTAGTTTTATACAGGTACGGACGAAAAGTTATTACTCTCCAAAACAGTAAAAACACATGTAGATGGCGCCCTGTACAAATAGGAGTCATATTGACATCAAAATCAAATTTCTCCTGTCAAAAAACTTCCAGACACCAATTTTCATCCAAATGTTGACGTTACTTCAGAAATTATTTGGAAAAAATCTAAATAAAAATGAAACTTCTACACCCTGTATCTCCGAAACTAAGCATTTTAGGGCATACATTTATACGAACTTTTTTACTTATTTTTATCTGCAGAATATGCTGCCGAAGTTTCCGGTATACAGTTCGGACCACCCTGTATATTGATATTTTTAATGATCTTCGATACCTAAAACGTCCATAGCCCACTAAATCAGGGTCGCGATTTGAAGTTGAACTTCTACCTTCAATAACTTTCAAACTAGTTGATTAAATGGAAATTCATATCAGACCTTTCTTGAAGACTGTTGAATTTCCTACAGGAATATGTATTGATTTTTACAATACGCTGATTTGTTAGAACGCAATACAATTAAAAAAAAATGTTTTCTCTTAATATTAATATTAAGAGCTCAAAGTTTACCAGAATTTTTTTTCATTATCGCGAACGATATTTTTAGGGTAACTAAAAAGAAAAAAAATATATCCTTTAGAGAATATTTATTACCGAAATATGAGTGCTAATTTTTATAATTTCCCGTAATTTTTATTGAATTCAATTATTTTTAACTGAGCATTTTTAAGGTAAAGTATATTTCTCTTAAATGTTTATGCTAAGTACACTGTGCATTGAAAAAAGGTAAAAAATACCAAAAACTAATTGAAATGTACAACATGTATAATTATTTACATTTTAATTTATGTATAATCTATCTACGTAAAATTCGATTGCTAACCGATTGTTTCATAATTTTATGTAATATGTACAAATAAACAAATCTAATAAGATTGTCAAAAATGTTTTTTTTTTAATTTATAATAATATGATAATTATCTTATTATTTTTATCACAAATAATGCATATTGAAATTACTTTAAAACAATCGTGCACTTTCAGTTTAACAATTTAACATACCGGGGATGTCTCAAAAGTATGACTCACCCCTATAACTTTCTTATTTTTTCTGATAAAAAACGAGATTTGGAATGTTAGTATATGGCATAAATTAGGGATTGATTGACGTATTCAATTATTTTCGGTCACTTCCTGTTTCACCGGAAATGTCTACAACTTTTGATTTTTAAAAGACACCATTAGTATTTTTTAGTTCATTCGATAGTAAATGACATTCTGAATAGAATGACGTAGCATATGTCAACTTTTGACATTTTTAATTAAAAAATAGCATTTTAAATTTTAATTTAGTGTGCAGTAACCATAAATATAACGACAATTTGACTGAAATACCAAAGGTCTGTTCTCAGAAGAATCCCTGACTAGTCAGCACGATTCTCATTGGTTAAAATGCGTAGAAACCTGATTGTTAGTCTGGTTTCTACGCATTTTAACCAATGAGAAACGCGCTGACTAGTCAGGGATTCTTCTGAGAACAGACCTCAAGTGTGTGGTACCAAACTATTCCTAAAAAAATATTTTTCAAAATATGCTAAAGAACCACCCTCGTTCCATTTGAACAAATTGAGATATGATTAAAAATACAATTTGGGCATCTTTTAACTGGCCAGGATAAGACACGAAAAACATTAGACAATCAAATCTACTTTTCCAAGGCTCCTTGATTAAAAATTAGTGTTTTTAACACAGATTTAAATTTAAAATACGATTTTTTAAGCAAAAATGTCAAAAGTTGACATACGATAAGTCATTATATTCAGAGCGTCATTTTCTATCGAATAAAGTAAAAAAAAAATAGGTAAGGTGCTATTTGAAAATCAAAAGTTGCAGTCATTTTCGGTGAAACAAGAAGTGACCGAAAACAACAATTCAATACGTCAATTAATTCTAATTTATGTCATATATTAACAACCAAATCTCGTTTTTTATCTAAAAAGATATATGGGAGAGCCACTTTTGAGACGAACCCGGTATAGAGGGCATTTGTTTTAAATAGATATTAAAAAATGTTATGTGGTGTTTGAAAAATCAAGGTAGCCTTATTAACATCTACAAATGTCTGAACAATACATTTATTTATATTTGATTGGATTAGAAAACCGTCTTTTATTGTGGAATTTACTAAAAATTACTTTTTTATTTAGATTTTCACCCTCCACATTTTTGTAACAGATGTAGATTGTATGAGAGGGATACAGTCTCAGGGCTTCGACAAGTCTAAACAAAGTTGTGTAAAATGACAAACAGTAAAATGACAACATATTATAACAAGAAAATTGCAATACACGATATTATTGCACGATAACCAGGACGTATATTCATTATCACTCAAAAAATTTATACAACTTTTACACCAAACCATTCACAAACAACACACCGAACTATCGAAAACACTATTACATCAGATCTGGTAGTACTCTGGTGTATAGTCATTAGCCAGATTGCTGAGAAAATTAAAATCAGAAGAGCTGTTGCTGCTTTCTGGCGGAGCTATGTGTGTGTTGCTGCTGCCGTTGTTCTCTCCTGCGTAGAACTGATGAAAACTGTTGTAGTTTTCTGCGTTGTCCGTGTTGACGCTTGATGGCGGCGTCATCACTCCGGCGGGGTTGCTGTTACTTCCGGGGAACATTTCCGGTGTCATGGAGTATGCCTGGTCGCCATTGGGTGGGATTTGGTTGGAGGAATATGAAGCCGTGTCATAGTAACCAACCTAGAAACATAATAAATATATATTTTTTAATTATATGATTTGTTACTTATTTTTAAAAAATTGTCAGTATTTTGCTTTTTTTTAAATAATTAACTTGTTTCCTAAGAGTATTAGTGAGATCCACCTTTTTTAAATCTAGAAAAAAATTCTGTTTTTTTTTCGCAACTGGAACATTTAAAAATAAAAAGTTATTTTTTGTACACCAAATTTTGTGGAAATTAATAATGATACTTAGGGTGTATTCCGTTGCAAAACCAGGCGAACCAGACCGGTAAACTACGGTAGAGAGCGGTTCCTGAAAAACATCGGTTTGATACGGAACGGTTTGGTAAAATACAGAGAGAAACTAATAACTAAAGTGAGAGGGCTTGTGGAATAGGGAATTTCGTAGACAAGTTTATTTTGTCACCGCGCATCCCAGACGCGCATAGCGTTTAGGCGGTCAAAAAAGGAAGTTTTCAACTTTGCAAGTTAAACATTTGACAGGAATAATTAGATTGTCAGTAGCTTTTTCCATTTCTTAGCTCTAGAAGGAGATAACTAAAATCTGTTGATAATCGGAGTAATAAATTGTTTTGGACTGAAGGTGCCTGTTCTTTTAGCTTGTCAGAAGAGAAGATTATTGTCATTATTGATTATTTCAGGTTCCACGATTATTCGGCATTTTTGTAATTTTTGTTTTGTGGTTGAGATCCAGAAAAAACGTTTCCTTTAAAGGTTTTTTAAGGTAATTATTTTAATATACCTAAGAGTAATAGTGAGTACACATAATAATCGTACATTGCTAATTTACATAAGCATAACCTATAGAATAAATCCGATTGTAAAAGTAAAACATCACATTCTTTTCTGATACCTATGGAACGATTAGGTATTATACCTGGTATTATTACCAGTAATACAAATTATTTTCTTCAACTGATAGGTTCTTGTTATAGAATAAAGACTATCAAAAACATTGAATACCTGCGGGATACCTACTGATACTCTAGGCGAGCTCCCATCCGTGCTTTCCTGTTCACTCCCAACCAAGTTAGATAAAAAAGATATTGAAGATTGCAGCCTTGAGTTGGCAAGGAGTATGG
The DNA here is from genome assembly GCF_002938485.1 of Sitophilus oryzae. NCBI lineage: Eukaryota > Metazoa > Arthropoda > Insecta > Coleoptera > Curculionidae > Sitophilus > Sitophilus oryzae. Next base: position 4,970,316 of record NW_022146732.1, on the reverse strand, counting down.
AGTTAAATAAATTATTATGTTCCTACACAGTATTTTATTTATAGGTTTTAATGCTTTAAAGTCTAATAATAAATTTTAGTTGTCAACAAAATAATCTAAAAAAACTACGAATATTTCTTATTATAAGCTTGAACGATTAAGATTTGGTTCAAATATACAAATTTTAAATTTTTGGCGCCAGTATATAGGTATGAATGCAACCTACTATATCGGTAATGCGCTCATAGTTCGGGTTAGACGCCAAAGGCCGCGCCACTAACACAGTCTTCAAAAATTAACGTTGATCGGTCTCTCTCACTTTAGTTATTAGTGTTCTCTCTGGTAAAATACTGGAAACGTCAAATGTTGACGTTTTCTAAATTTCAATACCTCTATTATAAAATTTATCTTTTATGCATTTTTAATGTACCTATTCTCTGCTTTTACGTTTGCTTCTTCTTTTCAATGTAGTTTAATATTGAAAAGTACTTTATTAATAAACTGTTAAACTCGTTAAACAGCTCAAGTGAAGATTTGCAGGTCCAATATTAAAACAGATCAATAATAAATAAACAAATCTAATCAATATTTATATTTTTATAGATTACAAAACATTCGCGATATCTTGTTGTCTTGTTTTTCATGTACCTGACTTTAAGAAACAACGGCTGCATGATAAATTTAAATGGTCCTAAAAGTCATTCTATTTAGTTAATGAAATTTATTTACCTTTACTGCCTACCTCCATTGCCTTTGGTTGTAAATACAAAATATTATTACAAATTTTAGAAATTAAATGAGAATTTCACTCGAACTTCCAATATTTGCTTGATTTCTGTCACATAAATGACATTGATTGACAAACAAAAACCAGTAAAACCAGCCTTCTTGCGCGGGTTAGTTTGGTGACAGTTATAATAGTACATGCGGTCCATAAAAAAACGTAGCAAATTAGGTTAAAAGCATGAAACTTGCCACAGTTGTTTAATAGGTCATTTTAAGCTATTTTACCCGCAGCACCTAAAATTTCACCCGCTGGGGTAGGGTTGCAAACCTTATTTAATTTTTAAGGGGTTAAAATTTTTCACAAATTTATTTCAATATTTTTGTTTAATTTTAGTGTCTTTTTTGACTAATTCGAACATGAAGATTTAAAAAAAAACGCCAACGCCACGGCTAGAAGGCACGTATCACCAAGAATTTTAGTAGAGTACCCCACTTTCTTATAAATTTTCTCAGTAGCACACAAATATAAAACATTTTTTTTTATTACCTGTTTCAGTGCATATGAAACAAACATCTTTTGTACATTTACCAATGGTGCAGTTGATCTTGTTGCTCGAGCGGAATTATTCCCCCCCCCCTTTGTTGCGAAATAGATGCCTGAAATTGTTCTTGAGACTCACAGCAACATGCTGCCTCAATAGATTTAAATAATGAAGAGAGGAGTATGTCAAATTTTGGTGAAACGTATTTTAAGTTGCATGCTTTGTGCCACAGTGCTTTTTTTTCGATTAATGTTTGCTCAATTTCTCCTTCCCCTTTAAGATGATTAATTTGCATGCCAGATGGAAGTACGTGATTGTAATTAGTTAAAAGTAGTAAATTGGAAGCTAAAGTACCATATGCTTTATTTCGAAGCGAAACAACTGCATTATGTGCAGGACAAACAGTTTTTCCACTACCAATCTGACAGATTTCTCTGAACATTTTTTCCAATCTATTAAGCGATCTAGGCGATGCGGTACTGCCACCGTTATTTTATTTTTATATTTTTTCATTTTCTTTTCATGCTACAAAGAAGCAAATATTACATTAAAAAACAAAAAAATAAAACCGAAGCCATATAATAATTTAGTGTAGGTACCTATTGTAATGAAAAATCTACTCACCGCCAAACGGTTTAATGATTAATATTTTGTTTGTTGCTCAACATAAATTATTATAATATATTAATTTATATTGCTTCTTTTGTTTATTTCACTATAAACTGTCAGTGGCGTCACTTAAAGCAGGTAAAAATTATTAAACGTATAAAAATTACGATATTGCGTTTATTTCTAGGGTAGGGATGATAAGCATATCAGTTTAACTTTGTTTATTGATAATAATAATATTAATAACAATAATTAATAATTGAGTTATTAGTTTTTAGTTAAATGTTATAAAAATATGTCACCAAATATTATACAATTGGCGTTGGCATTAAAATTTTGAATATTTTTAATCTTTTTTGTAAAAAAAGAGTAAAACCATAGACTTAAAATAAAATATAGACTGAGCATCTCATTCATAAATAGCTGGAACATGCGGTCAGACACTGTCTTGTTATTGTTGTGTTATTGTTTTAGGTTATAACGAGTGCGACACGATCGATAGATAGGTTGTCTCTGTCGTAACGGTCGTTCCCTGACCACTCTGCTGAGAAACACAACACTGTCTTTCGTTTCTCAAGTACACCTGAACTCTCCGTATCATAGCCGGGTAATTTTTTTATTTTAATGAGGCTATAATTAAATTAAAAATATATCGTATTTAAACTTTTTTATATTTTATTAAGATTTAGGACAGGTTTTTTAAATAAAAGTTTAGAAAAAACGTCTTAGAGTCCAAAATGGATAAAAATAATAAAATACACGTTATAGAAGAAATTTTATAACTCGTTTTATAATCGAAATTAGGTAATTTTTGAAATTAATAATAAATTATTAATTTTAGTCAAACATTTACAACCCCTAATATTAATCAAAACAGGATCTATTCCACAGATATAATAGAATCGGCGACAGGGAGAGAAAAAAAAAATATGATTGTTGTAATTTTTTTTCTGGTTAAGTGATGTCTTATTATGTAAATTAGAGAAAACATAAATCTGTTCCATTACAGCAAGGAAGGTGATAGGAAGTGAATAAAATAAAAACTACATTTATTTAACTCGGTACTGTCTTTATTATACCGGGTGCGTCTCAAAAGTGGCTCATCCCCATAATTTTTTTATATTTTCAAATAAAAAAACAAGATTTAGTATGTTAGTATATGAAATAAATTAGGATTGATTGACGCATTCAATTGTTTTTGGTCACTTCCTGTTTCACCGGAAATGACTATAACTTTTAATTTTTAAACGGCACCCTCGGTATATTTCTACATTATTCGATAGAAAATGACACTCTGAATAGAATAACATATATGTCAACTTTTGACCTTTTCGCATATGGTTTAATTGTAATTGTAACACGCAGTTCATAACGACAATTTGACTCGAAATACCAAGTGTGTGGTATCAATATATTCATAAAAAAATGCTTTTTCCAAATACGCTAATGAGTCACCCTTGTTCCATTTGAAAAAATTGACATATGTATGATTAAAAATACGATTTGTACATCTTTTAACCGGCCTAGACAAGACACGAAACCTATTAGACGATCAAAACTATTTTTCCAAGGCTCCTTGATTAAAACTTAGTGGATTGAAAAAAACTGGATTGAAATTTAAAATAGGATATGTTTTTAAGCGACAATGTCAAAAGTTGACATATGATATGTCATTCTATTCAGAGTGTCATTTTTTATCGAATAAAGTAGCAATATACCGAGGGTGCCTTTAAAAATAAAAAGATGTAATCATTTCGGTAAAACAGGAAGAGACCAAAAACAATTGAATACGTCAATAAATCCTAATTTATGTCATATACCTACAAACATACAAATCTGATTTTTTATCTGAAAAAATAAAAAAAGTTATAGGGTTGAGCCACTTTTGAGACGACCCGGTATATTAAAAAATATTGTTTCATAATGTAATATCATTTTAAAATTCTTGTATGTTATTTTAGATTCTGAAGATAATTTTAGAATAATCCGGAATATATTTTTAATAAAAACATTATTAATTATTAACAGGGTTATAATTATGATTTTGTTACAATGTAAGTAAGTAAATAATGTAATGTAAGAGAAAAAATTCAGATTTTACATTTTACTAAAATATAATCTAAATAAGCGCCTTTCTACAACAACGCCACTGACTGCCAATGGGTAAATTGAGAGTTGCCTACCGGTCAAAAGTCGTTTCAAGACTTAAATGGATTATTTAAGTCAAATTTCTTGCAAATTTGGCACTGGCGAACCATATTTTATAGTTTTTGAACAGAAAAAGTCAATAAAATAAACACTTAAGGACTACAAGCTAAGAAAATGCGTTAATACAGCCGGGGAGATATAGCGGCAACAAAGCTTTACCGCACACGTGCGACACGTACTACAAGGTATTAAATGAATGAATAGGCTCCCTCGCCTCTAATCGGTGTTGTCATATTGTAAAGAACTTATCCTTATTAAACAGTATCCGACTTATAATTTAGTAGTATAAGGACTATTTAATACATCTATGGAATATTAAAACCTACTTTATTAAACTGTAGTATTAATATCTCAATATATGTGTATAACAAGAAAAAAAATATTGATAATATTAAAGACGTGACAACATAGGCTGGATGAGGAAGGCTCGGTCGACTGTACCCAGAAGTAAACATGTGTACAAAAAAGGTTGTTTGTCCGCGTTGAGATGTAAATAGTGTAGTCTATATTTTATTTTAAGTCTATGAGTAAAACCATCATCATAAGGGGTGAAATTTGGGGTGCTGCGGCTCAAATCATTTAAAATGGTCTAAATAACAACTCTGGCAAGTTTCATGCTTTTAACCCAATTTGCTACGAACTATAACCGAATTTTTCAGAAACCGTGCTCCGTAATAAGAAAACTTTCAGGAAACCGATAGAAACGGAACATAAAACCATAACCAAGGTAAGCAACGGAATACACCCTTAATTATTAATTTCGAAGTTTAACTTCATATAATGTCATTTTAACAGAACGTCAACGGTTTTTATTGACGTATCTGTTGAAAAAACTAAAGTTGTATTTAGATATTTTAAATAGTTTTTTTCTTTGTTCTTTGTGTTTTTTTGCTTCCGACGACGGGAAGAGATATACTTCCCGAAAAGTTAAGCATTTTTTTGTCCGTTAGGCAAATTTGTTTATCAGTAAATCACTGCTGACAAGTTTGTCTCCGTTGGTTAACGCAGCAGTGTTTACAAAAAATAACTACTTTATTTTGCAGATTTTCTTACAGTACAAGTTCTGAAATACCCATAGGATTTTTTGAAGATCTACACAAATTATGTGATATTATTATTTACCTTGTTCTGATGTTGAAACTCCTGCACCTTCTGCATATTATGATGCATATTCTCGTTTGAATAGTACCCAGCATCATGAGAATTAGCCATGTGTGGTTGCAAACTATCAGAACCATCAGGACTGTACATGTTACTCGCCGCATAAGGGTAATGATTATATGCCCCTAAAAAATAAATATTAAAAAACAAAATCTTTAAATCAATTTTACAAAAAAATTACCATGCTCGGATGTGTGATATCCTTGTCCGTAACTGTTCTGAACCGAAGCACCTGGATATCCTTCAGCTCCATGAGCTTTGGTATAGGCATAGTACTGTTGCTGAGTGTATCCTTGATGGTAATTTTGTGACCTTGATCCTCTGGATGACCTGGACATGTTGTTATGTCCTTGTGTCCTTGTATAGCCTTGAGTGTCGTTTACTGTGGCATGGTCCGGATTGTACATACCTTAAAATATATTTAACATTAGTTAAATAATAAATAAAGAAGCTAAAGGAAGAGTAATGACATATAAAACAACCCCATAGTTCCCAGTTGACAAAGGAGTACGACGCAATATCCCCAAAGCTGTTTACAGTAACACTTGAAGAAATCTTCTGTCAACTGGACTTGACCAACAAGGGATTAAAAATAGATGAAGATTATCTTAATTAACCATCTTAAATTCGTTAAGGACATAGTCATGTGTGAGGAACCTCCTAAACATTCTACTAGGCATCAGAAGAGGACTTGGGAGACGCAAGCACTCTTGGTTGAAAAAGTATCGAGACTGGACTGGACTGAACTCACACGAACTGTTTCGAGCTGCTCAGGACAGACAGTGTTTCGTCGCGATTGTTGCCAACCTTTAGCTCATTAGAAGATGGTACTATAAGAAGAAGAAGAAAGAAGAAGACCACACCTGAGATAGGACCATGATATTAAGAAATTAGCAGGGATAATTAGGGCCCGAATGACAACAATAGACAACAATGGGCCCCACTACAAACAGAGGATGTGAGGGAGGCTACATCACAATTGGAAATGGTTGAATAAGCTGAAAATGATGGTCATGATGATGTAATTACTGATTTTTGACTAAATTTTTTTTAAAAGTATCATAATATCCACTTTTACAGCCGGTCATATTTTATAATTATTAATATTTACCTTCATTATACATTTGCTGAGTCATTTGATATCCAGTTTTACTTTTATTGTAATCGACTTGAGAATGAGGATTGACTTGGTACTGGTGGTTCGCAAAGTGACCTCCCGAAGCACCTCTAGCTGCAAATGGGGGAACTGCGTTTGGTGGCATGTTCTGAATGGTTACGGTTGCTGAAGCAATTGCTGTAGCAGTTGTTGGAGAGGATCTTTGTATTTGGGCGGGGTACATCATACTCGATGAGATACCTAAGAAAATATAAATATAATTCTTAGAATTTTCGTTTTGTTAGTATGTATAGCCACACATCGATATAGTAGAGAGTAAAGTAAAAAAAAATATGTAAAGAATGAATTAATAGATATGTATGTATGTAAATAAAAGAATGTACCTATCGTGTTTGAATGTAAGCCAGCTGTGCTACTTGTATGAGAAAGAGCTGCCGATGAATTTTTCGGTGACATCTTCATATTAACTAACGAACTACTAGATTCTGACTGATTTAAAGGTCCTATAAACACGTCTTTGTGACTTCCGTTGGGTGACACCTTTCCTAAACTGACTTTTCTATCACATGAATTTGGAGAGTTTCTTCTGTTTTCCACCTACAAATTTCCAAAAAAAAATATTATTTTCTCTAAGAGGATTTGAATTTTTTGTAACATTTACTTTAATATTTGTAGTACTAGGGACACTGGATAAGGTACCGCCTCCTTTTTTTGATTTCTGACCTCCGCCTGGTCCTCCTGGTCCAACACAGTCTTCGTTTGATCTCGAGTCCTCTTCGAGTAATTTGTCGTAAGATGCTGCACTCCCTAGGATAAAATCTTAATTTATTTGCGATAAAGACCATAAAAAAAGCTTAAATATTTTCAAGAAATAAGAAAATATATTTTCCTTATAGCGCGAGATATCCACCAGGGACGTGCACTGAAAAAATATGTGCACCACTGACTTTTTTAGAAAAATATTCCAGTGATAACCCATATGCACGTCCTTGGTAAATCTGGCGATAGTTTTTTAGCATTAAAATATGTAGAACTCATAGTAATTTTTGCCCCCAAATTTCATTCGAATCGCTAAAAGCACTTGGAAAAGAATTATTACACCCCCTGTAGTTACGAAACAAAGCAGAATCAAACCTATGTTTATATAAAAAATAAATCTTATTTTTACGTGAAGAATCTCCCCACGAGAGATGGCACAAGTTTTTTTGAAACACCCTGTATAAAGAAAATTGTGTTGATTGTATCAAGAAATATATTAGAAATTTCCAGATTTATTTATGTCCCTGGAAATAAACTATCTTACCTACGCTACTGGCTCCTGTAGAGTTCCCGCTGCTGAAAGCTCCAGTACTATTATTGTTATTTGTTGCACTAGGCGTGTTGTTGTTATTTCCCCTGGACGAGGCAATGTCGGGTATTTCGTCATGTGAGACGCAGAGTCCTACAAAAATTATGTTTTTTTATTTGTTAGGATTTCAAGACATACTATTTAGCAGGAAAAAAATGCGGTTAGAACAGGTTTACTTTTACACTGGATGCGCGTTTCGCTAACCATGTTAGCATCATCAGCAGATGATAATAAACTAAAATAAAATCTACAATTGGAGCGTTTATATACTCGCTCAGTGGCCACAGAGTGGACGTGGCAAGATCTAGTCAACCGGGTCAGAACCCACCGAGCGTAACAGTTAGATTTCCGCCACTAGAGTAGTAGGAACAAAGAACTTGAAGGAATTGGACCGTTGTCTCTGTTCATACTATCTTTACATTTATTAATTCTGATGCTTTCATATGCATCTAATTGCCTGTAATTTGAGACTTGTTTAAGTAATTTTAAGTTATTAAGATCTATACAATGTTCTTTATCAACAATATGTTCGGCAACGCAAGATTTATCAGGTCTACCATATCTTATCTGAGCTAAATATTCTTTAAATCTAGTTAATATTGATTTTCTAGTTTGTCCAACATATTTCTGATTACAATCTTTACAAGAAATTTCATAAATACCCGACCTTTCCAGTAGAGGTGTTTTATCCTTTGGATTACCTAATAATTGTTGTAATTTATTATTAGCACTATACACAAGTTTATAATTGACATTCTTAAAAGTTCCTTTTAGACCACGGGATAACTGTCTATCAAACGGTATTGAAAAATAATTTCACGTATCTTTCTCCACTTGAAAAGTCGAATTTTCAGAAATCATTAACCTATACCTACGTTTTCTAATTATTTTATCAACTAGTGAAGGAGAATATCCATTACACTCAGCTACATTCCTAATGTAATCTCTTTCTATTTCATATGTTTCGTTGGAAAGTGGCAAACTAAGTAATCTATGAAGTAAGAAATTTAAATATTTTATGTTCAACACTATGATATGATTCATTAGGAATATATCTGCATGTAGTGGTATTTTTCCTATAGATATCAACAGGTGTCTTGGCAGGAGATATGGCTGTCAAGTGAGACTATGTCACTGTGATGCTCTGGATTGCAAGAGACATTTTCTATTTGGGAAAGGAAGGCTAGACACAGAGGAAGTAGTAGTAGACCCTATCAAGGTCCTGTACAAGCTATAGTGCTGGGCACAGAGATAGAAAACTTAGAGGTCGCAATGTTTTGGTATAGGATGTCGCTAATATTGAGGAAAGAAAAAAGACACATTATTTGAAAATAAATGATTTTACCTGTTGAAGGCATTTCACAACCCTGACAACTCTTCTTTGACATTTCATCGTCTAGATATTTGTCGGTCAGTTTTGCACTTTTGCTTCCTTCGCTCGTTACGGAGTCTTTGTCGTCACCATCTTCAGACTGTTTGCCCAGAGTTTGACGTTTGTGTTTCATCCGTCGATTTTGAAACCACACTTTAACCTGGAACATAAATTAAAGTTGTTAGAAATAAAATAAAATATAGATACTATGATTTTTACAAACGATGAAGCGTTGTTTTACATAACAAACATTTTACAATGTACATTACAATAATTAGGGATCAGCTTTGTTCAATATAGTCAGTATTTTAATACTGTGTATTTTTTACATTGCCTGGCGCCCAATACTTTTAGTTTTAGTGTCATTTGATTTGCTCCAGTGAGATACAAACAAACCCATGACAGCTCTATTGACAAAAAGTTGTCTTACGTAAGGGACAATATAGTTTTGTAGATAATATTTTTTTTATTAACTAAATCTGAAATCATATCAGATTTTTTAACGAAAAATCATATCAGACCTTTTTTGAAGATCGTTCAATTTCATAAACAACAACAAACAAGCTGATTTGTTAGAACGTTAAAACACTAGTGCCTATACAAGTAAAAAATGAAACATTAAAGTTGTTGTAGGTGGTCTCGTATAAGTTTTTCGACTTCTCGGGCACTAACGTGGATCGCGCAGCTTCAGCAGCTTGTTGAATATCCAAAAACTCATCATTATCACTCATTTTTTCACAAAACTTTGTAGGAAATACGGCGACGTTTGAACCTGAAAGAACTTTGTCATTAAACAATGCATAAACAATGCCTTAGAAACCGATTACCAGAACATTTTAAAAAATGTTTAAAAATAAATAATAATAATAGCATGAAAATCTCAAATTATCCGCTTTCACAAAAAATCTTGTATGAAATTTGTTGCGAAAAGAGAGTTTTAAGCACTCGACACATTAGTAAGTGCAGTAATTTTGCGTCCCGTGCTTAAAACACATTCATTTCGCAACTTGTTACATAAATAACTATTTCGAAACCAGTTTAATTTGACATCGAAAGATTGAATTTGAAGGTGGCATGTTTGCTATTCTAATCAAAACCGTATTATTTTTTTGTTTAATTTAGTATTTTTGTAACTCAAGCACGAATTCGTATAAATCATTCAAAATTAACAATTTGCTTCATTTTAAGGAGTTCTTTGAAAAGTTTCAAATACATTTAATGTAGGTACTGTTAAATAAAATGGGGAGAACTTATGCATTATTTTTAAAATTTACATGGGATTTTCTATGTCCATCCACGTCGGCGATGCAACAGCTACCTTCTGTTTACATAAAATATTATATTATGTAACTGAATAGGACAATGCACACTATCCATTCCATTTCCCTTCCGTTCCATATCCTTTCCTTCCATACATTGTTTTGGCGGACGGACTGAAGCGTATCGGAAACAGGGTTGTCAAGTTCTTACATTTGTACCAGCTCTGTTAACATTTTGATGATATTTATTTATTCTATCACGTCTTAATTAAATCTATTACCTTTTTTAAATCATAAAACTTTCGTAATGATATAAATGGTACAATAAAAAGTATGGAACTGATACGGAATGGAAGCTTACGTATAGCGTCAATACAATAAAAATACGGAACGGATATGGAATGGATATGGAATGGAATCGGAAGGTATAGTGAGAATGAACCATTAGACGTATTTTTTTTCGGCAAGTTTTTGGTCTTCGTCAAAAGTCTTCGGCAAAAGAAATCATTTGTTGCCTATAGCATCTCTTGATATTTTTATCTGTCAGCGGGCATCTGTGTCGTAATGACAGGCCTGACCAGACGAGCAATTTTTTTTTCTCGTCCAGGCCGAATTAACCAAAATTAAACGCCTCTCCCGCTCGCAAGACAATTTCCAATTATTCTCGATTTAAGTAAAACCCACTTAATAGATCGAATAGTTACGGCTTGTCTTGCTCGCCTGGCGTCCCTCTTAATGGATTCAACTTTGATTAATGATCGATCTCGGGC